>NC_084595.1:40994764-41594764 GCF_033807715.1 Cololabis saira | reverse complement strand
TGCGCGCACTCGCTTCCAGCTGCCCCGTGTCCACATCTCACGGTCCTCCTGGGCTCACAGTGTCCCAGTCTAACCCCCTCCCTTCCTTCTGCCACGGACCCCCAGTATATAGATATTATGTAGTTATTTCCAGAGCGGGTCGGTCCCGCTGTGTGTGACCGGGAAGCGGGAGCCGTTAGTCCGCTGCTGCTGCTACTGCAGAGGCTGCTGCTCTCTGCCCAGCAGCAGCAGAAGCCCGTGGGGACACGTGAACAGCTGCAGCCGTGAAAAGCCGCAGTCGCTCCGGCTCGGAAGCTGTATGGGGTCCGTGGGGATGTAGGCATAGGTGTCTCACGGCGAGAGCGGAGAGCGTCGGTGAACGGCCGTGCAGGCTTGTTGCCGCAGCTACGCCGTAGGGTACGGCGTAAACGCCGTAGGGTACGGCGTAGCCGTGGCTTTAGAGCCTGCAGCGCACCGCAGCGCTGCCGTGCCGTTCACTGACGCTCTCCGGGATGGAGACGCCGGTGGGCACGTTTGGGTGGGCACAGCCCCCCCCTGCCCCCCCTAAAACCGGCCTCGCTTACAGGTGAATGAGACATGGGGTAGTTTTGCTGTAAATGTGCTGTCCAAAATGTTTAATAATCGTATGCGCGTTCGTGTTTGTGGGGGCGAGGCTTTGGACGGAGCACTCATGGGTGGGGGCGGGGGGGGGGGGGGGGGGGGGGGGGGGTCGGGGCTTAGAGGAAGCGCCACTTTCAAATATTGCTAGCTCTAGGAAGTTGCATAGAATAACTTTAACACACACAAAATCCTCTGAAAGCTCATCACATCAGTCTTGGTCCAGTAGATGGTGAGATGTTCTAGAATATATTTCGAGAGTGTTTGGGTTCAAACTACATGAATTCAAACAGATATGACGTCTAATGGAAGGTTTAGTCATATTTGTGCTTGCATCTGTGCATCTGTATTTACTTTGCTCTGATAATATTAATACTTAATTTCACAATTTTGCTGGATGGTCACACATTTCCTTAATTTAGTTACCATATTTATTCAGATAAACCTTGTAGTTTCTGAGGTAAACTAACTTTAGACTAGAGAAGTCTTTTTAGAGTGGGGACCTCAACAGTAGAGGGTCTGCAGTGACGTCACTTCCCCACTGGACCAGCCCCCTTACTCGCCCTGAGTGACAAAACATCAGCAAAAACAGCTGCAACTAGTGGAGAAGACGGGATAACAGCTGATTATTGGCTTGAATTAAAGGCAGTTGGACTTGACAGTGACCCGTACAGTTACCCCAAGAACCAGTGGTCCATGGACATTAATATTTGGCCACGAATCCAGTTTCCTGATATTTATATGTACTTAATTTGTATTCCGGGGAAATACACGAAGCAAAGCTTGAAGGCATACTAAAGTCTTGATGCTTGGTCCGACTTCAAGGCAGGATTTGTTGGTGAAATTAAAGTGATGAGGACACCAAACTTTATGATTTGACCATTTAACGTTAGCTACCCAAAAATCCGACATTACCTGATGCAAAATGGGAACCGCAAATCCACGTTTCAGTGCCTGGAATCCAGTTGTTTCTGTGAATTGCAGCGATCCATTTGTCTCTCTTAACCTTATTTTTCGTCAGTCTGTAAATCGATAACTCCGATTTCTTGTTAAATCTATGAGCACAGTTGATCCCACAACAGCTCTTTCCCATTTTAGATGTTTTCCAGTTGCTCAAACTGAAAGTTTACGCTGCCACTCAGTCTTTCTGACACTCAGTCTTTCTGACACTCAGTCTTTATGCCACTCAGTGGGTGAAACCCGCTGTGAAGTCGCATCTGTGATGTCATGCGCATTCCCTCTATAGGCTTCTTTAGTGAGGGATTCGTGGCATCATTTAGTCAGTTGTCTGAACTGAGTTTTGGTTATTTGACCAAACCTTAACACAATGTCAGATTCACTGGAGTGTCTTCTCAAAAAAGTCTGCTAAATAAAAGTTTGTCTGATTTTCTTTTTGTGCAACAGGAAGAAAACAACAAAGCAGCAGGACAATGGACAGCAGACAGCAATTAGAAGAGACCGAAATAGGAACCGAATCAATGGAAAGGAAACGACAAATCATCAGTCAAGTAACTGGAGACATTGAACACATATGGGAAGATGGGAAGCTTCTAAATACAAAAACAAAGCAGCAGCAGGATCTCATCAACAGACTGATCTCTGAAAAACATGAGCAGCACTCAGTCATCCAAAAACTCAATTCACAGTTTCATATTGTTCTAGAGAAACTTGAAGGAAACAAGAATGCAGCCACTCAAGAAAAAGTACAACTTCTCCACATCCAGACTGAAATCTACCAGGAAAAGGAGGTCCTGGAGAAGAGACGTCATGAAATCATGAATCAGCTACACAAGTTAGAAATGATACAGTCAAAGACCAAATCACAAATGAGGAAGCAACCCCAAGAGCCTGTGGAGCAGAGACCACAAAAGTACGAGATAATATGTAGAATTGAGAGCGCAATGTACAAAAACAAGCAGGTGATGCTGAAAGTACAGGAGGCAAATGAACAGATACAGAAAACCATCACGAACGTGAAAGAAGAGATGAAGGAAAGACAAAAAGAACTTTCACAACACATGGAAGAAATCAAGAATATTAAACATCATCTGAAAGGAAAGATCAATGAGAAGAACACTGAATACATTGATCAGATGAAGACAGCCAGCCAGCAAAAAACAAAAACCACCTTTGATGACATGAAGATAAAACTTAAAATCCAGGAAAATCTGGCGAAACTTCTGGATGAGCTGGAAAATGAATCAGCACATGTCCAGTCTGAAAGATCTCTGATAGGACAAATCAGGATGAACATCCAGATCGAGAGAGAAAACATGGAGAGAGACAGGATGCACTTTAGAGCAGAGATGGATGCAATGAAGCATATGAAGGCAAGTGCTGAGAGTACGATGAAGGAGCAGGACATGAAGTTACAGAGGATCCGGACAGAGATAAGAAACTTGGAAGTTATCCATACTGAAATCGAGATGAAGAGGAAAGAACTGGTAAAACTGATAGGAATTAACAGGAGACAAAAACAAGACACCAGCAGGTTTAAGGAAACAAGACTTCTGGAATTCATGGAGGACAGATGTGAGGTATGTGGGGATGAACTTCAACGAGACAGAACCAGAGAAGTCCTGTCTGAGGACTTCAGCAGCTCTGAAGAGAAGGTGCATCCTGACACATTAGAAGTCAGGACCACGGCAAGTTCAGACAAGACTGGACAGCACTTCAAAGAAGAGAAAGACCAAACGAAATGGATAGCTTTTCAAGTAAAGAAGAAGAAACGCAAACTTGACACCCAGCTGGAGAATACCATGAGGGAGATGGATGAGTTAGAGATCATGAAGATAAAAGTACAGCAACAAAGACAGGGGCTTGAAAAACAAAAGAGTGAGATGTTTGCAGCAGGGGAGATGCTGGCTGAAATCAAAGCTAACGTGGAAAAATCTGCTGCAGAAATGCAAATGACCAGTGAGGAGATTCGTCGAAACCAGAGGAAGATGGAAGAGGACGTGAACAAAGTCAAACAGAACATGGTGAGTCTTTCTTTTCCGTCATAAACAGGTGAAGATACTCATCCACAGTAGTTACTTGAGGTCCTCAGAGTTCTGACTTCAGGTGTAATGGGTCCGCTCTGACACCTCATGACCTCTCTTAACACACTGATCTTTCTTACTGAAAGTTCTTACTGCTTTCAGATGTACTTGTCACAAACACCTGTTCTCCTCTTCACACTTCCTCCCTCTTCTGTTCCTACTAGAGCTGTGGAATTACACACATGCACACATACTCAACAGTACAACAGTAATAAGCAGTACTGACTACGGACCTTATTCTAAGAAAGATAATATTCCCAATCGGGTATTTATTTTTAGGGAATTTCACAATAGGATAATTCTAATGGAGAATTTTGCATTACACCTGTCCATTTCTCCTGTTAGAACTTAATTAAACAAAGCATGAGTTTACCAGCATTATGAAAAGATATTCTAGAATAAAAGTTCCCTCCATTGGCTACCCGTAAAATTCAGAATCCAATTTAAAATGTTATTACCTGTGTATAAAGACCAAAACGGCCTAGCGATATTTGCAAGACCTTATAGTACCTTATGTTCCTAACAGAGCTCTCCGTTCTCAGCATGCAGGTTTACTCGTAGTTCCTAGAGTATCTAAATGTAGATTTGGAGGATGGTCTTCTGCTGTCAGGCACCATTACTATGGAACCAACTGCCAATCTGGGTGAAGGAGGCTGACACCACCTCCACCTTTAAAACCAAACTTAAAACCTTTCTGCTTGGTAAATCCTATGTTTGGTGTTAGTAAACCTCTAGTTAGCGTTAGTAAACCTCTAGTTAGTGTAAACTCTAGTGTGTCAGTACTCATAGATGCAGCTATAGAACAAGACTATAATAGTTAGTCTCAAACATAGCTTTATGGTAGATATGCTGATATAGGCCTACGCTGCAGGGAGGCACCAACATGATCCACTGGGTGGTGCCCATCACCCTTCTCTTCTCCTCTTCCATTTTTTATTAATTATAAGTATCTCATGTCAATGTCAATGTCAATGTCAATTTTATTTATATAGCACATTTAAAAACAACCGAGGTCGACCAAAGTACTGTACAGTATACATTAAAATGAAGCAATACCAAAAGAAAATACAGTACAAAGTGCAGAAACAATGAAATCACTAATGTACTAGGATGATCAATAAATTAGTAATAAAAAATAGACAGCAAAGAACAGACACACAAAGTGCACAATCACTTCTCACAGATAGGCCACTATTTACAGTACACCAAAAGCCAATGAAAAGCCATTGTTGTCCATCGTTCTTGTAGTTTGTTGTGCTGGTCTGCCCCCCCGCCCCTCTTTTTCCTCTTCTTCTGTGTATGTTTGCAGGCCGGTGCTTCACGAGCTGCATGTTAACCTGCAGCCCCTGTCTGTGTGGTCTGCTATATGCTTGCTGACATCCTGGCCTGGCCTTTCATTTCATGGTGATAGCAATTATTTCTCTTTTAGGTCAAGTTGACATCCTTGAAAGAGAGGATCAACAGATGGAGGTTTTCACAGTCTGCAACCAAGGATATGTTCACAGGAACAACGTATCAACCTGAAGATGTTCAGAAAGCTCAAACATCCAGAGCTCCACCTGTGAGGGATGAAGGTGAATATCAGAACGCAGAAGAAAGTTCTACAAGATTTGAAGACCTGAATCCAACTGAAGGAATAAAAGATGACCAGCAAACAGCTTCTGATCTCAAATATTATTTTACTATGGACATAAAGGAAGAGGAGAAAATTCATATAAAGATGCATACCGAAATCCTTGACCAAACATTAGCAGAAAATGATGAGACTAAATTATTGACTAATGACAGAGAGCTGGCTATTTTGGAAAAGCAGATGTCCAAGATTCAGGAGCAGCGGGAGGAAATAAGAGTGCAGCTGAATCATGCAATACAAACTATGACAGTAAAAAGTCAAGGCATGAAAAGACTCATCACAGAAATAGAGATAGATGACCTTAAAGGTCCAAGGCCAGAAACTGAAAATACAGCTAGGGAAGCTGAAGTTGATAAACTGCTGAAAGAAATACAGCCCAGAGGTCTTTTCAAAGGGAACGTGAAGATTTTCAAACAGGAAATAATCCAATATGACTTTCAAAGTGAGGAGAATCAACCAAAGTCTGAACAACAGGATGATGAGATAAAACAAGACCCTGAGAAGATGTCAGTCAAAGATGTGCAAGCACATTCTGAGGACACAAAGGAAAGCTGTGATTCAACAGACCCTGGAAACCAGGATCTACAAAGACTGAGAAAAGAAATCTATAGAACTCAAGAAATCATTAGAATGCTACAACCAGACATACAATTTCAAACAGAAAAAACTTACGGAAGCAAAGATGGTGGAGTTGAAGGAGTCCTGCAAGACCTGAAAGACTTCCAGGAGCTTTTGAAAATTGTGAAAATCCACCTAAAACAAGAGCGAAACATGGTGACAATTACAACGAACAGGAAGAGAAAAGAGCTGGATCACAGGTTGGAGAAAACATTAAGAGAAAGGGATGAATTAGAAGTGTTGAAAATAAAATTGTTGAGACAATCTGAAGAAACCCAGCTGAAGATGGAGAAGATGGCCAAATGTAGGAGCATCATTGAGAAAACAGTTGCAAAATCTAGGCAGAGGAACCAAGAAATACAGATCAAGATGATAGAAAATGTGAGACTGCTGCAACACCTGATCAAAACGACTGAAGCTTCAAAACGAGACATGAAGGAAATTTCTGTCACAACATCACAGAGCAGAGCTGAGTTAGATGAGTTAAAGAGACAAATCAGATGGAAAAAAGAACCAGATTCGACCTACAAAAGAGAAAAGCCTGATGAGAAGAAACATCACAAACTTCAAACACACACAGTAGGAGGAGAAGCTCCAGAATCACTGAAACAAACCTTCACACTTGGACCTCCTCAGGAGAAACAAGACAAGGACATTGAACCAATCATTGATCACAGTCCTGATCAGAAGCCAGAAGAGGAGGACATCAAACCAGTCTTTGATCATAGTTCTGGTAAAAATCCAGAAGAGGAGGCACCATTGATCACTGATCACAGTCCTGATTGGAATAAGACCAACTCTAACAAACCATCAACGATGAAAACAAAATTGGAAATGGATGAAATGGTCCACCTTAAGGATGACATCGACAAACAGGAACTGCAGCTAGATGCCACTTTGGAGAAAATTCGAAAAGAGAGAGGAGAGATGGAGGTACTGAGGACTGAACTAGAGATTAAGAAAAAGGAAAATCAGCAGATAGCTCGAAAAAGCCTTCAGAAACAAAAAGAAGTTAGAGAGATTTGGACTGCAATTAAAGAAGAAAACGAAGCTCTGAAGAGAGAAACAAAAAGGAGGAACAACAAAATGGACCAAAGACTGGAGCAGATAATCAGAGAGAGGGATGAACTGGAGATCCTGAAACTTAAGATTCAAAAGGAAAAGAAGCAGATTGAACAAGTTCAGAAGCTCTGGAGGTTCATTCAGATGTTCAAAGACAAATATGACTACTTGAAGGCACAGGCTGAAGAGATGAGTGAAGAAATGAAATATGCATATCAGCAGATGATAGATCAGGGAGAGATCATGCAACGATCAAGAGAACAGACAACAAACATGAGGACAGAGATTAAAAAACAGAAGGAACGAATGATTTGTATAAAATCTGAGGTTGATAAGAGAACATATATCCAGGAGAAAGGCTATGGATCAGAAAGAGACAATGAAGGGTCAAAGGAAGAAAACAGCTTATCACATATAAAAGACACTGACCAGGAAAGAGGACATTCTGAGGTGAACAAAAAGGATGTCATCAAAAAGGATTTGTCATTGACAAAAGGTATTCCAGATAAGTTAAACACAGGACAAGACATTGAACTTGACTGGAAAAGAAACAGTGGAGAAAGGGACAGTGGAAAAAAAGGGACAATGTTAAAAAAAGAAAGAAAAACCAGCTCAAAACGTCAAGGACCACAAAGGCAAGATATTATAATGGAAAAAGCAAATATAGAGAGACTGAAGTCAGAAATAAACAAGGAAAGACAGGATCTTGATATGTTGAAAGAGACCATGTTCATAGAGAAACAAGAGATGCAGACCATGAGATCTGACATTCAGAAACAAAAAGACATGTTAGAACAAGCAGAAAACATCATAAAAAACCGAAGTGATGAACTTGAAATCTCACAGAGTGAGCTCCAAATCAAGATGAAAGCTGCTAACGACCTGTTTGATGAGATAAATCAAGAAAAATCCAAACTGGGAGACCTGAGCTCCCATGTCCAATCGCAAAGACAAAGACTTGAGGATGACATGGAAAGAAGGAACCTTGTCCAAAAGGAAATAGAGAGAAAGAACAAAGACTTGCAAAGACAAACACAAGAACTAGAATTGGGCAGGAAACAAATCCAAGCAGAACGAGAAGACTTGGATGCTCTGATAAGGTCTACAAACCAAATGAAAGAAAAGGTTGAAGCTGATGCTGGCATGATCTGTAAAGAACAAGAAGTGCTCAATCAAATAAAGATGGACAATGACAAAGACAGAGGAATGCTTTCCAATGAGCGGCAAAGATTGGAGGGAGAATGGTCACAGCTGAAAATGAGAGAAGAGCTAATCTTAAATACAGAGAAGTCAACAGAAAATCTGAGACTTAAACTCCTACACCTCAAAGAACGAATGGATGAGGACATTAAACAGAAAATGGACAAATTACAACAAAACAGTGAAGATGTACTAAACGTGTCTGCTGTATTGGAACTGAAGCTTCTCGGCTTCAATGAACAGAAGGAAAACATGACTGGATTCTCTGAGACATTTGAGAGGCAGAAGGAAGTTCTAAATCGTCTCCTGTCAGAAACCATCACAAAGAGAAAAGACATAGAAAGTCAATGGAAGCTAATGGTTGACTCTGGAAAGCAAGATGTGGAGAAACTGAAGGAACAAATGAACAATGAAAGACAGGATCTCCAAACGCTGAAAGACACCATGAACACAGAGAAACAAGAGCTGGAGAACATGAGATCTGATGTCCAGAAACAAAAAGACATTTTACAAGAGGTACAAAACGACATAAAAAACCAAAGTGACGAGCTGGAGATCTCAAGGAGTGAGCTCCAAATCAAGATGAAAGCTGCAAACGACCTGTTTGATGAGATAAATCAAGAAAAATCCAAACTGGGAGACTTGAGCTCCCATGACCATTCCCAAAGACAAAGACTTGAGGATGTCATGGAAAGAAGGAACCTTGTCCAAAAGAAAATAGAGAGAAATAACGAAGACTTGCAAAGACAAACACAAGAACTAGAATTGGGCAGGAAACAAATCCAAGCAGAACGAGAAGACTTGGAGGCTCTGATAACGTCTACAAACCTAATGAAGGAAAAGGTTGAAGCTGATGCTGGCATGATCTGTAAAGAACAAGAAGTACTCAATCAAATAAAGATGGACAATGACAAGGACATAGAAAAGCTTTCCAATGAGCGGAAAAGACTGGAGGGAGAATGGTCACAGCTGAAAATGAGAGAAGAACAAATCTTGAATACAGAGAAGTCAACAGAAAGTCTGAGACTTAAACTCTTACACCTCAAAGAACGAATGGATGAGGACATTAAACAGAAGATGGACAGATTACAACAAAACAGTGAAAATGTACTAAACCTGTCTGCTGTATTGGAACTGAAGCTTCTCGGCTTCAATGAACAGAAGGAAAGCATGACTGGATTCTCAGAGACATTTGAGAGGCAGAAGGAAGTTCTCAAACGTCTCCTGTCAGAAACCATCACAAAGAGAAAAGACATAGAAAGTCAATGGAAGCTAATGGTTGACTCTGGAAAACAAGATGTGGAGAAGCTAAAGGAACAAATGAACAATGAAAGACAGGATCTCCAAACGCTGAAAGACACCATGAACACAGAGAAACAAGAGCTGGAGAACATGAGATCTGAAATCCAGAAACAAAAAGACATGTTAGAACAAACAGAAAACGACATAAAAAACCAAAGTGACGAGCTGGAGATCTCAAAGAGTGAGCTCCAAATCAAGATGAAAGCTGCAAACGACCTGTTTGATGAGATAAATCAAGAAAAATCTAAACTGGGAGACTTGAGCTCCAATGACCAATCCCAAAGACAAAGACTTGAGGATGACATGGAAAGAAGGAACCTTGTCCAAAAGGAAATAGAGAGAAAGAACAAAGACTTGCAAAGACAAACGCAAGAACTAGAATTGGGCAGGAAACAAATCCAAGCAGAACGCGAAGACTTGGAAGCTCTGATAAGGTCTACAAACCGAACGAAAGAAAAGGTTGAAGCTGATGCTGGCATGATCTGTAAAGAACAAGAAGTGCTCAATCAAATAAAGATGGACAATGACAAAGACAGAGGAATGCTTTCCAATGAGCGGCAAAGATTGGAGGGAGAATGGTCACAGCTGAAAATGAGAGAAGAGCAAATCTTGAATACAGAGAAGTCAACAGAAAGTCTGAGACTGAAACTCCTACACCTCAAAGAACGAATGGATGAGGACATTAAACAGAAGATGGAAAGATTACAACAAAACAGTAAAGATGTACTAGACTTGTCTGCTGTATTGGAACTGAAGCTTCTCGGCTTCAATGAACAGAAGGAAAACATGACTGGATTCTCTGAGACATTTAAGAGGCAGAAGGAAGTTCTCAAACGTCTCCTGTCAGAAACCATCACACAGAGAGACAACATGGAAAGTCAATGGAAGCTAATGGTTGACTCTGGAAACCAAGATGTGGAGAAACTGAAGGAACAAATGAACAAGGAAAGTCAAGATCTCCAAACGCTGAAAGACACCATGAACACAGAGAAACAAGAGCTGGAGAACATGAGATCTGACATCCAGAAACAAAAAGACATGTTAGAACAAACAGAAAACGACATAAAAAATCAAAGTGATGAACTGGAAATATCAAAGAGTGAGCTCCAAATAAAGATGAAAGCTGCAAACGACCTTTTTGATGAGATAAATCAAGAAAAATCCAGACTGGGAGACCTGAGCTCCCATGTCCTATCGCAAAGACAAAGTCTTGAGGATGACATGGAAAGAAGGAACCTTGTCCAAAAGGAAAGAGAGAGAAAGAACGAAGACTTGCAAAGACAAACACAAGAACTAGAATTGGGCAGGAAACAAATCCAAGCAGAACGAGAAGACTTGGAGGTTCTGATGAGGTCTACAAAACAAATGAAAGAAAAGGTTGAAGCTGATGCTGCCATGATCTGTAAAGAACAAGAAGTGCTCAATCAAATAAAGATGGACAATGACAAAGACAGAGAAATGCTTTCCAATGAGCGGCAAATACTGGAGGGAGAATGGTCACAGCTGAAAATGAGAGAAGAGCAAATCTTGAATACAGAGAAGTCAACAGAAAGTCTGAGACTTAAACTCCTACACCTGAAAGAACGAATGGATGAGGACGTTAAACAGAAAATGGACAGATTACAACAAAACAGTGAAGATGTACTAAACTTGTCTGCTGCATTGGCACTAAAGCTTCTCAGCTTCAACGAACAGAAGGAAAGCATGACTGGATTCTCTGAGACATTTGAGAGGCAGAGAGAAGTTCTAAAATGTCTCCTGTCAGAAACCATCACACAGAGAGAAAACATGGAAAGTCAATTGAAGCTAATGGTTGACTTTGGAAAACAAGATGTGGAGATACTGAAGGAACAAATGAACAATGAAAGACAGGATCTCCAAATGCTGAAAGACACCGTGAACACAGAGAAACAAGAGCTGGAGAACATGAGATCTGACATCCAGATACAAAAAGACATGTTAGAACAAACAGAAAACGACATAAAAAACCAAAGTGACGAGTTGGAGATCTCAAAGAGTGAGCTCCAAATCAAAATGAAAGCTGCAAACGACCTGTTTGATGAGATAAATCAAGAAAAATCCAAACTGGGAGACTTGAGCTCCCATGTCCAATCGCAAAGACAAAGACTTGAGGATGATATGGAAAGAAGGAACCTTGTCCAAAAGGAAATAGAGACAAAGAACAAAGACTTGCAAAGACAAACACAAGAACTAGAATTGGGAAGGAAACAAATCCAAGCAGAACGAGAAGATTTGGAGACTCTGATAAGGTCTACAAACCGAATGAAAGAAAAGGTTGAAGCTGATGCTGGCATGATCTGTAAAGAACAGGAAGTGCTCAATCAAATAAAGATGGACAATGACAAAGACAGAGAAATACTTTCCAATGAGTGGCAAAGATTGGAGGGAGAATGGTCACAGCTGAAAATGAGAGAAGAGCAAATCTTGAATACAGAGAAGTCAACAGAAAGTCTGAGACTTAAACTCCTAAACCTCAAAGAACGAATGGATGAGGACATTAAACAGAAGATGGAAAGATTACAACAAAACAGTAAAGATGTAATAGACTTGTCTGCTGTATTGGAACTGAAGCTTCTCAGCTTCAATGACCAGAAGGAAAACATGACTGGATTCTCTGAGACATTGGAGAGGCAGAAGGAAGTTCTCAAACGTCTCCTGTCAGAAACCATCACACAGAGAGACAACATGGAAAGTCAATGGAAGCTAATGGTTGACTCTGGAAACCAAGATGTGGAGAAACTGAAGGAACAAATGAACAAGGAAAGTCAGGATCTCCAAACGCTGAAAGACACCATGAACACAGAGAAACAAGAGCTGGAGAACATGAGATCTGACATCCAGAAACAAAAAGACATGTTAGAACAAACAGAAAACGACATAAGAAACCAAAGTGATGAACTGGAAATATCAAAGAGTGAGCTCCAAATCAAGATGAAAGCTGCAAACGACCTGTTTGATGAGATAAATCAAGAAAAATCCAAACTGGGAGACCTGAGCTCCCATGTCCAATCGCAAAGACAAAGTCTTGAGGATGACATGGAAAAATGGAACCTTGTCCAAAAGGAAATAGAGAGAAAGAACGAAGACTTGCAAAGACAAACACAAGAACTAGAATTGGGCAGGAAACAAATCCAAGCAGAACGAGAAAACTTGGAGGTTCTGATGAGGTCTACAAACCAAATGAAAGAAAAGGTTGAAGCTGATGCTGGCATGATCTGTAAAGAACAAGAAGTGCTCAATACAATAAAGATGGACAATGACAAAGACAGAGAAATGCTTTCCAATGAGCGGCAAATACTGGAGGGAGATTGGTCACAGCTGAAAATGAGAGAAGAGCAAATCTTGAACACAGAGAAGTCAACAGAAAGTCTGAGACTTAAACTCCTACACCTGAAAGAACGAATGGATGAGGACATTAAACAGAAAATGGACAGATTACAACAAAACAGTAAAGATGTAATAGACTTGTCTGCTGTATTGGAACTGAAGCTTCTCGGCTTCAATGACCAGAAGGAAAACATGACTGGATTCTCTGAGACATTTGAGAGGCAGAAGGAAGTTCTCAAACGTCTCCTGTCAGAAACCATCACACAGAAAGAAAACATGGAAAGTCAATGGAAGCTAATGGTTGACTCTGGAAACCAAGATGTGGAGAAACTGAAGGAACAAATGAACAAGGAAAGTCAGGATCTCCAAACGCTGAAAGACACCATGAACACAGAGAAACAAGAGCTGGAGAACATGAGATCTGACATCCAGAAACAAAAAGACATGTTAGAACAAACAGAAAACGACATAAAAAACCAAAGTGATGAACTGGAAATATCAAAGAGTGAGCTCCAAATCAAGATGAAAGCTGCAAACGACCTGTTTGATGAGATAAATCAAGAAAAATCCAAACTGGGAGACCTGAGCTCCCATGTCCAATCGCAAAGACAAAGTCTTGAGGATGACATGGAAAAATGGAACCTTGTCCAAAAGGAAATAGAGAGAAAGAACGAAGACTTGCAAAGACAAACACAAGAACTAGAATTGGGCAGGAAACAAATCCAAGCAGAACGAGAAAACTTGGAGGTTCTGATGAGGTCTACAAACCAAATGAAAGAAAAGGTTGAAGCTGATGCTGGCATGATCTGTAAAGAACAAGAAGTGCTCAATACAATAAAGATGGACAATGACAAAGACAGAGAAATGCTTTCCAATGAGCGGCAAATACTGGAGGGAGATTGGTCACAGCTGAAAATGAGAGAAGAGCAAATCTTGAATACAGAGAAGTCAACAGAAAATCTGAGACTTAAATTTCTACGCCTCAAAGAACGAATGGATGAGGACGTTAAACAGAAAATGGACAGATTACAAGAAAACAGTAAAGATGTACTAAACTTGTCTGCTGCGTTGGAACTAAAGCTTATCAGCTTCAATGAACAGAAGGAAAGCATGACTGGATTCTCTGAGACATTTGAGAGGCAGAAGGAAGTTCTCAAACGTCTCCTGTCAGAAACCATCACACAGAGAGACAACATGGAAAGTCAATGGAAGCTAATGGTTGACTCTGGAAAACAAGATGTGGAGAAACTGAAGGAACAAATGAACAAGGAAAGACAGGATCTCCAAACACTGAAAGATACCATGAACACAGAGAAACAAGAGCTGGAGAACATGAGATCTGAAATCCAGAAACAAAAAGACATCTTAGAACAAACAGAAAACGACATAAAAAACCAAAGTGACGAGCTGAAGATCTCAAAGAGTGAGCTCCAAATCAAGATTAAAGCTGCAAACAACCTGTTTGATGAGATAAATCAAGAAAAATCTAAACTGGGAGACTTGAGCTCCCATGACCAATCCCAAAGACAAAGACTTGAGGATGACATGGAAAAATGGAACCTTGTCCAAAAGGAAATAGAGAGAAAGAACGAAGACTTGCAAAGACAAACACAAGAACTAGAATTGGGCAGGAAACAAATCCAAGCAGAACGAGAAAACTTGGAGGTTCTGATGAGGTCTACAAACCAAATGAAAGAAAAGGTTGAAGCTGATGCTGCCATGATCTGTAAAGAACAAGAAGTGCTCAATACAATAAAGATGGACAATGACAAAGACAGAGAAATGCTTTCCAATGAGCGGCAAATACTGGAGGGAGATTGGTCACAGCTGAAAATGAGAGAAGAGCAAATCTTGAATACAGAGAAGTCAACAGAAAATCTGAGACTTAAATTTCTACGCCTCAAAGAACGAATGGATGAGGACGTTAAACAGAAAATGGACAGATTACAAGAAAACAGTAAAGATGTACTAAACTTGTCTGCTGCGTTGGAACTAAAGCTTATCAGCTTCAATGAACAGAAGGAAAGCATGACTGGATTCTCTGAGACATTTGAGAGGCAGAAGGAAGTTCTCAAACGTCTCCTGTCAGAAACCATCACACAGAGAGACAACATGGAAAGTCAATGGAAGCTAATGGTTGACTCTGGAAAACAAGATGTGGAGAAACTGAAGGAACAAATGAACAAGGAAAGACAGGATCTCCAAACACTGAAAGATACCATGAACACAGAGAAACAAGAGCTGGAGAACATGAGATCTGAAATCCAGAAACAAAAAGACATCTTAGAACAAACAGAAAACGACATAAAAAACCAAAGTGACGAGCTGAAGATCTCAAAGAGTGAGCTCCAAATCAAGATTAAAGCTGCAAACAACCTGTTTGATGAGATAAATCAAGAAAAATCTAAACTGGGAGACTTGAGCTCCCATGACCAATCCCAAAGACAAAGACTTGAGGATGACATGGAAAGAAGGAACCTTGTCCAAAAGGAAATAGAGAGAAAGAACAAAGACTTGCAAAGACAAACACAAGAACTAGAATTGTGCAGGAAACAAATCCAAGCAGAACACGAAGACTTGGAGGCTCTGATAAGGTCTACAAACAAAATGAAAGAAAACGTTGAAGCTGATGCTGGCATGATCTGTAAAGAACAAGAAGTGCTCAATCAAATAAAGATGGACAATGACAAAGACAGAGAAATGCTTTCCAATGAGCGGGAAAGACTGGAGGGAGAATGGTCACAGCTGAAAATGAGACAAGAGCAAATCTTGAACACAGAGAAGTCAACAGAAAGTCTGAGACTTAAACTCCTACACCTCAAAGAACGAATGGATGAGGACATTAAACAGAAGATGGAAAGATTACAACAAAACAGTAAAGATGTACTAGACTTGTCTGCTGTATTGGAACTGAAGCTTCTCGGCTTCAATGAACAGAAGGAAAACATGACTGGATTCTCTGAGACATTTGAGAGGCAGAAGGAAGTTCTCAAACGTCTCCTGTCAGAAACCATCACACAGAGAGACAACATGGAAAGTCAATGGAAGCTAATGTTCTACTCTGGAAATCAAGATGTGGAGAAACTGAAGGAACACATGAACAAGGAAAGACAGGATCTCCAAACACTGAAAGACACCATGAACACAGAGAAACAAGAGCTGGAGAATATGAGATCTGACATCCAGAAACAAAAAGACATGTTAGAACAAGCAGAAAACAACATAAAAAACCAAAGTGACGAGTTGGAGATCTCAAAGAGTGAGCTCCAAATCAAGATGAAAGCTGCAAACGACCTGTTTGATGAGATAAATCAAGAAAAGTCCAACCTGGGAGACTTGAGCTCCCATGTCCAATCGCAAAGACAAAGACTTGAGGATGTCATGGAAAGAAGGAACCTTGTCCAAATGGAAATAGAGAGAAACAATGAAGACTTGCAAAGACAAACACAAGAACTACAATTGGGAAAGAAACAAATCCAAGCAGAACGAGAAGACTTGGAGGCTCTGATAAGGTCTACAAACCTAATGAAGGAAAAGGTTGAAGCTGATGCTGGCATGATCTGTAAAGAACAAGAAGTGCTCAATCAAATAAAGATGGACAATGACAAAGACAGAGAAATGCTTTCCAATGAGTGGCAAAGATTGGAGGGAGAATGGTCACAGCTGAAAATGAGAGAAGAGCAAATCTTGAATACAGAGAAGTCAACAGAAAGTCTGAGACTTAAACTCCTACACCTCAAAGAACGAATGGATGAGGACATTAAACAGAAAATGGAAAGATTACAACAAAACAGTAAAGATGTACTAGACTTGTCTGCTGTATTGGAACTGAAGCTTCTCGGCTTCAATGAACAGAAGGAAAACATGACTGGATTCTCTGAGACATTTGAGAGGCAGAAGGAAGTTCTCAAACGTCTCCTGTCAGAAACCATCACAAAGAGAGAAGACATGGAAAGTCAATGGAAGCTAATGGTTGACTCTGGAAAACAAGATGTGGAGAAACTGAAGGAACAAATGAACAATGAAAGACAGGATCTCCAAACGCTGAAAGACACCATGAACACAGAGAAGCAAGAACTGGAGAACATGAGATCTGACATCCAGAAACAAAAAGACATCTTAGAACAAGCAGAAAACGACATAAAAAACCAAAGTGATGAGCTGGAAATCTCAAAGAGTGAGCTCCAAATAAAGATGAAAGCTGCAAACGACCTGTTTGATGAGATAAATCAAGAAAAATCCAAACTGGGAGACCTGAGCTCCCATGACCAATCCCAAAGACAAAGACTTGAGGAGGACATGGAAAGAAGGAACCTTGACCAAAAGGAAATAGAGAGAAAGAACGAAGACTTGCAAAGACAAACACAAGAACTAGAATTGGGCAGGAAACAAATCCAAGCAGAATGCGAAGATTTGGAGGTTCTGATGAGGTCTACAAACCAGATGAAAGAAAAGGTTGAAGCTGATGCTGCCATGATCTGTAAAGAACAAGAAGTGCTCAATCAAATAAAGATGGACAATGACAAAGACAGAGAAATGCTTTCCAATGAGCGGCAAAGATTGGAGGGAGAATGGTCACTGCTGAAAATGAGAGAAGAGCAAATCTTGAATACAGAGAAGTCAACAGAAAGTCTGAGACTTAAACTCCTACACCTCAAAGAACGAATGGATGAGGACATTAAACAGAAGATGGAAAGATTACAACAAAACAGTAAAGATGTACTAGACTTGTCTGCAGTATTGGAACTGAAGCTTCTCAGCTTCAATGACCAGAAGGAAAACATCACTGGATTCTCTGAGACATTTGGGAGGCAGGGGGAAGTTCTAAAACGTCTCCTGTCAGAAACCATCACACAGAGAGACAACATGGAAAGTCAATGGAAGCTAATGGTTGACTCTGGAAAACAAGATGTGGAGAAACTGAAGGAACAAATGAAGAAGGAAAGACAGGATCTCGAAACGCTGAAAGACACCATGAACACAGAGAAACAAGAGCTGGAAAACATGAGATCTGACATCCAGAAACAAAAAGACATGTTAGAACAAACAGAAAATGACATAAAAAACCAAAGTGATGAACTGGAAATCTCAAAGAGTGAGCTCCAAATAAAGAGGAAAGCTGCAAATGACCTGTTTGATGAGATAAATCAAGAAAAATCCAAACTGGGAGACTTGAGCTCCCATGTCCAATCGCAAAGACAAAGACTTGAGGATGACATGGAAAGAAGGAACCTTGTCCAAAAGGAAATAGAGAGAAAGAACGAAGACTTGCAAAGACAAACACAAGAACTAGAATTGGGCAGGAAACAAATCCAAGCAGAACGAGAAGACTTGGAGGTTCTGATAAGGTCGACAAACGAAATGAAAGAAAAGGTCGAAGCTGATGCTGGAATGATCTGTAAGGAACAAGAAGTGCTCAATCAAATAAATATGGACAATGACAAAGACAGAGAAATGCTTTCCAATGAGCGGCAAAGATTGGAAGGAGAATGGTCACAGCTGAAAATGAGAGAAGAGCAAATCTTGAATACAGAGATGTCAACAGAAAATCTGAGACTTAAACTCCTACACCTCAAAGAACAAATGGATATGGACATTAAACAGAAAATGGACAGATTACAACAAAACAGTGAAAATGTACTAAACCTGTCTGCTGTATTGGAACTGAAGCTTCTCGGCTTCAATGAACAGAAGGAAAGCATGACTGGATTCTCAGAGACATTTGAGAGGCAGAAGGAAGTTCTCAAACGTCTCCTGTCAGAAACCATCACAAAGAGAAAAGACATAGAAAGTCAATGGAAGCTAATGGTTGACTCTGGAAAACAAGATGTGGAGAAGCTAAAGGAACAAATGAACAATGAAAGACAGGATCTCCAAACGCTGAAAGACACCATGAACACAGAGAAACAAGAGCTGGAGAACATGAGATCTGAAATCCAGAAACAAAAAGACATGTTAGAACAAACAGAAAACGACATAAAAAACCAAAGTGACGAGCTGGAGATCTCAAAGAGTGAGCTCCAAATCAAGATGAAAGCTGCAAACGACCTGTTTGATGAGATAAATCAAGAAAAATCCAACCTGGGAGACTTCAGGTTCCATGTCCAATCGCAAAGACAAAGACTTGAGGATGACATGGAAAGAAGGAACCTTGTCCAAAAGGAAATAGAGAGAAAGAACCAAGACTTGCAAAGACAAACACAAGAAATAGAATTGGGCAGGAAACAAATCCAAGCAGAACGAGAAGACTTGGAGGTTCTGATAAGGTCGACAAACGAAATGAAAGAAAAGGTCGAAGCTGATGCTGGAATGATCTGTAAGGAACAAGAAGTGCTCAATCAAATAAAGATGGACAATGACAAAGACAGAGAAATGCTTTCCAATGAGCGGCAAAGACTGGAGGGAGAATGGTCACAGCTGAAAATGAGAGAAGAGCAAATCTTGAATACAGAGGTGTCAACAGAAAATCTGAGACTTAAACTCCTACACCTCAAAGAACGAATGGATATGGACATTAAACAGAAAATGGAAAGATTACAACAAAACAGTAAAGATGTACAAAACTTGTCTGCTGTATTGGAACTGAAGCTGCTCGGCTTCAATGAACAGAAGGAAAGCATGACTGGAATCTCTGAGACATTTGAAAGGCAGGGGGAAGTTCTAAAACGTCTCCTGTCAGAAACCATCACACAGAGAGAAAACATGGAAAGTCAATGGAAGCTAATGGTTGACTCTGGAAAACAAGATGTGGAGAAACTGAAGGAACAAATGAACAAGGAAAGACAGGATCTCCAAACGCTGAAAGACACCATGAACACAGAGAAACACGAGCTGGAGAATATGAGATCTGACATCCAGAAACAAAAAGACATGTTAGAAATAGCAGAAAACGACATAAAAAACCAAAGTGGCGAGTTGGAGATCTCAAAGAGTGAGCTCCAAATCAAGATGAAAGCTGCAAACGACCTGTTTGATGAGATAAATCAAGAAAAATCCAACCTGGGAGACTTCAGGTTCCATGTCCAATCGCAAAGACAAAGACTTGAGGATGACATGGAAAGAAGGAACCTTGTCCAAAAGGAAATAGAGAGAAAGAACCAAGACTTGCAAAGACAAACACAAGAAATAGAATTGGGCAGGAAACAAATCCAAGCAGAACGAGAAGACTTGGAGGTTCTGATAAGGTCGACAAACGAAATGAAAGAAAAGGTCGAAGCTGATGCTGGAATGATCTGTAAGGAACAAGAAGTGCTCAATCAAATAAAGATGGACAATGACAAAGACAGAGAAATGCTTTCCAATGAGCGGCAAAGACTGGAGGGAGAATGGTCACAGCTGAAAATGAGAGAAGAGCAAATCTTGAATACAGAGGTGTCAACAGAAAATCTGAGACTTAAACTCCTACACCTCAAAGAACGAATGGATATGGACATTAAACAGAAAATGGAAAGATTACAACAAAACAGTAAAGATATACAAAACTTGTCTGCTGTATTGGAACTGAAGCTGCTCGGCTTCAATGAACAGAAGGAAAGCATGACTGGAATCTCTGAGACATTTGAAAGGCAGGGGGAAGTTCTAAAACGTCTCCTGTCAGAAACCATCACACAGAGAGAAAACATGGAAAGTCAATGGAAGCTAATGGTTGACTCTGGAAAACAAGATGTGGAGAAACTGAAGGAACAAATGAACAAGGAAAGACAGGATCTCCAAACGCTGAAAGACACCATGAACACAGAGAAACACGAGCTGGAGAATATGAGATCTGACATCCAGAAACAAAAAGACATGTTAGAAATAGCAGAAAACGACATAAAAAACCAAAGTGGCGAGTTGGAGATCTCAAAGAGTGAGCTCCAAATCAAGATGAAAGCTGCAAACGACCTGTTTGATGAGATAAATCAAGAAAAATCCAACCTGGGAGACTTCAGGTTCCATGTCCAATCGCAAAGACAAAGACTTGAGGATGACATGGAAAGAAGGAACCTTGTCCAAAAGGAAATAGAGAGAAAGAACCAAGACTTGCAAAGACAAACACAAGAAATAGAATTGGGCAGGAAACAAATCCAAGCAGAACGAGAAGACTTGGAGGCTCTTATAAGGTCTACAAACCGAACGAAAGAAAAGGTTGAAGCTGATGCTGCCATGATCTGTAAAGAACAAGAAGTGCTCAATCAAATAAAGATGGACAATGACAAAGACAGAGAAATGATTTCCAATGAACGGCAAAGACTGGAAGGAGAATGGTCGCAGCTGAAAATGAGAGAAAAGCAAATCTTGAATACAGAGAAGTCAACAGAAAATCTGAAACTTAAACTTCTACGCCTCAAAGAACGAATGGATGAGGACATTAAACAGAAGATGGACAGATTGCAACAAAACAGTGAACATGTACTAAACTTGTCTGCTGTATTGGAACTGAAGCTTCTCGGCTTCAATGAACAGAAGGAAAGCATGACTGGAATCTCTGAAACATTTGAGAGGCAGAGGGAAGTTCTAAAACGTTTCCTGTCAGAAACCATCACACAGAGAGAAGACATGGAAAGTCAATGGAAGCTAATGGTTGATTCTGGAAAACAAGATGTGGAGAAACTGAAGGAACAAATGAAGAAGGAAAGACAGGATCTCCAAATGCTGAAAGACACCATGAACACAGAGAAACAAGAGCTGGAGAACATGAGATCTGACATCCAGAAACAAAAAGACTTGTTAGAACAAACAGAAAACGACATAAAAAACCAAAGTGATGAGCTGGAAATCTCAAAGAGTGAGCTCCAAATAAAGATGAAAGCTGCAAACGATCTGTTTGATGAGATAAATCAAGAAAAATCCAAACTTAGAGACTTGAGCTCCCATGCCCAATCCCAAAGACAAAGACTTGAGGATGACATGGAAAGAAGGAACCTTGACCAAAAGGAAATAGAGAGAAAGAACGAAGACTTGCAAAGACAAACACAAGAACTAAAATTGGGCAGGAAACAAATCCAAGCAGAACCAGAAGACTTGGAGGCTCTGATAAGGTCTACAAACCGAACAAAAGAAAAGGTTGAAGCTGATGCTGGCATGATCTGTAAAGAACAAGAAGTGCTCAATCAAATAAAGAATGACAATGACAAAGACAGAGAAATGCTTTCCAATGAGCGGCAAAGACTGGAGGGAGAATGGTCACAGCTGAAAATGAGAGAAGAGCAAATCTTGAATACAGAGAAGTCAACAGAAAGTCTGAGACTTAAACTCCTACACCTCAAAGAACGAATGGATGAGGACATTAAACAGAAGATGGACAAATTACAACAAAACAGTGAAGATGTACTAGACTTGTCTGCTGTATTGGAACTGAAGCTTCTCGGCTTCAATGAACAGAAGGAAAGCATGACTGGATTCTCGGAGACATTTGAGAGGCAGAAGGAAGTTCTCAAACGTATCCTGTCAGAAACCATCACACAAAGAGAAGACATGGAAAGTCAATGGAAGCTAATGGTTGACTCTGGAAAACAAGATGTGGAGAAACTGAAGGAACAAATGAAGAAGGAAAGACAGTATCTCGAAACGCTGAAAGACACCATGAACACAGAGAAACAAGAGCCGGAAAACATGAGATCTGATGTCCAGAAACAAAAAGACATGTTAGAACAAGCAGAAAACGACATAAAAAACCAAATTGATGAACTGGAGATCTCAAAGAGTGAGCTCCAAATCAAGATGAAAGCTGTCAACGATCTGTTTGATGAGATAAATCAAGAAAAATGCAAATTGGTAGACTTGAGCTCCCATGTCCAATCCCATAGACAAAGACTTGAGGATGACATGGAAAGAAGGAACCTTGTCCAAAAGGAAATAGAGAGAAAGAACGAAGACTTGCAAAGACAAACACAAGAACTAAAATTGGGCAGGAATCAACTCCAAGCAGAACGAGAAGACTTGGATGTTCTGATGAGGTCTACAAACCTAATGAAAGAAAAGGTCGAAGCTGATGCTGGCATGATCTGTAAAGAACAAGAAGTGCTCAATCAAATAAAGATGGACAATGACAAAGACAGAGAAATGCTTTCCAATGAGCGGCAAAGATTGGAGGTAGAATGGTCACAGCTGAAAATGAGAGAAGAGCAAATCTTGAATACAGAGAAGTCAACAGAAAATCTGAGACTTAAACTTCTATGCCTCAAAGAACGAATGGATGAGGACGTTAAACAGAAAATGGACAGATTGCAACAAAACAGTAAAGATGTACTAGACTTGTCTGCTGTATTGGAACTGAAGCTTCTCGGCTTCAATGAACAGAAGGAAAACATGACTGAAATATCTGAAACATTTGAGAGGCAAAAGGAAGTTCTCAAACGTCTCCTGTCAGAAACCATCATACAAAGAGAAGACATGGAAAGTCAATGGAAGCAAATGGTTGACTCTGGAAAACAAGATGTGGAGAAACTGAAGGAACAAATGAACAATGAAAGACAGGATCTCCAAATGCTGAGAGAGTCCATGAACACAGAGCAACAAGAGCTGGAGAACATGAGATATGACATCCAGAAACAAAAAGACATGTTAGAACAAACAGAAAACGACATAAAAAACCAAAGTGATGAACTGGAAATCTCAAAGAGTGAGCTCCAAATAAAGAGGAAAGCTGCAAACGACCTGTTTGATGAGATAAATCAAGAAAAATCCAAACTGGGAGACTTGAGCTCCCATGACCAATCCCAAGGACAAAGACTTGAAGATGACCTGGAAAAAAGGAACCTTGTCCAAAAGGAAATAGATAAAAAGAACGAAGACTTGCAAAGACAAACACAAGAAGTAGAATTGGGCAGGAAACAAATCCCGTCAGAACCAGAAGATTTGGAGGTTCTGATGAGGTCTACAAACCGAATGAAAGAAAAGGTTGAAGCTGATGCTGCCATGATCTGTAAAGAACAAGAAGTGCTCAATCAGATAAAGATGGACAATGACAAAGACAGAGAAATGCTTTCCAATGAGCGGCAAAGACTGGAGGGAGAATGGTCACAGCTGAAAATAAGAGAAGAACAAATCTTGAATACAGAGATGTCAACAGAAAGTCTGAGACTTAAACTTCTACACCTCAAAGAACGATTGGATGAGGACATTAAACAGAAAATGGACAAATTACAACAAAACAGTGAAGATGTACTAAACTTGTCTGCTGTATTGGAACTGAAGCTTCTGGGCTTCAATGAACAGAAGGAAAACATGACTGGATTCTCTGAGACATTTGAGAGGCAAAAGGAAGTTCTCAAACGTCTCCTGTCAGAAACCATCACACAGAGAGACAACATGGAAAGTCAATGGAAGCTAATGTTTGACTCTGGAAAACAAGATGTGGAGAAATTGAAGGAACAAATGAACAAGGAAAGACAGGATCTCCAAATGCTGAGAGAGTCCATGAACACAGAGCAACAAGAGCTGGAGAACATGAGATATGACATCCAGAAACAAAAAGACATGTTAGAACAAACAGAAAACGACATAAAAAACCAAAGTGATGAACTGGAAATCTCAAAGAGTGAGCTCCAAATAAAGAGGAAAGCTGCCGACGAGCTGTTTGATGAGATAAATCAAGAAAAATCCAAACTGGGAAACTTAAGCTCCCATGTCCATTCTCAAAGCCAAAGACTCAAGGATGACATGGAAAGAAGGAACCTCGACCAAAAAGAAATAGAGAGAAAGAACGAAGACTTGCAAAGACAAACACAAGAAGTAGAATTGGGCAGGAAACAAATCCAAGCAGAACCAGAAGACTTGGAGGCTCTGATAAGGTCTACAAACCGAACAAAAGAAAAGGTTGAAGCTGATGCTGCCATGATCTGTAAAGAACAAGAAGTGCTCAATCAAATAAAGATGGACAATGACAAAGACAGAGAAATGCTTTCCAATGAGCGGCAAAGACTGGACGGAGAATGGTCACAGCTGAAAATGAGAGAAGAGCAAATCTTGAATAAAGAAAAGTCAACAGAAAATCTGAAACTTAAACTTCTACGCCTCAAAGAACGAATGGATGAGGACGTTAAACAGAAAATGGACAGATTACAACTAAATAGTGAAGATGTACTAAACTTGTCTACTGGATTGGAACTAAAGCTTCTCGGCTTCAATGAACAGAAGGAAAGCATGACTGGGATCTCTGAGACATTTGAGAGGCAGAAGGAAGTTCTCAAAGGTCTTCTTTCAGAAACCATTACACAGAGAGAAAACATGGAAAGTCAATGGAAGCTAATGTTTGACTCTGGAAAACAAGATGTGGAGAAACTGAAGGAACAAATGAACAATGAAAGACAGGATCTCCAAATGCTGAGAGATTCCATGAACACAGAGAAACAAGAGCTGGAAAACATGAGATCTGACATCCAGAAACAAAAAGACACGTTAGAACAAACAGAGAACGATATAAAAAACCAAAGTGATGAGCTGCAGATCTTAAAGAGTGAGCTCCACATCAAGATGAAATGTCTTCGGTCAGAAACCATCACACAGACAGTATACATGGAGTCATCGTACAACAAGGAAGTACAAACTGAACAGTATGATTACCATCTAAACAAAGAGGAAATTAATCAGTTTGGCATGTTTAAATTTGACACAGATGTTCCCCAGTCTGTTAACGTCTTCAAAATACACCATGTTGATCTTGAGCTGAATTCCCAGGAAGATCAGGATCATTCTGAAACGAAAAGATACGTGGCATCTGAGAGCATAGGTTCTTTACCAGAAAATGAAGGCTGGGACATTTTTCAGATGAAGAAACATGCAACATTGCTCACATCATCAGTAGAGGAAGATGGTTTTGAGAATGACAAAAAAGATAATCTGCGAAAGATCTGGAAGGACACCAGAATGGAACGTAAGGAGATCAATCAGATGAAACGCAGGGGCCAGGAGATGAGTAACAACTTAGAGAAAAGATTGAATGTCATCAATCAATTTGTTAAGACTGCATTGTTACCAAAAGATAAGACACCAATAGAGAAGCTAACATGGATAAAAGAACAAAGCAGACAAACAACTCGACATAAGTGGGATAATGACAGCAAATCTCTCCATCAGAAATATTCTGAGGTGCAACAGCTGAAGGGCTGCATCCTCAGTGACATCGAGGTTCTCCACCTCAAAGAAAAAGTTTCAAAGGCAACAGGCGAAAAAGCTAACCAGACAACTCATCTGGACATAATCACATTTGGTGTGACAGCGAAGCTAGCACAGCAGGCTTCAACCCAAACCATGGAAGAGCAAATGAGAGTGGAGGAAACTAATACAGCTCCAGAGACTTCTGCTGGACACCCACGTCAACTACGTCATTACTGGTGCTGCTGCGATGGTACCTGCCAAGAACAGGTTTGCTCCAGGATCAAGAAAGAAACTGAATCAACTCCGGTGACATCTCCTAACCTTAACACTAACCCCAACACTCCAGCACCTCTACCATAACCGCTGGTGCTGAACCTACCAAGAACAGGTGTGCCATAAGGGACATTTAGATACAGGTAGTTTTTGCTTTATACTTTGAAACTGGAGGACTTTTGGAACATGTGTGTTTGCAGATATAAAGCTTTAGCTTTTATGGTTGGGAAACAAGATCTAATTGTGCATCTGAACTATATAATGGGTGCGAGCTTCATTTTCAGACTGCTAACGATCTACAGTGTAATTTACTTTCACAGTAATAGCCTTGATCTTCAATGCCTTTACGTTTACTTTTATTCATAAATATTTTGATGCCATATTTTAACTACTTATTTAATATATTGTTAATATTTCTTTCTTTTTGGTTTAAATTTTAAATCATGCTTTTTATTTATGTTTTAATGTCTTTGTAAAGCACTTTGAATCACCTTGTTGTTGAATTGTGCTATAGAAATAAACTTGCCTTTTTGTTCAAGTTATGTGGGAAGCTTTAATTTAGTTTAGTCAAAGCTAAGCTCTGATTATTATGTGGCAGAAAAGCTCTGCATTTAGTTATGTTTTGAAAAATATGTTGAATAAATTCTACGTCAATGAAAATACATTTACAATCCATTGCATTTATTTCAATGTAGCACAAGCTTCTTGTTCTTATTGTTGAACTGTCTACTCTTGGCAAGCACAAGCATTTTACTTCTAATTGTTCTCCTACTGTTCCCTGCATTCAAGTAATCAGTAAGGTTTCCTGAGGTGTTCACAGCCACTTTATCAATATGGAGCCAGAGCTTAGCCTGTTTAGGCTGTACCACGCTGGATGTTACTTCCAGGAGTTAACAAAACCAGTCCTGGCTGTCCCAACCCCCAGATTCTGCCTTCTGTTTTCTGAGTGGCTTGTCATGGGTTGAAGGTGGTCGTAAGTTAGAACAGACATGGGCAAATTAGGCCCACAGGCCTGATATTATCCTATTGACTTTTTAACCTGGCCCGCTGAAGATTGGGACAGAACAGTCCAAACTGAATCTGCTGTGGTGTGTCTCCCCATTGCAGCATCTCCAGCAGGCCACTTCTTATTTTGTGTAGCTGGCCATACAGTATTCTGCGAGGCAGTCTGTCTTCGGACATGCGGATGACATGTCCGAGCCAGCGCAGTTGGTGCTGAGTGATCATGGCCTCAATGCTCCTGCAGTTGGTCTTGGCAAGTATTTTAGTACGAAGCACATGATCACGCCAGGTGAGGCCAAGGATACGCTGGAGGCAACCAATATGGAAGCGCTCCAGGGCCTTTATGTGACGGTTATATGTGGTCCAAACCATGTTAAATGTGAAAACAAATTCTTATCGTGTGGTACAGTGACTTGACATGTTGAGCTAATTGATGAAGTCTAATTTTGGCAATTTCCAACATGCTGGTCCGCTAACTTCAGTGAATGCAAACAGTGGTTAAAGGACACAACATTAAAAACTTTTTTTATGTCCTCATTTTCCTTCACATTTTTTCAATAAAACTAGTAACTTTAATCAACTTTATTCAATTTTCGTAATAATTTTAAACATTTTGTCAGTGTCCCTGGAACTGCCATCCACCCTGAGGTTATGGGAAATTGATCATTTCACAGATCAACTGATGTAATTAGTAACATCACCCACACCATTTTGTATTTCTTAACTAAGAGTTGTGTTACCTGCCACAAATACATCAAATTCCTAACTAATTTTCATCATATTTTTTTTATATTCTGAGGTGTTCAAGCTTATGGTGTCTACATTCTCATGGGGACATATTAATAATATAAAAAAACTCAATAATTTAAAATATATTTAATCGGCAGTGTATAGTCACCTTCAAGACTCACTTTGCTACCATTTTCCATTAAAATGTACCCCTTATTTCTGTGTGGCTTCATCAACCGTTTAAGTATTTTCTCAGAGTTTTAGATGTCTGATCATTTTGAGGAGAAGGGCACATAGATAGATAGATAAGATGTATTTGCCATTTGTACATTTGTGAAAGTACATAGGAATTATTGTGTAGAGGACACTCACAAACATGGATAGGGGTAAACATTGAAAACTAAAACAATAATAATTAAAGCTGCAAGCAGCGATGAACGGGCCCTCGCACTCACGGCCACCGCCCCCCATAAGCATATCAGAAATTACACCACCCACGACTTCCTATGTCAAACCATTCAAAAGATATAGCAGAAAAAAGGGACAACCAATCAGAAGAAGGGGCGGGGCTAATTCAGGCCAATGAAGGTCAAGGACTCAATACAGAATCTTATGACACCACCCACGACTCTCTATGTCAAACCATTCAAAAGTTATAGCATAAAATCGGGACAACCAATCAGAAGAAGGGGCGGGGCTAATTTTCACCAATTATGGTCAAGGACTCAATACCAAGTCCCATGACACCACCCACGACTCTTTATGTCAAACCTTTCAAAAGTTATGGCAGAGAAAAGTATTCTAGAGGGCGCTGTTGAGCCGTTAGGCCACGCCCATTAATGCAAACCATGAAATATCAAATTTATCGCCAGGCCTGCCTTGCATGCAAAATATGGTGACTTTTGGGGAACTATCAAATATGGACCAATCAGATGAATGGGGGCGCGCTTTTTGGCGTCTAGCGTCGCCACTGTAACACTTTTGAAAGAGAAAAGTAATGCACGTAGTCGCAGGATGGAGACGCACATTTTGATGTATAACACACCTGGGTGCACGTTATGGTTCGGGCCGTATTAATTCTCGAAGGAATGGCTCATATTGCTCCAAAATTACCGATTAATTCAGAATGTTCAAAATGGCCGACTTCCTGTTCGGTTTCGGCCATGGCGCCAAGAGACTTTTCTTTAAGTTGCAACATGATACAGGTGTGTAACGATTTTCGTTCATGTACGTCAAACCGTATTGTGGGGCTTGAGGCGCAAAGTTTTTTCTGTCTGAACCAACCAGATGAAGGGTGGGCGCGCTTTTTGGCGTCTAGCATCGCCACGGTAACGCTTTTGAAAGAGAAAAGTAATGCGTGTTGTCCCAGGATGGAGACGCACATTTTGATGTACAACACACCTGGGTGCACGTTACGGTTCGGGCCTTATTAACTGCCGAAGGAATGGCATAAATTGCGCCAAAGTGATACGATTAATTCAAAATGGCTGACTTCCTGTTCGGTTTCGGCCATGTCGCCAAGAGACTTTTCTTTAAGTTGTGTACTGATACAGGTGTGTAGCGATTTTCGTGCATGTACGTCAAACCGTATTGTGGGGCTTGAGGCACAAAGTTTTCTAGGGGGCGCTGTTGAGCCATTTTGCCACGCCCATTAATGTAAACCATTAAATATCAAATTTTTCGCCAGGCCTGACTTGCATGCAAAATTTGGTGACTTTTTGGGCATGTTTAGGGTGGCAAAAAGGCCCTCCTTTCGTCAGAAGAAAAAAGAAAAAGAATTCCTACAGATACAATAGGGCCTTCGCACTGAAGGTGCTCGAGCCCTAAAAATTGTGCAAGAAGCGATGAACGGGCCCTTGTACCCTTGTGCATGTTCAGGCGTGCTGCAGTGGAAGCGCTTGTATGACTTGCATGTACAGATGGTTGGAGTTTCATGTGACGCCACTCACGCATGATTCTCACGTGATCTCACGTGAGAATCATGACTAATGAGCTGATTCAGCTCCTGGGCATGAAAATTCGCATGTACATTTAACATAAAAATTTAGGTTTTTAGTTATGGCCTATACGGCTAATGAACAACACAATTAGGCTGAGTATAGAAACAGGCTATACCTTTGTTGTTTTCATGACTTACAAAACAGGTGCACAAAACAAGATGCACAAATGTCTAATATTTCCATGATAGATGGAAATTCCAGCCCGCTGGCTACCTTCCGACGCAGTTGCTGAATGAATGTCGTGAATTCAGCATCATCAACCGAGATGTGATAGTGATCACATGAGGTCTGCAGAGATTCCTTCTCTGCAAATGTCTTATTAGAGTGCCGGAGTGGATGTTTGCTTCCATGAAATCGAGCTCTCAAGTGAATGACAGCTTCTTGCAAGTTGTGAGGTATCTCGTTAATTCAGAAGAATAATTTTTTTTCATTAAAACTTTTCTCGGAATTCTGAGATAATTTACTCCTTCATTCAGAAAAACAGAGCGGATTTTTTTTCTATATTCCGTTAAAATATAGTAGTTGTTTTGTAAAGTTGTAAAAACGGATCTATTCAGATTATTTGAGCTCAGTAAATACAGTAGAGCCAAGGACTGTTGTCAAGCCATTAGAAAGGAATGCATTGTCTCAATAGGCCTTTTGTCTGGAGGAGCCTGAGTACTTAACTGAAGTACCTATACATGCTACTTTGATTTCTCTATTTTATTTTTTATTGCAGTCCTTCTTTAATCTAATAAGAGAAGAAAGGAGAAAATATTTTATGTTTGTCTCAGCTGCTGAAAAGTCAGCTGGAGCCGCGAGCAGCTATGAAGTGACAGAGCTCCTGATGGATCTGGTCGAGCCTTACTCACAATTTTTTTTTTTTTTTTTTTTTTTGTTGGGTGTCATTTAATTACAGTCAATCTCAATTTTGAACAGGAAGTCTAAATTTTCCTCCTCCACTGATGGAACAGGTTGAGTTACAGTGGAGTACATAATTTTAGTGGTAGTTTGAGTGATACATATTTTGCAAGTGAACCTTAGACATGTGACCAGAAGCCAAATAACAGTTAGGAATCCAAACCCAAGCAGAGCAAATTCAAAAATCAAGTAACCAATGTGTCCTAACTGTTCTTTAAACCAGTCAAACAAACCAGTGGTGACAGGGGTATGTAATGTTTTGGCAATATCTTTCAAGTGATCCGTTATTTCTTGGATGGTAGCATTGTGGTCAGGTATAAATGTACAACATTCAGTTTTAATGACAGCACAAGTTCCCCCTTGAGAGTCTAGTAAGTAGTCCAATGCAGCACGATTTTGTAAGGCCATCATCCTTACAGCAGTCATTCCTTGTGAGAGCATAGACATGCCCTTTGCAGTGGTGTTTGAAGTCTTCAACTGCATTGGATAAGTCTCTTATCTGGTCCAAAGCTGCCATGACTCCGTAATTTGGAATGAGAGCACTAAAAAATCTTTTCCATGGTGTTTGTGTGTGTGTGTGTAAAATTCTCTTTTAACAATGCGAACCTTTGGTGGTACAGTAAGGATTCTCATGGCTGGTACTACATGGCCCAGACCACATACTCCAAACCAACCTTTTGGTAGGTATTCATAAGCCTTCATGCCACAAACCCAGTAAACACCTTTTGGTAGAGGCATAGAACAGTGATTAACCATTATAGCAAGGTAGCTATAATCCTCAATAGAATCGGACAATAGATTTTGGTTTGTTTTAGGCTTAACAAACGGTTTTTCAGAAGGAAATTATGTGGAGTCACATTTTGATGTTCCTAGGTGAATGGTTCATTTGCCTTCAACACACAGCTTTAATGTCTTTGGGGCCATGGTTTATCACAGTATAATTGTCTCGTTTGTTGGGGTTTGTGACAGGTGCAGTGCTCATAAGAGGAATTGAAGTGTAACAGGTGTCACATGAAGTAATGGGCAGAGTCATTAGTGGGAGTCCTTCTTTTGTGCTGTGTGGAATGAACCCACACACATAGCAGTTATGAGGGTGTGGGCTATTATCAGCAACCATTTTTACTAGTTGGATGTATGTGTTTGTTGAGGGTTGTGTTTCATATGTATTAGGAGTCCTTCTCTCTTGGTAGACAAATAGGTCTCGTTTATGGTATTTGTAGGGTTCTCTGTCTTGTTCCTGTGACAGATGTGAGTGTCTTGGCGTGTACAATGCGTATGCTTCCGGGCCTCTGGGGCCTGCGCTGCTCCTCTGCTCCTCTGCCAGTTGTGGATGCCTTGGGTGTTGGAGTGCGTCTGCTTCTGGGCCTCTGGGGCCTGCGCTGCTCCTCTGCTCCTCTGCTCCTCTGCCAGTTGTGGATGCCTTGGGTGTTGGAGTGCGTCTACTTCTTGGCTTTCGTAGCCTGCGTTGCTCCTTTCAATGGCTCCGACGGTGGTGAGGATGAGGATCCACAGGAAGAAGAGGGAATCGGCTGGTTTCTGGTGCATGGTGGAGGAGTTGTTTGCTTGCAGTGGGATGCGTGGATCCAGGTTAGACGCCCCTCACAGTTGACTGAAGTGTTGGTGGTGAGCAGGACTTGTTGAGGTTTGGACCAGCGAGGTTTCAGGGCATTTTTCCGTCGGAACTCTCTGACACAGACCCAGTCCCCAGGTAGGAGGTTATGGCATGGTTTGCCACTAGGAGGAGACTGGGCAGCTTTTACTTTTCTGTGGATTGACTGAACGGCAGAGGTTAGAGCAGAGCAAAATTATATCATGGATTCATCCATGGCATGTAGGTCCATCTTCTTCATACATAGAACTGAATTGCTTGGTATAGTCATAGGTTTACCCGTAATCATTTCATGAGGTGTGAGTTTGTGCTTCCTAATGGGTGTTGACCTCATTGACATTAGGGCCAAAGGCAACAACATTGTCCATTTAAGTCCAGTTTAAAAAAAATATCTACACATACAAGAACATTTTCATATCCCTCACATTTTGGCATATGAATAAAGTCTATTTGTAGAGCTTCAAAAGGTCCCCGTGGGGGGGGATGTGCTGACAATGTTCGCAATATCTTGCATAGGATGTAAATCCTGGAGCATACCAGTCTTTCAACACTATCTGACACATTCCCCCTTTGCTCACATGTGACAAACTATGTGACATGCATGCTAGCCACGGGTACAAGGATGTGGGTGTCACAAGGCGGCCATCGTTGCTGACCCACAAATTATTTACATTTTTACAACCATGGGAAAGCCACAATCTATGCTCCTTCACATCAGCAGTTTCTTGTAAGAGGGCTACATCATTAGGAGAAGCCAGGTCATTAGCGGTTATAGAAGGGCAGAGCTTTACAAGGACAGGTAAGCCAAATTTGGCAGCTTCTTTTGCTGCATGGTCAGCCGAAGCATTGCCTTGTGAAACAGGATCTTTGGATTTGGTATGGGCTTCACATTTAACAACAGCAATAGATGAAGGTAGTTGACATGCTTCTAACAGTTCACCAATCAATTTACCATGTTTAACGGGTGTCCCAGAGGATGTGATGAATCCTTGGTTCACCCACACTATACCAAAGTTATGTACATAACCAAAAGCATATCTGGAATCTGTATAGATTGTAACAGTTTTACCTTTTGTTAGTTGACAGGCTCTCATCAGTGCATATAATTCAGCTACTTGGGCAGAGCTGGAGGAGGGCAGGGCGGCGCTTTCAACAATCCAGAAATGATCACAAATTGCATAACTGCTTAGGCAATAATACTGTAAAAGGTCTGATCTTGCTCTGGTGTGATTTTGGCAACAGCTGTGGTATTACAGGGAATTTTACACACATCAAGTACTTTGTATTCTTTTGGATATTCTCCTCAGATCTTGGATGTTGTAAAATCCAGTCGTCAACAGAAGTGTTATCATCACTGGATTCTTTAATCTGTTTTTACCGGATAAAGGTTTTTGATTTTATCATTTAACTGCTTCTCTAATTTCATTTTTGTCTGCGTTGTGTTTTTAAGTTCTTCCAATTCTTTCACAGGGTAAATAGTTGTGGCGCGATTGTTTTTGTTTGTTTTAATGATTGTGGGGGACCCAGTTAACAGGTTCAATACCATCTTTGTCTTCATTGTGTTTTTACACTCTTCTAATTGAGCCATTAGCTTTTTATTTTGATCTGTAAGCGAAGCTATTTGGGATTTTGCATTACGGCGTCTACTTTCATCCCTCCAAAGTCTGAGGGAGTTGAAGTGCTTTAGTTATTTTGATCATATTTAATACTAACTAAGTAATACATTTAATACTATCGGTACCGTAATTATCGTATATGTACTTAATAAGACCAGTCAACTTTTTCTCTGACTCTCTACTGAAAAAAACTTCCAATTTTTCTTTCTGTAAGATCCCTCCCAAAAAAACCCTCAATTACACTTACTTTTACCCACAAATCACTTGCTAATTCTTCCGATCAACAGTCTACTTCAGAGGATACAAATCATTCCTGTTGGTGTAAGGAAAGCGAGTCAGATCCCTACTGAATGAAATATATCTCCAAGTATTTGGGAGAGCAAAACATCCCCACTTATTAAAACCAGTTCCTCTACATATATGTCTATTTCCCACAAATTTCTCAGTGTTCCTAACACTTATATGGACCTCATGTCCTGAATATGCTATAAGTCCCTCACTGGACTATTCCTCTTGGTACCCAGATCAACATGGCACTCTGGCCATTCTCTCTTTAATGTTATCTGAGATATTAAATATTTTTAGAAGAGCGAGTCAATTCTAAGGCAGGAGAAGCAAAACACTCTCAAAACACAATCAAATTCAAGTGTTATGAAACTGCAAGCATTCCTAAACATCTCTACAAAGTAACCTTCTCAATAACCCCTGCTTACAACCACACACAGCAAACTTACCTAAAATTTCAGGATGACGTCAACCATTCTCTGGCACTCCAATTCACAGACTTACCACAACAATCCAGCAACAATAATTTGGGATTTTTTAAAAGGACCCCTTACCTGTGAATAATTTGGATAGAAGTCACTGGTGTATTGTTGGCCATCGAAGGTCTATTGTCATCCGGGTCACGGCACCAAAATTATTGAAGAATAATATAAAATCCAGTTCAGAAGTCCGCTGTGGTGTAGTGAGTTTTATTCAGTAAGCCGGCGGTGAGCAGACCTACACAGATCGTGTCTGAGTTGGTGTGCCGACCACGAATGGCTGAAATCATGACTTTTTATACAGTAAGTTCAAAGCACAAAAGGCAGGAATCAACAAGCCAAAGGGGAGAGACAAAAAGCAATTAAAGGGTATTTACAGTCAGATGTGATCTGTGGCCAAATGAGTTGGTATTAACATATCAGTCAGTCAGGAACTTCGTCATATGGTATTCCCGTGGTTCAAGTCTGTGGTGAGGCCAATTTCAAAGGCGTGGGCCCTGCAGGGGGTGGAAGCTGGGGCTTCACGTCAGCAACGGTGTCATAATGCTTCAACACACCATAAGGATGATCTCCGGAGGATGAAGTCTGTCAGCCATGGGTATGAAGCATCCAAAGGTTTTAGTTTCTTTGATGAAGGTTTGCAAGAATCTGCTCAGGTGAGGTTTCCACATGATAGGGTTTTCACGGAAGTTCAAAGGAATTCCAAAGGAGTTCCTGGTGTAGGCACAAGAGGTCAACAAATACTGAAACAAGATGTTTGAAAACCACAAGAGACACAGAGGGCTTAGTGTAACCCATGGTAAAATATGATATAAGACTAAATAGTTGAATAACGGCTGCATAAATAAGCTTGAAACTTAAAAGTGACTAATTTATATAAATGAATCAGAGTTAATTAAAAATGTTAATCCTACAATTATTTAATATTCAAGGTTCTGCTGACAGAAATTGACATCGCTGCCCTTTTAAGGGACCAGTGACACAGATGCAGCTAGCTGCAGCAGAGACCCGAGGGAGAAGCCGGAGAAAGTGAGCAGTGATTAATTAACCCAAAAAGGCAATAAAATAGCTGAAAACCATAACTTAATTCGTACGGAAGACGGAGCCATGAGATAAAAGACGCCACTCCACTGCCATTTTGAGTTGGAAAAAACACTTTAGCAGTAACGTTACAACTCAGAGACTAAAGTATTTGTGTAATTTTCAGATTTAAAAATAATTTTATTGTATTTGTGGCCTGTTACACAGGTCAGTTTTTTTTGCACATTTGAAAGCTCGGTCAGAGCGAGGATTGGTCTGCCGTGTGCGGGCGGTATTCAAGATGGCGAGCCAGACCCAGACCTTCAATTCATCGCAATGCGAGATCATTTCCTGGGTGTGGTAACTCCTTGCCACAGTGGGCGGGATATCAGGAACTGGTTTGAACTTAAGTGAACAGAACTGAGAACTTTTCATTGAACCAAACACATTCGGACTGGAACTTTCTTTGAGATAAAATCTCTAAATGTCATTTGAATAACTGTGGTCCATTTTTATTTTTCTGTGATTAAGGTGTTTTCTTACCTGTAAAGGAAGAAAAATAGGAAACCTAAAATAGGTACAACCTAGTAAAAAAGACTGGTCTAATTAAATTAGATTAGCTTAACTAAAGTAAACTAGGTGAACAAAAGAACAAGAAAGAGTGAAATACTTTTTTTTCCATTTATACTTACCTCATTGTAGAGAACCTGCAAGGATTTATATATTTTTTTGTCCTGTGTTTATATGTGTGTTTATATTCAGTAAATTGCCGGTCTCTTCTACATAAAGCCCACTCCTTAGAGCCTAGAACTGGTCCAGTGGCACCGTTAGTGGTGTGATACCAGTACTACATCAGGTATTACTACAAAGTTAAACACTAAAGCGATGAGGGCCTGGCAGCCAGCTCCTGATATATTGCTTCAGGTGATCTTAGATTGTCTCCAGGTGTGCAGATCCACCCTCCAGGTAACGGTTCCATGGTGCCCTCAGGTGGAAACCTGTCAGGATTTGACATTTCCCCCAGTTTCAGTTCTGTCTTGACCCTCCTGTTTCCCATCTGGCCTGATTGTCTGCACCTGTGTCTCGTTATCCTCTGTGTATATCTAGTCTTGTCTCTCCCCTGCTCCTTGCTGCTCCATACTGTTTCCACCCTCCATGTTCTCCTTATCTAGTTTTCGGATTCATGTTTTTGGTCTGCCTTTTGATCCTGCCAGGAGCGTTTTTGGTTTTGCCTTTGCTTTTGCAAATAAATCTAAGTATGGACCCACTGGGAAAGTACCTCACCCTCTTTGAGTTCGTCTGCCGGGAGGCGGAGAAGAACATGCACCGGGTCGAGGAGGAGGAGGAGTCTCCCTTCAGGGAACACGCCTGGCTCGAGGGGGGCCCAGGTGTGTTCATGCCCAGGGGAGACGACGTCGGGGCCAGCCCCAGCTGGTTCCTGTTCCGGCGGTAGTCCCGGGCGCATTGTCTCCTGTTCCGGCGGTGGTCCTGGACGCCTCAGCCTCTGTTCCTGTTTCGGTGGTGGTCCCGGACGCATCAGCCTTGGTTCCTGCTCCTGTGATGGTCCCGGACCCCCCTCAGCCGGTGCAGAGGACCCGGTGTCCCCCTCAGCCAGAGCCGAGGACCCGGTGTCCCCCCCAGCCAGTGCCGCGGACCCGGTGTCCCCCCCAGCCAGTGCCGAGGACCCGGTGTCCCCCCCAGCCAGCGCCGAGGATCCTTAGTCCCCCGAAGCCTGCCCCTCGGATCCTTGGTCCCCTGAAGCCGGCCCCTCGGGTTCTTGGTCCCCCGAAGCCGTCTCCTTGGGTTCTGTGTGCCCCGAAGCCGGGCTCCTCAGGTTCTGTATGACCCGCCTGCTACGTCCCGAGACCGACCCCCTGACCCACCTGCTACGTCCCAAAACCAACCCTCCGACCCGCCTGCTACGTCCCGAGGGCAACCCCAGAACTGTCTCGCCGGTCGGCCCGGTCCCGAGGACGGCCCCCGGAACTTTGACCATGTGTTGGCCTAGAGGGGCTACATGGTGGGTGGTCTCTGCTGGTTGGGTGTTCTAAAAGCAGGAAATTACGTTCAGCTCTCTCGTGTAAACTTAAATCATGTGACCACACATCATTTAAGCTTTTTGACCAGAGACATTTTGCTACGAGTACATTTGATGAAGTTGGAGATTAAATGAAAAAAACGATGGATGGACCGATGAGTTGGTTCAAGTCTTGCTGTCCTATTTCACCAATATAGAGGTCTGACAGGGGGTTTCTTTTCATCTCAATCACTACGACCGAAGTGTATGTTTCATTAAAAATGGGGATAGGATTAAATAAGGTTACACTTCTTCCTACTCCTTTTTTGCACATTTAAATTAAGATATCAAGTGTTAAAGGATGAAATTCCTTGTTTTGTTGTTTTATTTTCTTAAACTTCTCCTGAAGTGTTGTTTTTTTTTTTTACATGTACTAAAACAAATCAAAGCAAAAAATCAAAAAGAGCAAGTAGCATCCATTGTTTACATGTTTCTTCTTTTCATTTTTCTGCTGGCCGTTTGCAAACTGCAAAAAATGGGATTTACGGCCACCTGGTGGTTGGCGAGGCTATTTTCTTCAGTCGTATTTGGCGCTACAGTGTAGTGGAAACACACCGGCTGAAGGGGCCGAGGAGAGGTAGAGGTTCCTGTCCGCCAGGTTTACCCTGAATTCCTGGTGTTACAGTACAGATTCAGTATAGTACAAAATCAAAAGGAGACAACCTGTGGTCTAAAATTTTATTCAACATGGATTCCCTAATTTAAAGATCATGAGCCTCCGAAGCAAATAAGGAACACACTGAACATGAAAAACAGTGGTAAACTAAGGACCAAGTATTTTAATGTGGCGATCGTTCCCCAACACAATCCCAAAAGAAAATGTAACTGAACCAACCCATCACTTTGTAAATGAGATTGAATGGAAGCAAAGCACAAGAAATAGCAACTCTAGCATGCATGCAGACTTTTAAAATCATCTTTCACAGCAATTTACAAACTATCATTCAGGATCCAAAGAAGATCATCACTCTGTAATCGTCATCGTGCTCATGAGAATGTTCACTCATTTCTGCTCTCTTGTTTATTGATGAGGATAAAATTGTATGGTTATGATGGTAGGCCCAAAGAAAGAATGATAAAACAGCTTACATGCAGTCACTTGCAGAAATATTTCCTACTGAGATCACGGTGCACTACCCAGGGGGAAAAAAGTAGATTTCATTCTTGCCAGAAGTCACACAAGGGTTTGAGGTTTATACATCTGGCATTAACACTGTCATTTGTCATTATTCACATAAATTGCATGTGTAAGTGGAAACTGTATGGTCCATGTGTGAAATGGCGCTTTTCCACTAGTACCTACTCAGCTGGACCCGACTCGCCTTGCCTCGGTTTGGCGCTTTCCCACCAGGGGAGTGCCGAGTAGATACTTTTTCTGTAACTACTCTGCCGAGGTTCTTAGCGGCTGAGTCGGGCTGTATCTGACGTCATCGCACTACACGCAACCGATTGGTCGGGGGTTGGGAGTCAGACGTCTGAGTCAGGATGTGGACATCAGCGAAAGAGCGACTCGCGGCTTCTTGTTCATTTTATTCGACAGTCAATGGCAGCAAAAGTCTGTTTGGTGATCTGAGGTGCAGATGTTCATAAACCTTGTGGCTGAGGAGAGAATTAAAAAGGGATCTAGACGGGCGATAAGGACCAGGAGCTCTGTCACTTCATAGCTGCTCACGGCTACCAACGGAGCAGCCCCGAGACGAACTTAAAAAAAATTTTAAAGTTTTTTTTTACTTGATATCAAACACAAGCCACACTCCAAGCAGCACATCTACCATCTACTCCATGTTCTACATCTTTAGTGTTGTTTTTTTTTTTTTTTTTTTTGGTGTTGTCTTCGTTTAGATCACACAATCAAATACATCACAGCAGCTTCGCTCCAACCCCGCCTACTTCTGCTCCAGGTGCTGAATTGTTATGGAAAAGAAACCAGGCCGAGTTGAGATGAGTGGAGCTGAGATGAGTAGAGCCGAGTATGTACTAGTGGAAAAGTGCCAAAAGTGCATGTACTGTTCCCATGTTGGCACAGTGGGATGTGTAAAAAGTGTGTGAAGGTGCAGACATGAACATGACTCCAGTGTAAAACCTGGTTTATAGTTTTGCACATGTATGTCTTACCCTGATACACACCTCACTCAGTATATGTCACGTCCGTGTGGGCAACAGCATACTGTATGTGATCAGAAGTTCAGCACTGCCGGCTACAGTCGGCAGAAAAAGAGCGTCGCAGAGACAAACCCACAACAAAAAAGTAATAAGTAGTAATAAACGGAATCTACAATATGGTGGAAGGTCCAGTAGGTACAATACTTGTGTGGTTGCTTTTACTTGGCTTTATGCTAAGTTACCATTGGACTACACCTTAAAAAGGATGGTGATAAAACAAAAGCTTCAAACACAGCACATTTCTGTTAACAGAACACTAACAAGTTCATCATCTGCATCTGCAGAAATCACATCGATTTGAGTCACACTGAACACAACTGGACTGATCCTCAGTAAAACACAGCATGCAGACTTGAAATAAAACCCTTCCAGTAATACTGCTGTTGCTCCTTAAATGTTCCATATTCTGCAATATTGATCCCTGTTCATATTGATCGGTCCATAACAGAGTCCAGAAGCGCTGATAGTGACTAAAACTCTGGGTCTGTGAGATCCTGTAGCCTAAACCCTCTGTTGAGCACCCTGTCAAGATTCCTTACCACTGCACGATTGCATCTCAGAGAAGAGAGAACAGTCAGCCAAATCAGCTGTCTCACATCGTACAATGTGAGTGATGAGACAACCACAGTCACTCTGGTCCTTCGCAGCACATCAAAGCCCAACTACCTTCCACACTAGCCCCTCACAAGTTTGCGTACAGAGCAAACAGACCCAGTGAGGATGCCATCGCCATAGCGATAGGTTGTTTGTGTTGTATTTAATTTTAAAATTTTTATATGGCATATATGATATGATATTGTGAGGAAGGGACAGGACTAAATAAGCGTTCTGCTTCCTCCTGTTCCCTCTCGAACACATTGTTTTGCTGTGTGTTTTATTTTTGGATGAGACTGTTAAATTGTTTTGCTTTTTTTTATATTTTGATGCTTTTAATTTGATGGGTTTTGTTGTGTTCGAGACAAAGCCAACAATAAACAGCTCTTCACATGGTTCTGAGCCACCTGGACCACCAGGGTAACTATGAGAGGATGTTATTCATCGACTACAGTTCAGCCTTTAACACCATTATCCCGGACATTCTGATCGACAAACTCTCCCTCCTTGTACTGTCCACATCCATTTACAGGGGGATAAAACACTTTCTCACAGACTGCCCTCATCTGTGAGATCTAGCCTACACCACTTCCCTATCATAACACTCAGCACGGGCTTCCCACCAGGTTGAGTACCGAGTCCCTTACTGTACTCCGTGCACACACATGACTGCACATCATCCCACCCCCCAACTCCATCATCAAATTTGCTGATGATACCACCATTGTTGGCTTCATCTCAGGAGGAGATGTATTAACCTACAGAGATGAGGACTGTCAGTATGGTTGTCAGACAACCACTTGACACTGAACACAACAAAAACAAAAGAAATCATACTGGACTTCCGTAAATGCAGTATGGGCGTTCAACTCTGACGACCTCTCCTGGACTTTTAGGTGCTGGTGACCTTATACAGAGCCACCACAGAGACCATCCTGGGGTACTGCATAACAGCGCGGTATGCTGGATGCACTGCAGCGAACAGGAGAGCGCTGCAGAGAGTGATCAACACCGTCCAAAAGAACACTGGCTGCTCTCTCCCCTGCCTGGATGATGACATTTGTCAGAGAGCCATTCTACCCCTGTCACAACAGTTCAATCTGTTGCCCTCTGGTCGATGCTACTGGTACCACAAGACCAAAAAAAAAAATACTCAGGTATAGTTTCTTTCCCATCGCAATCAATGCTCTGAATACAAAATGCATTGAATAAGAAATTTGAACATTTTTTAATTGTTACCTTCTTCGAGCAATTGAATGGGTCACTTTATGACAAATCAATTTATTCATTTGCATATCCTGAGAAACCATGCGCAATATTCCCCACACAAATTGTATATGCTCTTTTTACCTTATTTAAATTGTATGTTGTTTTTTATCCTGCTATTCAATTTTTTTTTTTACTTTAAAAAAAATTATCTTATGCCAATGCACCAAATGGAGAGCATTCCCAATCTCATTGTATACTTGATGTACAATGACAATAAAGGCTTTACTTACTTTCAAACCAAAGACTGAGTCTGAAAACCTTCAACTCCATCTACTGACTAGCCACTTAAAATGCAACTTGAAATGACATTTATGGGACCCATCACCATTCTTTAAAAAAGGTGACATAAAGAAACTAAGCCTCATGAGACAATGAGAAAGAATCAAATTTGGTGGAGTTGCAGAAGCAGAAGTCAACACTATGAAGAAAATAAAGTTATCTTACACATCATGGACAAACCCTATGAGCCACTGCATCTGGCGGTGGAGGCTTTGAGCAGCTCTCCCAGCCCAGACTGATCCACCTTCAGTGTAGAACAGAGCTTCCTCAGATCTTTAATCCCACTATTAGACTGCTCAGCTCTGCAGTTTAATTATGCCTGGATCAATGTCTCTTTTTCTTCCTATTTCACTCACACACACATAATGTTCGTAATGACATAATCTGTCGTCTGGGTCACATGACAGGGACATCTAAAGTTGGTTTCTTGCCCTGAATCACGACTGGTAAAAAGTTTCCTTCGCTGATTATTTTGAAACCACTTTTGACACACTAAAGCTACTGCAGAGTGGTTCATTGTAACTTTTACGTTCCTGCTCAGAACGCTGATGACACAACTACATCCCACCACATCAGGTAGTAACTTGGCACAAGAAGAAATCATCGTACAGTCTGATCCCACCGTTCTGGACATCTGAGCAAGATGAAGCCGATCCAAGTCTTACAAATGTTATGAACTTAAAAGACTGCAAAAATTGTGCAGTGTAGGAGCTTTTAGTCCTCCCCCACTCACTCTGCTGTTGGTCCTCTTCCTAAACCAATCAGGCATTTTACTGCCAGTAATGTTGCTACAGTGATAGGGACAACTGGAGGATGTTTGTTTTGAACTAAATTTAATCTAAGAGGAGGTGGGACAGATGGATCAATCTGTGATTTGAGTTTAGAGGTCCATTCTGCAAACAAAATTAATGTTTGTGAAAGGAAAAAAAAAATGTTTACTGCTTAATCAATTGTGTACCTCTTAAAATTGACTGTCGGGCCTGAAAACTGTACATATGAGAGTTTAAGACAATTTTGAATGATTTGAAAGTCAGGAAAAGCAGAGTATGGGAACTTTTAAAGACTCCTGAACATAAGAGCAGTCTAAAAGGCTGTCAAACATTACTGTTCTCACATGTTGGTGCGAGCATAGAGCATGAGCACAAGGTAACCGATGCTCCAAAGATCTTGTATGTTAATGATGCAGAAGCTCAGTAAACTGAACATCCCACACATTAACCTGTGTTAACACCACATTCTAGCTAGGATTCTAGCTCCTGCTATCAACACGCATTTTAAACCTGACTACTGAAAAGAGACAAACACTTATATTGCTTCGATAGGTAACACTAAGAAAATACATGATTATTTTATCCACATGTGAGCATTAAGTTTGCTTTATATAGGAATTAAAAATCATCCACATTGAAAAACCATCAAGTCATAAAAAGTACAGCATTCTACAGTGTCGACCATCATTCAGACATTTTGTCTGTTATTACTGTGAGAAATTTTAACATGTTTAGCTTTCACATGCATTTGTGTTAAACATTTCATTATTTTACATAAAAATAAAAAGTGGTCTAAAGCCGGGATCGCACAGGGAGCGGAAAGTGCGTGGTCTAGTTTCACAACTAAAATCCCACAAGGAGCATTTCCAAGCACTGCCTTGTTGGCCGGTTTCATGAGATTGCCTGAAGGTTTTGATATCATGTGATAATTGCACAGCTGCCTACTCATTTAAACACATTTCCATGTCTGTTTCATTCAATAATTTAACAAGTAAAAAGCCTGAGCAGACTAAACGAAATGAGACTTTGACTTCTAAACTCAGTATCTGAAGTAAAATTGTTTATCCAAAGCCTCCACAGGTGAATGTAATGTCCATACACATGTTTATGTTGGCACCCACTCAAAGTGTCTTATTTTGAAAATCTACCACATTTTTATGGGGTTAGGGTACTTAGGCTACTGTTTTAATGACTGATTTACTTTTAGCTCCATCTGCTTTGCAGAAATTATTGCCATCTAGCAGCAGTTGAGTGTCAAAAGAGATTTGAAGCATTTGCCGTGAAGCAGAGTGGGGTGTTGCTTCTGGAACGCTTCTGAGCTAATGAGAATGGTGGTGAACGCGGCCGGTAGACGTGGCTCGTTAATGCGACCGGTGAACCAATGGCAGTGCCCGGTGAACGGCAGTGGCTGGCTCAGCGGTGCTTTTTCGCTCACATTCCACATTCTGTACGACTCAAGCTAAAGTACGACACAACAGTCATCCAATAAAACCAGTCAGATGGGATGTAAGTTAACAGTCCAGCTCTTGGAGCATGTTCCAGTACAGAGAGGGGTCTGACAGCTCTTTAACTTGAATCACACTGGCTCTGTTAGCTACCTCCACCTGCAAAACAAAGAATCAGTAGTTTCTGGTCGGGTAGCTCAACTTGATTCTGAATCTTGTTCAGTAAACAAGCTGATCAGTGACTGAAATGTCAGCCAGGCCAACTGGAACAGGAGCTGAGATCAACGCCTAGGGGTACGGCCCCCTGTCCTACTGTGCTCATCAAACCATCCCAACATGAGGATGTCAGATGCAGTCCAGCATGCACATGGCCATCTGCTAGGAGGTCAATGATGCTTTGAACTTTACAGTAATCAGGAATGTCCAATCAAAGATCACATGTTGCTGTGTGTTAAGGAGAGCACAGTTGTTGGAAAAGGGGCTGGATCAGTTGAGTGGACACAATGTTTTGTTTTTTGTCTTACACAAAACATGATTAACAAAAGATGACTGTGACTTTTGGAATAAGTGAAGTACATTCTTCTCTATAAAATTTAATACAGAAGAACTGAGTCTGGATGAAGTCAGCCTTTCTGAAACAAGATCCAATACTTTTTATCAATGCAAAAGTCACAGCATTTGTGCCATGTGTCGAGCAAATTGATAACAATTCTGGTCCTTGATGTCTGTTGTTGATGTTTTAGATGTTTGCCTGCTTCCTGATTAAAATGAATGGTTATCAGCAACCTATCATCAACGTTGCGCCACTCTGTTAATGACACTGCCACTTGTATCAGGGTGTGATGAGACAGGAAAACATCTAAAACATGCTGGATGGTGGCCTTCTAGGACTGGAGTTGTCCATCCCTGGTCCAGGACATTTTCTTATCATTTATGATGCTGTGGTTGTAACAAGTGTGTGTCCGCTCATAGAGTCAAACACACTTCACACACTAATTAATTAAAGAGGCTGAAAAAATTCAGCTGTGTACAAGATCTGACATCACTTAGCCAACCATTTGTGACTAGTGACTAAATAAACTGCACCTGCTTCATGAAGAGTTTTGGGGAAAATTGTGCTGCTACATTGCAGTGTTGACGGAGTCCGAGCCGTTACTCAACTTGCGAAAAAAAATCGCGATTTTGGTAAAAGGGAATTTTTTAACACCACCATACACTAGTCCATACACCCAGCCTTGAACTGAAGGTAGAATTTCTTCAGATGTGTTACTAACAGTTTCAGCTAAAGAGCTTATTTGGCCCTCTCTGTCCTGGAAACACAAATTAACCTGATACATTTTTTCTCTGCAAAAGGAGAATGTAAGACAGTACTTGCACATAATTTAAATTAGTGTACGATGTGACAGTACTAGAAGGGAGTTGTAGCACATTAAATACCTTCTGGGTACTTACACTGATTGATTAGTGTTACTGGATTATGTGATAAAGTGTGACATTATAGAGGACCTGGTGGCCGTTGTTCCAGGCATAGAGCGCTCTGTCTCTAGGGTTATAGTCCAGCATGGACAGGTGACTGTATTTATTGGTGAGCGGAATATCAATGTATTCATAGGTGGAGGAGTTGGTGGAGTAGGCGTAGTACACTTTGGTTCCACCTGAGTAGCCATTGGTGACATACAAGGTCCCACAGATCATGAAGGCCTCGCCGGCGCTTCGTTTCGGGTGGTTGGTGGTCCAGCTGCGGATGATCTGCAGAGTGTTTGGGTTTAACTGGCTTAGGACAATGTTTCCAGCATTTTGATTGGTAGCATAGACGGCCCAAAGCCCACCTTCGTCCACCATCAGGTCGATGTCAGAGTGCCCCCCCCAGGAGTAATGATACATATTGTTGTAACCAGCAAAGTCAAGTTGTCTGGAGCGGCTGATGAGCGACGTGCTGAAGTCGAACTTGATGATGGTGTGACTCTGGAATTTGTTGTAGTAAATGGATCCATTATAAACCACCTGACCAGTACCAGACCAGGGGTGAGGCAGACGGTGGGAGGTGAAGTTATCTGTGGTCATGAAGTCGTACGTCGACTGATACTCTCTGACAAAACGGTTGTTATGGTAGCCATCCATGTACCACACCTGCAGGAGAAGACACCGGGAAGACTACTGTAAGATCATTGTTATAAATCAGGTTAATGAGTGGGTTTAATCATCATTAAGTTGATCCGTCTGAATGCCCACAGCACCTATATGTGACCCATTAGCTCCCTGGTTTAATTAACTGTAATTCTATTCTTTAAAAATGAGTTTGAATCACGGAAGGGCATCCAGATTGATTTGACCAGACAGTGCAGTAACTTAAATAACCATATCATACCACATTTCACAATCACCACAATTAATCAAAGCATCCAATTCAGGGACAAAGTTGTAAAAAAGAGATAATGGGAAACTGGAATGACGACAAAACCAAGGAAGTGTGGTCAACTCGTGCAAATTTCTCTGCAGATTAGTAATGAGGCTGCAGTCATGATAAAATGATTCATTCGTGATAATGATTTAAACACTCCTTGAAGGTGTCTAAAGACGAAAATCCAACTAATTTTAATAATCATTATTAATCTGAAATCACATAAAGAAAATTATTTCATTCATGATCCTATTAGTTTTTTTTATCTCAACTCCTCTAGCTACAGGGGTGGAAAGCAGTGGTAAAACAACTGGACATATTTATATTAGAAGTTACACATCCATCAGGACTAGCCAACCAATTTCTGATCCAGACTGCTCAGTCCTCAGATATGTCTGGAACTACACTCTGAACTTAAATACCATGATCAGAGCAGCCAGTCACTTACAGGATGAATACTATTCTAGAGGCTCCTACATATCCTGTTTAGCATAAATTAGTGTTTGATGAATTTTGTTTCTGAACTCCAGCCTGTCAGCAGGTTCTGCTCTCAATTTCAACAACAGCTGTTTGATCAGGATCACACTTGGTAACAGAAGAAGGGTTCTGACCTTTGATTTTTAGAAACTACAAAATGTATTTGCATCCATTGTTGCAAAGACATGGTTAAAATCTATCCCCAAACTGCCCAAAGACCCAAAACTGCTTGTTTGTAGGATAAACAAGGGTTTAGCCATGTAGTCTCCACAGAATTAGACTTGATGCTTAGTTATTTTGTTTGCTACACTCACTCTGTTGTCTCCAGCTGGAGCCAGCGGGTCAGTCATCCAGGAACCAAATCTGGATCCAGAGGTCTTGATGGTGATTGGCTCAGAGATTCCAGTCAGCTTCCCACAAGCTGAAACCAGGGACATAGAATTATTTGGTTTCAAGTATGTCAAAGAAACCATAGAATACTGATACACAGCCCAGACATCACAAGTTTCAATGTATTGCAAAAATTCATTTCAGGGAAGTACCTAACTTTGGCATGTCCCTAATACTGTTCTGCTAACTATAGTGAATGCAAAAAGGGATTAAAGGACCCAATATTAAAATGCTTTTCACATTTCCTCATTTTTCTTCACATGTTCTTCGATAAAATAACTTTGATCAACGATATTACATTTTTTTAAATAATTTTAAACATTTTGTCAGTGTCCTTAAAACTTCCATGTTGTTATGAGGTAATTTATCATTAAGCAGATTAACTGATGTAATTAGTATGATCATCACCACCATTTTGTCTTTCTTAACTGTGAGGTGGATCAACTGCTGCAAATACATCAAATTCCTGTATTATATTTCCCAATTTTCATAATATAGTGTTTGTAGTTGGGTGTGTTGAAGCTTAAGCACTATCATTTATTAATATGTTTTAAATAATCAGAAATAACCCTACTAATAAAAAAAATGTGTGTTCTTATTAGTTCTTATTAGACCCTATATTAGAGTGTGTGTAAATTTGCCCTTTGTGAAAGGGATCTGATCCTTGAATCTCTCCTCTGAAAGACAAGTGGGTGATTTTTAAAGCGACTCAATGAAATTCACTACATTACTATGGGAAGGTCCTCTGATGAAAACTCAATTTTGATTTGCTTCATCAACCTCTTAAGCATGGATTTGACCAGGTTTGACATATCTTTGACCAACATGTCAGAACAGCCTCATCGAAATGAGCGAGTCACTTCCCATTGCCACTAGGAGGCGCTATGAGTATGACCTAATATGACCATATGGACCTATTCAGAGCTGGACTCATACACAAAACATTTGATGCCTCTGGGGCAATGCAGAGTAAGATTGAGTTGAATTTTGATGCCAAATTTTCAAATTTCACCACAACGTCACGGGTGACGGGTGAAGAAAACTCAAAATCTTTGCAATTTAACTACAGCAAAGCCCTTGGATGAAACACCCCAAATATGGAGGAGTTTGTTCAGATATGAGGTCTTTAAATCACAAAAATCTCAAAATTTGTTGAGTTTTGGAGTATAGCTAAGCTGTGAACAAAGCTTGTTTTGTTGTAGAAAAATAATAATAATTAAAGCTGCAAGCAGCGATGAACGGGCCCTCGCACCCTTGTGCACATCCAGGCGTGGTGCAGTGGAAGCGCTTCTATGACTTGCATGTAGATGTCTTCAGGACTGGACATATAGCGGATGACACCACCCACGACTCTCTATATCAAACCATTCAAAGGTTATGGCAGAAAGTAGGAACTATCAGATATCGACCAATCAGAAGAAGGGGCGGGGCTAATTTGCACCAATTAAGGTGAAGGACTCAAAACCGAGCCAGATGACACCACCCACGACTCTCTATGTAAAACCATTCAAAGGTTATAGCAGAAAATAGGGACTATCAAATATTGACCAATCAGAAGAAGGGGCGGGGCTAATTCAGGCCAATGAAGGTCAAGGACTCAAACCAAGTTATGGCAGAAAGTAGGGACTATCAAATATGGACCAATCGGATGAAGGGGGGGTGCGCTTTTTGGCGTCTATCGTCGCCACGGTAAGGCTTTTGACTGAAAAAAGTAATGCGCAGTGTCGCAGGATGGAGACGCACATTTTGATGTATAACACACCTGGGTGCACGTTACGGTGCGGGCAAAGAAACGGCCGAAGAAATGGCATAAATTGTGCCAAAATTACACGATTAATTCAAAATGGCCGACTTCCTGTTCGGTTTCAGCAATGGCGCCAAGAGACTTTTCTTTAAGTTGCGGCATGATACAGGTGTGTACCGATTTTCGTGCATGTACGTCAAACCGTATTGTAGGGCTTGAGGCACGAAGTTTTGTTCATGGTGGGGACTGGTTGACCGGGAGGACTGATTGACAGTGGGAACTGGTTATTGGGGAGTCTGGTTAACAGGGAGACCTGCCCAGCGGGCCCTGCTTCCTTGAAGCCTTTGAAAAGAAGTCTGCAATAGCATTTTTTGTTCCTTTTATAGGTGTTTATGATATCTGGGAGTTCTCTTTTTCTGCAGTGATGCTTACTATGTTTCTTCCTTGTTGCAAGTTATATAGTGGAGCTCTTAACCCTCTAACCTTTTTCTTGGATTCTTGGCATTTGGACCTGAACTTATCTGTCAGTATATTCAAACATGACTGCGTGGTCAGGTATCATTTGGTCAGAAATCAAGCTCATACAATAACACAATAAACTTTTTTTCTTGATTTTTCTTTAACTCTGGAAGTTTACACACCAAGCCTCTGCATGCAGGCTCTCAGGCGATCCTCCAGGTTCATCACCCGGCCGTGCAGCTCCTGGTAGTCAAGACTTCCCAGTTGTTCCTGTAGGGATCCCAGTAGCTCGGTCACATTGGCTGCCTCCTCTTTAAACTGTCGAACCAGTATAGCATCTGCCTTGTAGGCCTCCAGAACTGGAATGAGTGGGCGTAACTCCTCCATCTTGGCTTTGATGGACTGACAGACAGCAAAGATAGTAAAAATCATGTTATCCATGTCTAGACATAATCTTTGCATGAGCATGACAGAGGTATGATGTTCAGCTGTTTGACATTTTGGTTGTCCATCACCACTGGTGCTGTGATGAGACATAAACAGGAACAATATTGAAAATGTTTGTCTAAAACATCAACAACCAAAGATTTCCAAATATTCTAATGTATCACATCTGATGGTTTACAGAAAGCGAGGCCATTGATCGGCTGATCGTGCACATGACATCGTGCTGTAAGGGATACCTTGAACTGCCTCGCAATACTGCTCTCATGTCCATCCTCCACTTGTTTGAATTTGTTTTCCAGACCTTTTAGCTGAACCTCCATTTTCTCGACAAACTGCAGATCTCTCTGAGTCCGCTGGTCCAGAACCTCGATGGACTGGCTCATGTTCTGCACCTGGACATGATATAACAACACCATTTATGGCATCATGCTGGATATCTTACTGCCACCCCTATGTCTCTTTAACATTGTGCTACTAATAACCAGTGGCATATAATAACCATCAGTAAGTAATCATTAATAACTATCTAGATAGAAGGTGGAGCTTTGGATGGCAGTCTTGGGTAGAGCCAGATAGAGCAGGTAAAGAGAGAGATCGGAAAGGGAAGATGAAGAACAAAGAGAGGAGAGACAGATATATTGTCAAAGGTACAAAAGACAAGATATATTAGTATTAATTATCCGTTAACTGGAGAACTAAGAGTTCCATGAACATATGACATATACATGGTTAGTGGGTGTATTACAGAGATGACTATATAAACAGGTTGGACAGGGCATCTTTCAGATCTTTAGTTGGTAACGTGTTGTGACACTTCCTGTTTCTTGTTTGCACAGTCTGTAGCCAAACGCACGGTGTCAGTCTCTGATTATTCAAATCTTTTAAAATCTAAACTTAGCTTGTTTTCTACTAATATAATACTATATCTGGTAAACATTTGTTATCATTTGAGCACTTGCACCTTTTCCCTCTTGTAACTTTCATTGTCACCAAGCACCGGTACACTTTCTGTCTGTTAGCCTCTTAGCATGGCCTCCTCTTCTCCCACCGTTTCTCCCTCTTACTGCTCAGTGTGGGAAATGTTTAGTTATTCTTCTGCCTTGTTTAGTGAAGATGGTAAGTGTGTGAAGTGTATTCATGGTATTGGAGGTGAGGCTCAGTGAGTTAGACGCTCTAGTCTCTCCTCACTCTGTTCTTCATTCTCTCTGCCTGATCTCTCTTTTCCTGCTCTGTCCACCTGCCAAAGGCAGGTGGGTACCCCCTTACGAGCCAGGTCTTGCTCAAGGTTTCTTTCCTCCTGCCATTGTTTATATTTATGTAATAATTGCTCAGAGGTCATGTTCTGGGTCTCTGGAAGGCGCCTAGAGACAACTTCTGTTGTAATAGACGCTACGTAAATAAAATTGAATTGAATATCCAAGACAGCTAAAACAAATATTCCATCCATTCCAAACCAAGGTTAATTTCATTAGTGGACACGCAATGCTAGCTGCAAGGGTCAACAAATTCAGATTCATAAGAATAGCTTTGACAATAGCCAGTAAATGCATAGCTCTTAAATGGAAGAGTGAACTGTAATTTGTATTTAAGTATATTTCTGTAGATATATGCATACCAGTAATGGGAAATGGGGAGAGGGAACGGGAGAGGAGCTTGGGTTGAAAAACATGTCCACATTGAGCTACTGAAATACTTGTTTTGAATATGTAAAAATACAATAAACAGAATGTTTTAAAAAAAGAATTAAGAGACTTTTGCTGATTTAGAAAAACAAGTGGATGGTCTGGAGGAGGATTTTAGAGCCTTGAAAAATAGCTCCATCAATAGAGAACAAAGTCTCAGAGATTATGTAGATAATACATTTGAGAGTTTTTAACTTCTTTTGAAGAATTCTATGAGACAGCTGGAACAAGGGGTAGTAGATTATTTAAGGAGGAGGGCCGAAACATACAGTAGCAAAGGGAGCTTAGTAAAGTAAAGTGTGGCAGCATTCCTTCTAGTCATACCTTTTTCTACTATCCTCCATCAAATATCAGTGAGCTCCTACCTTGTTCTGGTAATATGTCTGCTACTCCCACTCTTGGTGCCAACCCTCCTGTGCACATAGAATTTCCTACTTTTGGGGAATCACATGACACCACTTATGTTCTGAGCTTTGTCAAACAAGCTGAGAACTTTTGTCACCGAGGCAACTCACCGAAGCTAAACTCCTGGCAATGTTGTCTACTGTCCTTTTTTTTTTTTTAAGATTTTTTTGGGCTGTAGTGGATCCCACTAGATCCCAGTTTGAGTCAAGGCCTACAGGGTGTCTCTACTGACTCTACTGAAGAAGAGCATTATAGGGGATCATGTGAGGCAGATGGTGGAGGACAATATCATGGGGCATGGGTATCCTTGGTAGTGTCGGTGAAAAAGCCTGATCCCACTGAAGAGCATAATTTAGAAGATCTACATTCCTAAATTAAGAGTGTAACCTCAAGTTGAATATGAAAAAAATGCCACTCAATTCAAAACCAGCTAATGTTCCATGGACACAATATCAGAGGAAGAGTCATAGAGACGTAAAAGAAAAGACCTTGGCAGTGACCAACTACTCAATCCCCTAAAACATCAAAGACCTCTAACACCTGGTGGGGTGGTACCACAAATTTATACCCCACTTTGCTGACCTTGCCGTTCCATTACACCACCTAAAACAGAAGGGAGTAGAGTGGGAATGGACAGAAAAATGTTCAAGTCCAAACAGATGCCAGTCATGTGGGTGTGGAAGCAGTTTTGACCCAGCATACTCAAGATAGTATTGTCCATACCATTCCCCAAGACCATTTCCAGGTTGATAAGATGGACACTGATGCTACAACAATTCACCCCTTGATGTCTGATAAAGACAGGGCAGCATGGACATTGTGCCCGATGCCCTGTCCTGGGCAGGTGAGCGTGAACGATCATCAATAATGGCCTCATGTATCCTTGTCAGTTCATCTCTCTGCACCTCTGGTTTGCCCATCTTGCAAGCAGACATATCACATGTACAAATACTAGATCCTAAAATCAAGGAGGTGTGTGACAAATCAGCCAACACCGGTTAACAGAAGGAATGGCTTGGGTGGGATATTATCAAGGATATCTTGAATTGAATTGAGGATATTCCAAAAAATGACAACCAGCTACTATACCCAGAGAACCAGTTACCATCCCTACCATATTTGTGACACTGCCATACAAATATGGTGAATTTCATTTTAGAGAATGTGTGGCTTCTAAATAATGCTGGCTCTTCTAGAGGCAGATCAGGAGGGCTCCTGGATCAGATAGTGTGTCTCCTTTCTGCCTGTAAGCCCCATTGCAAACCTACCTTCACGCTGGTCTCCAAGCCATCTCTAAATGACCACAGGCCCCTTGCTCTGGGGCCTGTGGTCATGTAGTCTTTCGAGAGACTGGTGTTGAGCCACCTGAAGGACATCACAGAGTCCCTGCTGGACCTCCTGAAATTTCCTTACCAGGCAACAAGGGTCAGTGGATGATGCAGTTAAAGTGGGCTTACATTTACATCCTGCATCATCTTGACTCCCCAGCGATGTATGCCAAGATTCTGTTTGTGGATTTCAGCTCAGTGTTCAACCCCATCATCCCTGAAATTCTCCATTGAAGGCTCACCCAACTCACTGCAGTCCACCTGTCAATGGTTTAGCAGCTTCCTGACAGACAGGAGGAAGCAGAGCAGGTTAGGGAGTTTTACCTCCAGCACTCAAGCTATCAGCCCTGACGTCCCCCTGGGATTTGTCCTCTCCCCACTGCTCTTCACCTTCTATACCAATGATTGCTCCTCAGGGCATCTTTTTGTGAAACCTCCTGAAGTATGCAAATGACATCACAGTAATTGGACTAATCCAGGACAGTAATGAGTCTGCATACAGACAGGAAGTGGAACAGATGGTCCAGTGGAGCTGAGCCCTCTCAAAACTGGAAATGTTCAGTGGACTTGAGCAGGAAATCCCCATGGAAATCCCAGGAAATCCCTATGACTCCTTCCCCTCAGCATCCTCAACAATACAGTTCCTCCTGTGGACACTTTCAGGTTTCTGAGATCCAAAATTTCCTGCGAAGAGGTTGTACTTCCTGAGACAGCTCAGAAAGTTTATCCTACCCCAGGAAGTAGTGATCACCTTCTACTTTGCCACCATCCAATCTGGTCTGTGCTCTTCCATCACTGTCTGGTTTGGATCAACCAACATACAGGTCAGGTACAGACTGCAATGGATTGTAAGGTCTGCAGAAAAATTAATAGGGGCTGACCTTCCCTTCACTCAGGAGGTCCAGGATCAGGAAAGCGGCAAAAAACGTGTCTAGAACAAATGTCTTCTCTCTAGTAAGAGCTACAAAACACTGTGCACTAAAATAGGCGTTACAGAGACAGTTTTTTTTCTCAGACCATTGCTCTGCTGAACTTTCAGTAAATCCATCGATCCATCCATTTTCTATACCCACTTTATCCTTTGCAGGGGTCTACTGGAGCCTATCCCAGCTAATTTCAGGCAAGAAGCAGGGATACACCGTGGACAGGTCGCCCGTCCATCACAGGGCCTTTCAGTAAATACTTTCTGTAAATATTGGTTCTGTCTTGAGTTTGGTAAAGTAGAGTTTGACAAAGTGCCAAATCAAATTCCTTGTTTGCACAGACCTGTTTAAAAAAAGTTGATTCTGATAACCAGTGCTAATGATAACATGCACAGAAACCAGTTGACACAATGAACATAAGTAAAGCCCAGTGGTAATAACCTACTAATTAATTACAATTAATTAGCTAGTTTTAGTTAAAAACAAGTTATCATAAGTGATAGCAATAACTTTCATAACAAATCAGTGTTATTAATAATATATCAAATAACAAGTGCTAATAACAGGGATCCTCATAACAACCTAGGAATGAGTGTTGATGGTGCATTAGGGGTTTTAATGGGGTGGGGGAGGGTTCTTTGTACCTTTTCTAGCAGCTGTCGCAGCTGTTTGGTCCGAGCATCCCTGGAGCAGATGGTCTGCTGAGGGGCAACCACTGTACAAACACATCGACCGTCAGAGTCCTGAGCAGAGCTGTACACCTGCCAGCCTTCCTCAGGTGGTGAAGGACCAACCTGTAGAGTCACAGTAAGGATGGGAGTGTCAGGCTAAGGTCCAGAGAGCAAGAATAAGGAGGAAAATGTCAGAATAAGGACCAGTCGGAGGGAGGTCCAAAGAGTTGGACAGAGGAGCAGATAGTCAGAGTAAAGACCAGAGGATCAGAGAGAGAACCAGAGTTAAAAGGATGAGTCTGGGGGACATGTAATAGTGATTCCAGACATCCAGAGAAGATTGATTATCACACAGCCAAATGAAAAAGTATTTATCTAAATAAATTGTTAGGATCTACGGTGGGCTGGATCCACTCACAGAGACAGAATTGACAGAATCCTTGAGTTTCAAAAAAATACAATCCTTTTATTTATTGCTGCGAGCAAAAAGTGCTGCACTGAAGCAAGGGATGAAAACTCATATGAAAAAAGTAACAACAGAAAATCCCTACAAAGCAGGAGTAAATAACTGGTTAACATAAAATTCTGCTTACGCAGGCAACTCCGGGAAAAAAACAATGGAGATCTAAAAAGTAATCAAAGTACAAACAAAATGTTAAAAAGATAGGTTACTCGAAATTGACTTGAGAAAAAAGTGATGCACACTGGCTCAGAAGTTAAATTAATAACCAGGTTATTATTTTAGGTCCAAAGCATTAGAAAGGGATTAGATGGTGTTGGGATGGCTTCCAGTGCAGCTGTGAGAAGCCTTGGTGTTGTTTTCGATAAGGATTTGTCGTTTAAACCGTATGTTAATCAGGTTTGTAAAGTAGCATTTTTCCATCTCCGTAATATCACAAAAATTTGGAAAATCCTCTTGCAGAGTGATGCGGAAAAACAAATTCATGCGTTTGTAACTTCTAGACTAGATTACTGCAATGTGTAAATAGCAAATTTCCAAGTAATTTAGTGAATAGGCTCCAGCTGATCAGCAAGAGAGACCACGTTTCTCCAGTGTTGGCTTTGCTCCATTGGTTACCCGTAAAATTCAGAATCCAATTCAAAATGTTATTACTTGCGTATAAATCCCAAAACAGCTTAGCTCTGCGATATTTGCAAGACCTGATAGTACCGTATGTTCCTAACAGAGCTCTCCGTTCTCAGAGTGCAAGTTTACTCGTAGTTCCTAGAGCAGGGGTCTCGGACTCCAGACCTCGAGGGCCCCAGTCCTGCATCTTTTAGATGTGTCCCTACTTCAGCACACCATGATACAAGAAGCTATGTCAACAACAGAGCTGTCCAAACCTTGTTGACATGCTGGTGACGACTGTTAATTTGAATCAGGTGTGTTGATGCAAGGAGATATCTAAAACAGGATTTAAAAAAAAGGTGAAACTAAACTAAAACCAAACTAAAAAGGATTGTTCCCTCCTAAAGGGGAGTTTTTCTTGCCACTGTTTGGGTTAAGGTTTTTCTCACCACTAGGGGAGTTTTTTACCTGCCACTGTTTGTTATGTTCATGAAATAATTGCTCGGGGTCATGTTTTGGGTCTCTGGAAAGGGCTTAGAGACAACTTCTGTTGTAATAGACGCTATATAAATAAAATTGAATTGAATTTAATTATGAATTGTTTGAAAGAGTATTTAGATTTAGAATGCTATGCATTGTGGCATCACCAAATTTAAAAGTCTTGTGCCTTGAGAAGGTCTGTAACTTTTAACCAGAAGTTGCTGTAGTGATTGTACTTGTTGGGAAAAATGTTGATGTTAAAGGAGCTGTATGTAAGAGCAATAATAAAACGAATCATAAAATGACCCCGATATGTCAACAGACATTTAAAAATCATGTTCATTTCAAATACTTATGTCACTGACAACAGCACTCAAGCCAGAATATTCCAGTTTAAAAAGAGGAGTTGCAGCCCTCAACTGATGTTTATGTTGTCATTTTTTGTTTTGGCCTGAAGCTCCATCCTCCACCTATCTCCCAATCACCAAGTCAGTATTGTTTCTGAAGCTCCACCCTCCACCTATCTCCCAATCACGAAGTCAGTATTGTTTCGGCATCCGGGTTGCCAGCTCGGCTCTAATTATTGCAGCCATGGCAGCCTACGTTCCTGCTGCATTCTGCAGCCTACCTGGCAACCTCTGGTCGGGGGGAGGAGGGGGAGGGTACACGCCGCTCAACAATATTTTGAAAGTGACTGCAGTACCAGTTTTGGCCATTTCTTACAGACGGCTCCTTTAAATGTTACCTACATAAATAACTTGCTGACATGATGTCAGTGTAACATTGGGGAATACCCCACATTTAACATGCAGATCTAGCATGTCATGTGCTCGTTTTACATTGGCTGACGCTTATCTGCAGGTCAGGTCTAATGTAAACAGAACTGGCGGGTCATGGGAGGGGTTTGTTGATCACACCTGGGTGCATTCATTGCTATCTCGAGTGACTTCAACCACGTCAACATAGACAAAGTAGGATATTGGCGCTTTTAAACTAGTACCTACTCAGCGCAACTCGACTCGTCGCGCCTCGTCTCGCCTCCACTCAACTCCACTCGCCTCGTCCTCGTTTATTTTTAAACACCCAGATGAGAAGTAGGCTGGTTGGAGCGAAGGTGCAGTGACGTATTTGATTGTGTGATCTAAACGAAGAAGACAACAACACTAAAGATGTAGAACAAGGAGGAGATGATATAAGTGCTGCTGGGTCTGTGACTTGTGTTTGATATAAAGTTAAAAAATGAGAGTGAAAGAAGTTTCAAGCTTTTTTTTTGTTTGTGTCGGCGCTGCTGAGAAATCAGCTGGGAGCCACGAGTGACCGAGGGCCTGGTAGATCTGGTCGTTCCTTATTGCCCATCTAGATCCCTTTTTTTTTTTTTTTTAAACATGTATTTATTAAGAATTTTGTTCATATAACAGACAATACAGAACAAGACAACAAGGCACATAATAAGGAAGAAAAAAAAAAAAAAAAACAGCTCTGTAATGAATAGTGATAAGTGTAGAATCCAGTTGTTCGTGACACAGTATACAGTCCGTAGGATTACATTGACTAATTACATTGTTTAAAGGAAGAAAGCAGAATGAAATCGATACAATTATTAAATAAAATAAATTAATCATTACTTTATTAAATCAAATTAGATTAAATCAAAGGAGAAAAAAAAAAAAAAAAAAAAAAACAAAAAAAAACTCAGCCTTAATCCATTTTATCACCCTTCCATCCGTCAACTTCTATATTGTTATTCTGAAGGAAGTTATAGAATGTGGACCAAATTTCCAAAAACTTGTCAAGTCTGTTCTTTATTGTGTAGCTTATCCTCTCCAAAGCTAACCAAAAAGTCATTCCCTTCAACCACTGGGAAGTGGCACAGGGTGTATCTGATTTCCACGAGCAAGCTATACAACGTTTGGCTTCTAGAAAACAAATATTCAGAAGAGATCTAATTTTTTTGGAGGTAGTGAAGTCCTCTGGATAGAGATTTAGTAGACACATTTTAGGACTGAGAGGTATCTCTTCACCTGTGATTCGGCTAGCCAGGTCCAAAACTTTCCTCCAAAAAGAAAGTATCTGTGGACAATCCCACATACAGTGAAATAAGGTACCTTTTAGGTCCTTGCATTTGAAGCAGGTATCAGGTATGTTTGAATTAAAGTGGTGAAGCTTAGCTGGTGTTATGTATAGACGGCTTAGCCATTTGTATTGCAGCAGTTTGGAGTTTGTGTTTATGGATTGAGTCTGAGCTAGAGAACATGCTTTGGACCATTCCTCCTCTGTTAAATTTCCCTGCAAGTCTATTCTCCATGCTTTAAACAAGCGTTGTGATGACTCTTTAGACTTGCTTACAAAAAGCTTATAAAATAAGGAAACCTGCCCTCTAGAATGTAAAAACCTCAAAGAGTAGTCCTCTAGTGTGGATAGGGGAGGAAGATTCAAATTATTACTCTGTTTGGAAAGGATAAAGCTTCTAAGTTGAAGATATTTAAAAAAATGTTTTGCAGGAATCCCATATTTCGATTTGAGCTCCTCAAATGACATGAGAATTGCGTTTTCATTATAGAGGTCAGCTATCTTGGCTATACCCTGGGAAGCCCAGATTTTAAAACCTAGATCTGCTCTACCAGGCTGGAATTCGTGATTACCAAAAATTGGAGAAAATTGAGACAGTTTAGTTGTTTCTCCCAGATATGCAAGAGCATTATGCCAGATTAGTACTGTATTTCTGAGGAAAGGATTTTTAGTATGTTTGAGTAGTTCTTTTTTTTTGGCAGAATATACATATAAGTTTAAAGGAATGTTAATTGAATGTGCTTCTATTGAAACCCAGGCTGGGGGGTGGTTTCTCTCAAAATAAAACATCCCTGCCCTGATTTGAGCAGCCCAGTAGTACCACTCAAGATTTGGTAATTGTAAACCACCTCTCTCATATGGCAAGTACAGTAGCGAGAGCTTAAGCCTGGGGCGCTTATTGTTCCAAACAAAGTTAGAAAAAAGCTTTCTAAGTGAATTAAAGAGTGAGGATGGAGGAGCGAGTGGGATAGATTGGAACAGATACATAAATTTAGGTAAAATTGACATCTTTAATACATTTATTCGCCCGATCATTGAAATGGGCAAATGATTCCATCTATTTATAAGTTGGGTGATCTTATCTGTTAAAGTATTGTAGTTATTAGGAACAATTTTGTCGGTGGTGGGAGCAACATTAACACCCAGGTATGTGAAACCATTGTGTGAAACCGTGAAAGGAGTACGAATTGGAGGGTTTAGTCGATCCTTTTCATCCATGAATAATATTACAGATTTGGAGTAATTTATTTTGTATCCTGCAAAAGTGCCAAAGTAGTTAGATATGTCTAGTAAAGTTGGTAGTGTCTGTTTCAAATTAGAGCAAAACAAGATTACGTCATCAGCATATAGGGCTATACGATGTTCCATGTCTCCTATCCTTATGCCGGTAAAAGCAGTATGATTTCGAATTGCCATGGCAAGTGGCTCAATAGCCAAGGTAAATAACAGAGGAGACAAGGGACAACCTTGTCTTGTGCCCCTGTACAACTTAAAAGGTGCTGAAGACAGTCCATTTGTTAAAACTACAGCTTGAGGGTTAACGTAAAGTAGTCTAATCCAACTGAGAAATTCCCCTTTTATACCAAATCTTTGTAGTACCTCGAACAGGAAGTGCCACTCCACTCTGTCAAAGGCCTTCTCGGCATCCAATGACAAGATAGCAGCGTCCGCACAGCCTGACTTTTCAAACACAATGTTAAGCACTCGTCGTATATTATGAAATCCCTGTCGTCCCTGAACAAAGCCGTTTTGATCCTGGTGCACCATTTGAGGAAGAAGTGTATCTAACCGTCTAGCTAATATTTTGCAAAGAATTTTGAGGTCGTTATTAAGAAGTGATATTGGTCTATATGATGTACAAAGTGTAGACGTTTTACCCGGTTTTAACAGAAGTGTAATCACTGCCATATTTAGAGAGGGGGGGAGAGACCCGTTGCCTAAGGACTCCTTATACATTTCAAGTAGAGGTGGCAGTAATGTTTCTGGAAATAATTTATAAATTTCGATGGGGATCCCATCGGGTCCTGGAGTCTTTCCCCCTTTCATATTCCTAGTGGCTGCAGACAGTTCCTCAATGGTTATGCCAAGGTTTAGATCAGCCAAGAAGTTGTTCTCAAGGGGTCTGATGTTCAATGAATCTAAAAATTCGTTTTGTTTTTGTAAAGCTGGGGTTGAGAGATCCGTTTTGTATAAGGTCTCATAGAAACCTTTAAAAGCGTTGTTAATTTCTTTAAGGTCACTAGTCTCCGAGCTATCATCCAACCGAATCGTATTTATTGTTCTTTCAGTTTCAAATTGTTTAACACGCCAAGCTAAGAGTTTACTGGCCTTCTCCCCCTGCTCATAATAGGATTGTTTCAATTTCAGCAGACTTTTAGTTGCTTTGTTGACAGATAGCAAATTGTATTTAGCTCTAAGTTCATTAAGATCTTTAAATGACTGTTGGGAAGGGTTTAAGAAGTGTTTTGATTCAGTTTCTTTAATCTTTTTCTCTAGCTGTTCCATCTCCAACCTCCAAGATTTATGTTTAAAGCTTGTAAAACTTATCATCTGTCCTCTCAGGAAGGCTTTGAATGCTTCCCACCGTATAGCAGCTGATGTTTGGGATGTGTTATTTTTAAAGTAATCATCAATTTGTGCCCTAATAAACTCCACAAATTCTGGTTCCCTCAGCCAAAATGATTGAAGGCGCCACCCCGTGGAGAAATTCAGCGTCTGAGGCATATTTAGACAAAATGAAAACGATGCATGGTCTGAAATTATAATACTGTCATACCAGCTCCTCGAGATTGTGGGCGCCAAAGAGGCAGAAATCAAAAAGTAGTCGATTCTGGAGAATGTTTGGCAGGTGGCAGAATAACATGAAAAGGTCGACTGATTAGGATAGATTTTTCTCCATATGTCAGTTAAATTAAATTCTTTAATATACTGTAATAATTCCTTTCTCGTCTGGGCATGGGTGTTATCTATTCCTGTGGATCTATCAAGCTTTGGCTGGAGAGTGCAATTAAAATCACCGCCTATGATGAAACTACCCGGCAAATCAGCTAAAGACAAAAATAGGTTTCTGAAAAAAGAAGGATTGTCATCATTGGGTCCATATAAGTTGACAAGGTTTAACCTAACTGAGAGAATTTCACACTGGATAATAAGGTATCTCCCAAATCTATCTTCATCAACCTTGATAAGATGAAAAGGTAACGAAGTATGTATCAGAGTGGCCACCCCACGTGAGTGTGAACTGAATGAAGCTGAAAACACTCGACCTGACCATCTCCTCCTCAATTTCACCACATCCTCAGGTGATAAATGAGTCTCCTGCAGAAAGACTATCTTAGCTTTTAGTTGTCTAATCCTACTGAATACTTGTTTAAGCTTGACGAGTTTATTTAAGCCTCTCACATTCCAAGAAGTAAACTGAAGTTCAGATGACATGACATGTAACTATAATGTATGTATGGGATGGACATGAGTATATAACATAAAGAAAAGAAAACTTAACTAAGAAAAAAGAGAATACGTGCCTTAAAACGTGAACACAACAGGGTGTATTTCCCCAAACGAAATACACACCCCCCTCCCAAAAGTCACACTTCCAATAGACCCCTGAACCGGGCCTGACTATGGAGCTGGGCTGGTCCACCCACGACGGCGTGATGAGGAACAACATGCTCAGCAATCGCAACAGAGCCCCATGCAAAATGTTCAAAATAATCTTAATATATATTGCAAATCAGATATAGCCACTTTACAGCAAAAACAATAGACTCGACTTAACAGTCTTAACAGTCCAGGAAAAGCTCAGGCTGCGCGCAATGCAGCCGCATTGTTAAAACAGTCCAGAAAAAAAAAACGAAAAAAAAGCAGTTACCTGTATTGTGACCGCGTTAAACAAATCAATCAGCGCCCGGCGTGTCCTCGTTTCCGTCAGACTTCAATTTTCTCACAAAAGCCTCCGCATCAGGTGCTGTGTCAAAAGTGTGACGTTTTCCCCTGATGGTCACCAGGAGGGTGGCTGGATGAATTATTCCGTAGCGCAGGTCACGGATAGGGAGAGAAGCCAGCTCTCTCTTTGCAGCATCAAACACCTTTCTGCGCTTAAGCAGCTCCACAGACATGTCGGGGAAAAACATGACGCTCTCATCGCCGGCAAGGATCCTTCCTTTGCTCCTCGCTGCTCTCATCACTCGTACCTTATCAGCGAAGTTCAGGAATTTCATGACCACCACTCTGGGTCGCGCTGGGGTTTGTTGATTCCCGGCTCTGTTGATAATCCTGCCGACTCGGTGCGCCCGCTCTATCAACAATGGTCCTGGAAAGTTGTCTTCACCAAGCACTTCAGGAATCCACTTTTCCAAATAAGCACGCATATCGGGTCCTTCTGTTGACTCGGGAAGACCCACCAGACGCATATTCGAGCGGCGTGCTCGATTCTCTAAGTCATCCACCTTCAGCGCTAGTTCTTTCATAGCTGCTTTCATGTTAGTTGACTGTGTTTTCAGAGATGCTACATCGTCCTTGTTCGTGCTAATTCTGTCTTCTGCTTCAGTCATTCGGCCAGTCAATGCCTTTAACTCCCCTTGCACTCCCTGAATAGCGCCCAATAGCCCATCAAACCTGGACACGAAGTCTTCTTTCATTGTGTGAATAGCGTCCAGAATTTGACCGGAGCTACTTGTGTTCTCGTTGCTAGCAGCGGAGCTAGTTAGCTTCGATGGGCTACCGGAGCCACCTGATGATTTAGTGGGGTTCGAAGTTTTAGTTTGCGGTCGCCCGGGCATTTCAGCTGTTTCTTGCGTCTGGAGTACGTCCTGGAGGCTTTCTGATTTTTATTATACGGATTTTACATGGGAGCTCTCTGCCACACGTCCGCTCAGCAGCGCGCCATAACCGGAAGTCCCCTAGATCCCTTTTTAATTATCTCCTCAGCCACCAGGTTTATGAACATTTGCACCTCAGAGTTGGATCCATTGCCTGTCGGATAAAATGAGGAAGCCGCGAGCTACTCTTGCGCTGACTCCCGCTTCCTGATTCAAACATCTGATGGCCCCGCCCCCGACCAATCGGTGGCGTGTAGTGTGATGACGTCAGATCCAGGGTCGACTCAGCACGTTTAAGGCTTGATTATGGTTCTTCTATCCTTCTTATCCTGAGGAGTGACGGACCTTTTCACCAGGCAGAGTGAGGATTCTCTGGCCGGACGTAGCGCGTGGAAGGATCACGTTATTCCGGCCAGATCCTCCCCACCCCATCTCGCGCCACGGCTGGCCAGAGGGGGCATGTATAGCCCAGGACTGTGTGCATGTTTTTGTGAGGGTAGCTCACATTGCTACCCAAGGGAACACGGGGAGAACATGCAAACTCCACACAGAAAGGCCCTTTCGCCAACCCCACCCAGGGTGTGGGCACTGTCATGGGGGAACTAACATGCACTTCAGCGTGTTAGTAGGACCGCATTAAAAGCTCGATCTCAAGAGCTTCAGTTCGGTTCGACTACAACCCAGCTAAAGTGTATACATGGCTTTTAAAAATTCAATGCCGGTCGGATTAAGGCAACAATTCGACTGTCTGTTATGGTGCTTTTCCACTAGTACCTACTCAGCTCGACTCAACTTGCCTCGCCTCAGTTTGGCGCTTTTTCACTAGGGGTCTAACTGTGCAGAGTAGGTACTTTTTCTGTATCTATTCTGCCGAGGTGCTAAGTGGGATGAGTCGGGCTGTAGGCCTATCTGACGTCATCATACTACATGCCACCGATTGGTCGGGTGGCTGGACAATCAGATGTCTGAGTTAGGATGTGACATAATTTCAAGAGCGACTCGCAGTTTCTTGTTAATTTTATTCGAAGAACAATGGCAGCACAAATGTCTGTTCCGTGGTCTAATTCTGAGGTGTAGACAGTCTTACACCTGGTGGCAAAGGAAAATATTCAGAGAGAGGTACGAGGAATGAGAAAATATATCCCAAGCTTTCTCAGTCCACGTGTGTTCAAGGCTATAAAAATTACTTTTCAGCAGTGCAGAGACAAGCTGAAAAGTTAAAAAGTGATGATCGTGCAGTGAAGGACCTTCTGGCTCTTCCAGAAAACACTGGAAGTGTTTCAAGCAGATGGAGACCATTTATGGACAGCGACCAGCAAGCAATGTGAGAGAGAGTGGTCTTGACTGGGCTACGGCCTTTTTGGAGAATTTGACTGAGGACGGTGAGTGTTTTTGGGCTTTTATGTTACATATTGTGTTGGTGTATAGGAGACAATAAGCCAGCTAGATAATAAGCTGCACCTACCGAGTAGTCAAGCCACAGTTTTTCATTTGAAGAATTTGTAAAGTCCTGCTATTTGTGTTAGCCTCAAGTTACCATTAGCAGTACTTGCCAAGCTAGTGTTTTTTTAATGTACATTGCTATTTGGTGTTGTGTGTGTATATTTACTCATGTGCTACGCATGTCTACCCCAGCACCTAACCCTTCCTCACCACCATCAAAAGCGTCGTCCAGTTGTTCACGGCATCTAATGGCTGGTAAGAATTGAGAATTTCAACCATATTGGTCGGTAAGAACAATAGATGTGGGCAAAAATTTACATTGGACAAATAATGGCAAAGGAGCTGGAAGCATGCATGACTGCAGTGACCGTGACTTTGTTTTAATTTAATTTGGTTATTATAAGGAATGTCAGTCATTTCCTTGTTTGTTCTGATTCTTCTCATTCTCAGAGATATAATTGAATATGTTCAGAGCAGGACACACAGCTGTTTATTAAATCTTTTTTTACTTGCTTTTAGTTAACCTGTTAACCCTTAGGAATTTTGGAGGTGAATTTCGCCTGAACAGGCCTATCCAAATTTAATCAATAATATCTCCACAATTATAAGGACAATATGCATAGTCTTGGTCTCAATGGATAGCTAAGACCTCAAAGCATACATTTTCATTTCCAAAAATTGTGAATATTCACATTCCTCAGCAAATTGTGATAAGCCAAAGAAAAAAAAGACATTTTTATCCTTGTCTAATTTGTTTTTAATTTGCACAGTGGAAAACACCATGATAGCAATGCAGAGATACCACTGCCTGGATTCAGCCACTCCTTGACTACAACCAAGTTACATGAGAATAGCTTAAAGGACATAGATTTTATAAAGGTTTTAGTGTGGATAGTACCAGGCGGACTCTCCATTGGGCCATTTCGACTCTGCCAATATCTGCCAAATGTGTTTTTTACCTCTTTGAAGGGAAAATGGCTATACAACACTTTGATGATTTGACGATACATGATTTCATAAATGTAAAATCTCAATCCAAAAATCACTGCGCTCTGTGCAGGTCTCTCGGTAAGTGTCGCTCTATGCACTGTGCAACTGTGTGTCAATGATCCTAGATGGCTACCGCGCTCCAGAGTTTACACTTAAAAGGTAGAGGCCTGATAGATGAAGTCCTGTTTAAGTTAATATATTGTTTGAAAACTTGCGACATGTAAAATGTCAATAAAGTTTACGTAAATTCCCAAAAGCCACGAGAAGTAAGTACTTCTATCGAAGTATTACTACAGGGATATCAAACGCTAGTCTTCCCCAATACTGTGTCCCTTGAGCTCCTGAATTAGGGTGCATCCTTGTATCATTCAACTTTAAAAACCAGAATACTTTTTTCAGAAAGTATAGAACTTTATTAAGAATAAAACAGGAACCACATGAACGTGAACAAGCAAAATTGACCACAATGGAAAATAAGCTGCTGGCCAAGTAACGCATTAGAACATTTCTGACATCCCTCCCCTGCTCCTCTTTGCCCTGTACCACTGCTATCTCAGGTTGGGTTCGTGCACCTGCCGGTACATTCCATGAATCAGGGGAAGGTTCCATCCATGTGGAAGACATCCTGTCCGGTTCTGGGGCCTCATTTATAAAAGAGTGCGTAGGATTCATACTAAAAGTGTACGTTCGCTCAAAAGCCGAAAACGGCGTGCGCACAAAAAAATCTGGATTTATAAAACCGTGTGCACGCACATCTGCACGCAATGTTCTCTTTATAAATCACAGTCCACCTGGAAGGTTGCGCACGTGAATTCGCCTCATATCCCGCCCTCTACACGCCCACTTTCTACCATGAATGGTGAATGCAAAGTACTTGTTGACTGTATTTGCTTATAAAGAGCCTGCTGATCATGCGCTGTTTCTGCTGTGCGTCAGGATGAATGAGACATGTGTCGAGCCACCGTGCCACTAAATTTCACGGAGACCGAGATCGAGATGTTGTGGATGAGGTGGAGGCCAGGAAAACAACATTATTTGGTGGTCACAATAGTGGCATCACTAACATCAACAACGTTGTTGCTGTGCTGTAAACGCTGTGAGTGCCACGGACAGATCTGTGGCAGAAATAAAAAAGAAGTGGTGTGATTTGAAGGTGGAGGCCAAGAGAAGAGTGGCCCGGCACTTATTTGTTCTGTCCTCAGTCACTCTCCAGTTGTCGCGGTGGGTGACGAGGAGGTTCCTGGCACGGCGTGTCCTGCACCGCGGCTGCAGCACCAGCAGCACCAGAGCGATCCAAGCGCACCTGGAAGTGGCCCGAGTCCTGACTGACGCTGTGCTTCAAACACAGAGGGACACGATCAGCGCTATTATATTATAAATCTGATATGTGATGACATTAAAAGTATGACATGAATCTGGCTTCATTTCACCACCTCACCGTCTGCGTCACCAGTTCCCCATATCTTCAAAATGTCCGTGCGCCGCTAGGATCAAAGTTTGCGTAAAGATACGCACATTTTTCCGTTAGTTTTTCTTTTGGTGGCGTGCGCATCTTTCCAGCCCTGTTTTGTGCGAACGCAAGCTTTATAAATGAGGCCCCAGAACATTAAATACCAGTGCAGGAAAGACCCGACCAATACAGTACAGACCTAACCAGTACAGTACAGACCAGGGGCCTCATCTATAAAGCTTGCTTGCGCACAAAAATGGCCTGAAAGATGCGCAAGCCACCTTCTACGCAAAGGCTGGGATCTAAAAAGAAAAAACTAACCAAAAAATCTGCGTATCCCTACGGCAACCCCGACCCTCCCGTAGGAACTTACTTAAGACATGGGGAACTGGCGACGCAGGCTGTGAGGTGGTGAAATGAAGCCAGATTCATGTCATACTCTTAATAATGTCATCACATATCACAACATATATCAGACTTATAATAAAATAGCGCTGAAACGCGCCTACGCCGTAGGGTACGTGGCGACGCGCACCTATGACGTAGGCTCTGCGTTGGTGTAACGCGGAACCATAAATCAGCCTTAAAAGGTTTCACGCGCGCACGTAAAACTCATTATATATATGAAAAAATCCATGTCCCTTTAGGAGTGAAATTTAGTGGCACGGTTGCCTGGCTCGACACGTCTCATTCATCCTGACGCGCAGCAGAAACAGGCTGCAGGAAGCCGCTGCGCATGCTCAGCAGGCTCATTCATATCCAAATACAGTCATGAACTACTTTGCATTGCCCATTTATGGTATGAAGTGGGCGTGTAGAGGGCGGGATATGAGGCGAATGCACCTGCGCAACCTTTCAGCTGGACTGTGATTTATAAAGCGAACATTGCGTGCAAGTGTGCATGCATGGTTTTATAAATCCGGATTTTTTTTTGCGCCAGCCATTTTCGGCTTTTGGGTTTAAGTGCACTTTTAGTGTGGATCCTACGCACTCTTTTATAAATGAGGCCCCTGAACAGTACAGTACAGTCCCAATCAATACAGTACAGACCAGAACAGACCATCACATAACATACCAGAAAATAACAGACCTGACCAGTACAGAACAGAACAGTACAGAGCAGAAAATATCAGTCCGGAACAGTACATACCCAACCAGTACAGTACAGATCCGAACACCTAGAACATACCAGGACACCTAGGAGCAGTACAGACCAGACCTGACCAGTGCAGAACAGACCAGAACACCACAGTGCAATGCAGACCAGAACAGTACATACCCAACCAGTACAGTACAGACCAGAACACCATGGAGCAATACATACCAGTACAGTCCATACCCAACCAGTACACTACAGACCAGAACACCATGGGGCAATACAGACCAGTACAGTCCATACCCAACCAGTACACTACAGACCAGAACACCATGGAGCAATACATACCAGTACAGTCCATACCCAACCAGTACAGTACAGACCAGAACACCATGGGGCAATACAGACCAGAACATTACAGTCCTGACCAGTACAGTACAGACCAGAACACCATGGGGCAATACAGACCAGAACATTACAGTCCTGACCAGTACAGTACAGACCAGAACACCATGGGGCAATACAGACCAGAACATTACAGTCCTGACCAGTACAGACCAGAACACCATGGGGCAATACAGACCAGAACATTACAGTCCTGACCAGTACAGACCAGAACACCATGGAGCCATACAGACCAGAACATTACAGACCAGTACAGTACAGACCCGACCAGTACAGAACAGAATAGATCACAGCATAACAGACCTGACCAGAAGAGAACATACCAATATTTAACAGAACACAGCCATATGCAATAGTATGGATCAGAATACTGTTCTACAGAGATGAACAGATATAAATAGTAGATGAAGAAAAAGGGTAACAGCAGCAGAATTACATTACCATGGTGATGAGCAGCAGCAGCAGATACGCGCTCAGCTGATTGTCTTCAGACTCCATCGCTTTCTCCTGAAAATTCCTAATAGACCTGATTATGTGATTATTAATCTGCTCCTTAATCTGTGTATCTGTTTATCTGCTGTTGTCTCTCCCTCTCAGCCCCTTTCTGATCTTCCTCCTCTGCCTCCTTCCTCGTTCTTCATTTCTGATGCAATGCCAAATATCAGCCGAGTGAAAACATGATCCTCTCACACTGACAGTGTGTAGGTGTGTGTGTGTGTGTGTGTGGGTGTGTATTAGAGATGATGTCACAGCCTGGTTGGTGAACAGATCTGTGAAACAGCAGGAGGAGGTTTGTGTGCGTGTGTGTGTGTGTGTGTGTGTGTGTGTGTGTGTGTGTGTGGCGAGTCATGTGACCTCATGCAGAAAATGTCTTCATGAAAAATTTCTGATTGAACAAGCTCACAACTGAATACATTAAAATGTGTTCTTGTTTCCTTGAATTTGAAGATTAAAAGGAAAAAAAATCAGCATTTAAATCTTAAAGATTTTGTTAGAGATTTTTGTGATGTTATGATGTCTTGTTTTAGCTATGTAGATTGTCCGGGGATGTGGAGGCTTAGTTTGTGTCTGAATGAAGCTGAACAATCCAACGTCTTTGCTTTGAAGGACATATGTGAGCTCAGATAAATAAAACACAACTTTCACTATGCTATTACTGAGGCAAGAAAGTAGGACTTAATTAAAAATGAAACATTCAGTAACCCCTATTGATTCAACTGAAACCAAAGAGGCTGAGCTGCACCCAGGTGCTGCTGATCAGTCATCGATTACCTGAGTTTTTCTTTTTTGGCTTCATTTTTTTAGTAAAGACAAAACATTAATAAATGCCAACAAACTGTCATGTGATAACAGCTGTCCCCTCTGCTCTTTTGTCAGTCTGGTTGTGATCTGCATGATGGAATAAAAAGTTAACATGTATTTATACTGCACTTTTCACAGGCTAAAACCTACAAAACTCCTTCACAACAGCCTTAACAAAAACATGGAAAAATGTATAAAAAAAATAAGGTTCATAAACACAAACAAACTATAATATAGAACAAGCAAACATGAAAATATACAACAAACTCTTAGTCTATTTAAAAGCCTGTCTAAATAACTGGGTATTTAGCTGCTTTTTAAGGCATTCAACAGATTTGAGTGAACATTCATATACAGGCAACATGTTCCACAACCTGGAAGACCACTGCTATCAAAACAAGATCACCTTAAAAAAGTGTAGGCACAAATCAGAGTTTGGAAATAGGCCCATAATTCTTAAGCTGTGATGGATCCAAATGGAAGTGTTGCAGAAGGGGTTCAATGTCAGCTTGCTCAAGGGAGCTACAGGTAACATCTGTTAAAAGGGATGTGTTGCATATCTCTACAATACAAGGGCCAATGGAGTCAATTAAAACAAATGAACAGAAGGAAGGGCATAATTTCAACGAGTGGAAAATGTAATTTAATATTAAGCAGAGTGGAGATGTTTACAAGTATTCCATTAGCATAACAGTTCACCACAGTAATCTAAACATGGAGAAGCTTACAGCACAACACTCCTTTCAGTGAACAAAATCATGTGCTCTCTTTCAGTGTTGAGAACTATTAAAGGTTTGGTACATAATGTTGTCCATATTATGACTACATAAAACATTGACATATTGTGCATAGTGTGCATTCTGTGCATTTGTAAATTAAAGCCAAAAAATTCATTGTTTAACATACAGTGGATAGTGTGATTGTATGATTATTAAAGATATATCAGATATACTGTCACAACTCTTTACTAAAAATAGATCTTATCTAATCATCTAACCATCAAATATTTAAATAGCTGAAGCATAATGTACTTTTAATCATTACTTTACTATTAGCTGGTCTGGCCAGTATAGATTTTATTTTTTATTATTCTGTGGTTTACTGCTGTATTCTAACTCATTGTTATATGAAGTGTTGTGTCATGTGGATGTCCATGTTTGTTGGTTTTTATGCGTTTTAAGCGTAAATGATTATGCTGCAAACTGATTCCTGTAAGGGACCAAATAATGCCATATTATTGTATCATATTATATCTTCTACCATTGCATTCTTATTGTAAAGTATTTTTTTTTTTATAAATAGTGGCATGATTAAAAATGTTCAATTTTCTTCATTTAAGGTTGTATTTGTCTATATCAACAATGGCATGAAATGAAGGATTAAAAGAAAAATTGTAACATTTTATCCAAGTGAAGTGATAACAGGTTATGTAAAAAAAATGAAATCTAAAATTAGCTTCCACTTCCTGTGTTCAAATGCTTCATGAAAGGAAGATTTCTGAGGTACAAACAAGTCTGTGGAGGATATACGATCGATATTTAATGTGAATGTAGTTAAAATTAGAATTTGATTCCTGCTATGAGAAGAAGATGAAAAAGCATAAAAATGTTAATCTGAAACAACATTTATGAAATGAATACTTCAGCAGCACAGAGACCTTTCAATGTTGTCATGAAACTGAGACAGAAACCTGCAGCAGACACGGGATGGAGAAGAGAACAGCGCTAAATTAATCATGATGGGTTGTCATGGAAACAACCTCTCTCTGCAGCAGTGTGTGTGTGTGTGTGTGTGTGTGTGTGTGTGTGTGTGTGTGTGTGTGTGTGTGTGTGTGTGTGTGTGTGTGTGTGTGTGTGTGTGTGTGTGTGTGTGTGTGTGTGTGTGTGTGTGTGTGTGTGTGTGTGTGTGTCAGATGGTCCTCAGCAGGGTTCTCTCCTTCTCTCACTCTCACTAACTCACACACACAGTCTGTTGGACAGAAACCAGCATTTCCATGAGAGAAGAAGAGATGAGGCATTCAGAAGGGAAAGAAATACATTTAACTGATTTGCTGATATGGTGACATGCAATCATGTCTTTAAACTGGACTATGCAGAGAACATCTGAGAAGTGACTGAGTAAAAGTGAAGCAGGTGATCATTTCAAGTTTTCTTTCCTTTATACTACTGAATATTACAACCATTTGATGAACAGTAATTACGTAAAATATGATAATTGCAGCTGTAGCTGCCTGGGTGCTTAGACTTCCTGCAAGAATCAGTGTATGGACCCAAGCAAGCTTCTCGGTGAGATTTATAAGGGCAAAAGATTTGGTAGATTTAGATGAAACTGGGCCCACAGCTGTTTCTCGGAGTGCTGCTTCAATAAATGATGGTTGTGTCAAATACCAAATCAGACAACAGATTGATGATGAGCACAACCCAATGTACCAATGAGATGTAAACTATGTTCAAAGAGTGTCACCTGACCGTGGAGATGTGAGGACAGTGCAAAGACTAACAAATTGCCTTTGAACACGCAAGGAAATAAATTCAGAAGCACCAGGATGAAAATGTGAACAGAGCATGATAAATATATCTCAATGACATCTCCCCGCATCAGTCCAGTGACCGATACAGTTTGGAATAGAGAGCCAACAGCAACACATGGGCCAGCGCATGTCCTTCTGGGTCCCAGTGGTGGGTGTTGCTTTCATCAAATTTATGTAGGTGTGGGCTGTGAGGTGTAATGTAAAGGGAGGTGGAGAGTGAGAGAGGAAAGAGGAGAGATCAAGAATCAGTTTTGTTAGGTTAGGGTTACGGTTAGCGGGTGTTGTAGAAAAACCCATCAAATGCTCTTTAATGTGTTCTTTCCAACTAGGTGAATAAGTCGACTGAAACTGAGTGTCTATGTTACCAAGAATAAGACTTGAGAAATGATCCAGATTTCAGTAGATTTAATTTAACAATTGCATGCAAGAGGGTCACAACATATATCAGGCGCCTCGATGCAGAGTGACAATGAAACAGAGGAAGCATACTGATTTTAAGGCACAAAGGATGATTCATTCTTACGATTCGAGTAAACAAAAACATCTATAAGGTCAGTGTTAATTTTTTTTGAGCAGAATCCTGGTCTGTACATTTGGCTATGCCAAGGCTATTATTTTGCTGCTCTCAGCAGTTTTGGTTTTATCAAGTAGCCAAGGTTGAATTTTCCATCACAGCGGGTTAGGTGAATGAAGATATATCTCATTGAACCCCCTGCCTCATCCGAGGACTGGGCAGTTAAAAGAGAACAAAGGCAATGCGCCGGCCAACGCACGTCATCTGCAGCTTTCCTACCTGGCCCTGTACTATCCACTACAAAAGAATGGTTGTAAAAATATGGGAACTTCACTTAGAGTTGAGGAAGTAAGTTAGTTGTGGCCTTTTACTAGGGTTAGGGGTTAGGACAAGAGTTACAATCAGGTGGTTGAGGTTAGGGTTGGGGGTAGGGTTAGGCTGGTAGCACCGCAAAGCTGTAGCACCGCAAGACCGATTCTGATACCTACGGCAGAATCCAACATGGCTAACTAAACATTTCATTGTCTTCAGTAAAGCTTGATTTAAAACAATTAACATCAAATTCATAGAAATGTATAAACATTAGGCCTTCCAAATGTAACATTCTGGACCGAAGCAAAAGTTTGAACTCACTCACGAATTACATTGACGAGTGTTTCAAGCAGATCGTTAGGGGGAAATCTGTGCCGGCAGCTACCAAAGGGCCCACCTAGAAAGGAACGAGGAATCACCTGGAGCCATCTCTCCTCCGGGAAACACTTCTGCTGACATTCTGTTGTCTATTGACAGTCGTTTGTCCAGCCTTGACTCCCGTCTGTCCCTTCTGGAGCTTATTCACAAATAGTTACAGGCTCTGCATGAATCTCTGGAATTCAGCCAACAACAGGTGCAGGAGCTGGTAGTGGAGAACATGGTGAATGGTGAATTCCCTTATGGATGACGTGAACCGTCTCCAAAAAGACAATAAAACCATCAAGGAAACTGTCATCGACCTGCACGCCTGGAGTATGAGAGACAACTTGTTTTTTTTGGGAATCCGGGAGCAGGAGGAGGAGGACCCAGAAAATACAGTTAAAAACATTATTAAAACACATCTTAAACTCCCGGAAGAAGAAAACATAACGTTCCATTGAGTTCATCGCCTGGGAGGGAGAAGACCAGAAGGCCAGAGATGAAGACCAATCGTGGGAAAGTTTGAAACTGTTTCAGGCTTTATTAAGGGTAGACATTCTTCGGTAACACTTTACAATAAGGGTCCCTTAATTAACGTTAGTTAATGCATTATTAAGCATTAATTAACAGTTTAAATAATAGTTAAATAACCATTATTATGTATTACTTAAAATTAATTAGCATATTAGTTAATGCATTAATAAACAGTTAGTTAATGCATTATTAAGCATTAATTAACAGTGTAATAATAGTTAAATAACCATTATTATGTATTACTTAACATTAATTAGCATATTAGTTAATGCATTAATAAACAGTTAATGAATGCCTACTGCTCAGAGTTAATTAATACATTAGTAAGCATTAATAAACGTTACATGATGTAATTATTTATCCTTATGTATGCATTACTTAGTATTAAGTAATACATTAGTTAATACATAAGTAAAACGTTAATAATGTCCCTAGTAATCATTTACTAATGGTGTTTATTTGGAGTGAATATGCATTAAGTAACAGCTACCTAATACATCTACTAATCATTCGCTAATGGTGTACATGTTACATGGATGGGCATTATTAAACAACTATTTAGAGTCTTAAGTAATCATTTCCTAATGGTGCTGTGTATGTTATCAGGTAGCTTACCTGACCTTATGAACGGTAACCTGACATAAACCTTAATAAATGTATAGGAGTGGCTCATAACCATTACTTAACCATTAGTAAAGGCTTGCTGGACCCTTATTGTAAAGTGTAACACATTTATCCCTTAGGTAACACATTATTAATGCTTAACTGCCTCATAAGCATTACTTAACCATAATTAACCATTAGTAAATACTATTCTGGACCCTTATTGTAAAGTGTAACACATTTATCCCTTAGGTAACACATTATTAATGCTTAACTGCCTCATAAGCATTACTTAACCATAATTAACAATTAGTAAAGGCTTGCTGGACCCTTATTGTAAAGTGTAACACATTTATCCCTTAGGTAACACATTATTAATGCTGAACTGCCTCATAAGCATTACTTAACCATAATTAACCATTAGTAAATACTTTTCTGGACCCTTATTGTAAAGTGTAACACATTTATCCCTTAGGTAACACATTATTAATGCTTAACTGCCTCATAAGCATTACTTAACCATAATTAACCATTAGTAAATACTTTTCTGGACCCTTATTGTAAAGTGTAACACATGTATCCCTTAGATAACACATTATTAATGCTTAACTGCCTCATAAGCATTACTTAACCATAATTAACCATTAGTAAATACTTTTCTGGACCCTTATTGTAAAGTGTAACACATGTATCCCTTAGGTAACACATTATTAATGCTTAACTGCCTCATAAGCATTACTTGACCATAGTTAACCATTAGTAAATTAAGCAATCACATATAAAAAAGTTTACACTTTTTATTTAAAACAAAATAAAACAGATAACAGATAACATTTGTTATATGTATACATCTTATACATATATATATACATATATTTATATATATATATATATATATATACATACACACACATCTGTGATAACAGATACGTAACAACAATTCGCACAGAGGAGATCTTTGAACAAACATTATTTAGTAACATAATACAATAACACAGTATGATAGGCTACCCTCTGTTTATCCTCCCTGGAAATGTCTGCTCCCTTTTGACATGATGAGCTATGAGTGGCACCAGTTCCCTCCTCCCCCTCTTCTCCACCAAGCGAAGCACCGGCTTCCCTGGATGTCTTCGCCCTGGCCGCCTCCGCGTGCTTTGCACCCCCAGCATCCCGAACGCCCACTTCCTCCGCTTCCAGCCCCCAGCCATCCTGCCCCTTCCATACTGTGTTTTGGGGAAAATGACAGAACAAGAAACAAGATTATTAACCCTGTGTCAGATGCATTTATAATGTTAGCAGGAATAAAGTTGACAAATCTGATTAGACAAAGTAAAATGCAAGATTTCCATGGAATGGATGATTACTATAGCCAAATTTAAGAGTTTCTATAGGAATGATTCTGTCCCATTCTGTTTTTCATCACTATAAGCATGAACATTATAAATGATGGGCTGCTGTTTCAACTTGGCTTCTGTCGATCGGCAATCCAATCGTTTCACTGCGATTGAGAAGACAATCAACAATGTTTTTTTTTCTTGCCGATGTTATAAAACATACACATATGCTGCTACAGCTGTGTAGTGCCCCACCCATTGTGCTCTGGCTCAGCTGATCGACGCTCTTGCAGTTTTTAACTCTTTTTATACACACAAAGTACAGCCAAATACCAGGCTAAAAAATACAGTATAGATCTCCACATTAGGATGGTGGACCAGAGCATGTGAGGGAAACAGAGCAGGTGAGAATTTTCTTGCTCCTTGCTCACAGACCTGTCCAAAAAAGCAGCGTTGTACACTTAAACCCAAACCTGGCATCGTCAGATTCCAGTATGAGTTCTGTTTCAGATCTCTTCCCTCCCACAGTTTGAATAATAATTTAATCAATTACATACTTTTCGATAACAAACAGATCCAGCTAGAAAACAAGCTGGTTGTGGGTCAGGTATGGGTGGCCCTGGAGCTAAATTGGAGCGGGATGGAGCAGGAGCGCTGGTACAACTTTTAAAATAAAAATCCGCACCCTGCTCCCTGCTGGAGGCCGCATATGTATGTCTTTGACATAACGTTTAAACTCTTCTTTCTAAACATATTTCTGATAATTGCACACGATTTTGTAATGTTTTACCTCAAAATTCTGATCAAAATTTACATATTGAATCTTTGAATATACTAATTAATTTTTCCACATTGGTGATGTGGTTATAACTAGTCTCGTTTGCAAAATCTAATATTTCAAAATGATTGTCTGGGGAAGTTCCACCTCAATTTTGTAAAAATAAGCGGGTGTCTGGGTGGAAACGTTTTGTGAGTTTAAAAAAAAAACAGTGTTGCAAAACCAACCAACAGTCTTTTAGGGTGGGCCTTTCGTTGCTAACATTGCTGACGTTTCTGGTAAGGTGTGTGCAAAGCAGAGCTAACCAATCATTGGTTGAGGATGAAAGACTAACACAGATTTTCATTTAATTTCATTTACTTGTTCTGCCCATGGAAACATTCAAATTGTACCAAAGGAAATAGCAAACAGTTGCATATTTATCCATGTTCAGAAAGGAGCAGGAAAAAGAAAACCCTTATTTAACCCTTTTACCTATTTTACCTTTTCAAGGAAGCTGGTTGCAACCAGCGGTAGCACTATTACAAAATCCTGCACTAACTTCCCCAGACATTCAAGTTTTGTCCAGTCTCGACCTGAACGTTGGGCATCACAAGACTAAGACATAATTAGCAGCCTAACAATTTGTAGCAGTTAATATAAAAAGTTACCTTTCTTTTATGTCTGAAGTGACTCATCTATCACCACGAAATGCTCCTTCCCCCAATTCTCTGTCCTTCTCTATGATGCAGCCTCTCCATCGCTGTCACGCAGACCTCCCGTTGCTTTGCCATTCTTGAAAGGGTTCTTGAGGATGCAGCAATGTTGTCCATCATGAAATCAAGCTGGCGAATAATAATAATAATAATAATAATAATAATAATAATAATAATAATAACAATAATAATACTGACCAAAAAAGTTATCCCACAATGTTAGCCAAAGTTACCTACCATTCAAATCGGTCCACAGATCCACCATCTTTTTCTTCAGCTTCATTTTGTGATGGCACCGGTTGCACTTGACTTTCCATCTCAGTATTTTTTTCTTTTGGAGCCATTCAATTAGTTTGAGGTGTTTGTGTTTTTTTTGCCTTCTGTCAGCTCACTCAACTTGTTTGCTAACTTTAACCCACTAAAATGAAACCCACTAAAGTGCTCCTAAAATGAAACGTGCAGCTTGGTAAGTGGCTATCCTATTAAAATTACTGTCCGTCCTGCCAGAAAATTCTGCTCCTCCTACAAGGCAGTTACACCCAGGTTACACCGCGATAACTCCTGAGTTCTGGTGTGCGCCAATGCTGCGTTCATGACGCCTCAGAACTCTGGGTTTCCCCATTGAAAACTCCCATTTCTGTCTTCAAAGCGTTCCAGACATTGACATAAGACATTGTTGTGTGATGTGCAGTACTTTGATCCTGTCCTGTCTGTATATTTTATAATGCAGCAGGTGTATTGTATAAATAATGTGTTTATTCTGGGCTGGATAAAAATGTCCAAATGAGAACGAACAAGTGAATTTAAAAACAAGCAGCCTTTTTATTATTAGCTCGAAAGTGTCTTATAAAGACTACAACAACCAACCTAGCCTGTCTTAAGACAACCACAAGACAACAGCTAAACCAGTTAAGGAACTATACAGTGTGTCCCCTGCTGGTCAAACTGAGACATTCCATTGGTCCATTTTCTCCAGTTGTTCTTCAGAGTGTTTACTATTCATTCTTCAGAGTCAGACTCAGACGGTTCACCCGGAGTTGACATCAAGAATAAAAAATAAAAAGGTGCAATGGTGCGCACAGTATTGGGAATCTCAATTTGATTTATAAATGGCACAAAAGTTGGGAATCTCCATTTTTCTAACTAGCCAAGTGGCAAAAAAATCTGTCTCGCGTCTTGAGGAATTTGGGTCGCAAATGGCAAGTGGCGAGTGCTAAATTCAAGCCCTGCACGCTGATAGAGGGATGTACCAGAAGGACCAGTACGGTCCAAAAGAATGTTCATTTCCAAAAATGATTCACCCCAAATGTGTCCATTTTTATTTAGCATTTTCCCCTCTTTTTCTCCCAATTTAGCCTTGATAATTCCCTGTGTGTGTCATGGTGTTTCCATGTACCTTGGTGAGATTGTGCCAGAAAATCCTTCTACACTGTGTTGAGGTGTCACATATGGGATTAGTGTGTCTCGCGGCACATTGAACATTAACAGTAAAATACAATGATTTGTTTTTTTCTTCTCATCAATCTCATGATTCAAATGATACATTCCTTCTTGTTCTTGTGTGTTTATATTAGTTGGAGGACCAGGTGATGTGGTGAAGCGGTACAAGGAAGTCCTTGCCATTTTCCAGACGGGGAAGAATATGGCCAAATCCTTCGAGAAGTATGGAGTAGACAGACTTACTATTGTGAGGACTGCAGCGATTGCCGAGCTCGCAATAGCTGCTCCAGAAGAATATGATCAGGTGGAGAAGGGGGAGACGGTGGCAGACTTTGCTAAAAGATGCAAGGAGGTTATAAAGGCCACTGAAGTCATTTCTGCTACAATACATAAAATGAAGGATGATGAAATTATGCCAGCCTATCATACTGTGTTATTGTATTATGTTACTAAATAATGTTTGTTCAAAGCTCTCCTCTGTGAATTGTTGTTACGTATCTGTTATCACAGATGTGTGTGTGTATATATATATATATATATATATATATATATATATATATATATATATATATATATATATATATATATATATATATATATATATATATGTATAAGATGTATACGTATAACAAATGTTATCTGTTATCTGTTATCTGTTTTATTTTCTTTTAAATAAAAAGTGTAAACTTCTTTATATGTGATTGCTTAATTTACTAATGGTTAACTATGGTCAATTAATGCTTATGAGGCAGTTAAGCATTAATAATGTGTTACCTAAGGGATAAATGTGTTACACTTTACAATAAGGGTCCAGAAAAGTATTTACTAATGGTTAATTATGGTTAAGTAATGCTTATGAGGCAATTAAGCATTAATAATGTGTTACCTAAGGGATAAATGTGTTACACTTTACAATAAGGGTCCAAAAAAGTATTTACTAATGGTTAATTATGGTTAAGTAATGCTTATGAGGCAGTTAAGCATTAATAATGTGTTACCTAAGGGATAAATGTGTTACACTTTACAATAAGGGTCCAGCAAGCCTTTACTAATGGTTAATTATGGTTAAGTAATGCTTATGAGGCAGTTAAGCATTAATAATGTGTTACCTAAGGGATAAATGTGTTACACTTTACAATAAGGGTCCAGCAAGCCTTTACTAATGGTTAAGTAATGGTTATGAGCCACTCCTATACATTTATTAAGGTTTATGTCAGGTTACCGTTCATAAGGTCAGGTAAGCTACCTGATAACATACACAGCACCATTAGGAAATGATTACTTAAGACTCTAAATAGTTGTTTAATAATGCCCATCCAGGTAACATGTACACCATTAGCGAATGATTAGTAGATGTATTAGGTAGCTGTTACTTAATGCATATTCACTCCAAATAAACACCATTAGTAAATGATTACTAGGGACATTATTAACATTTTACTTATGTATTAACTAATGTATTACTTAATACTAAGTAATGCATACATAAGGATAAATAATTACATCATGTAACGTTTATTAATGCTTACTAATGTATTAATTAACTCTGAGCAGTAGGCATTCATTAACTGTTTATTAATGCATTAACTAATATGCTAATGAATGTTAAGTAATACATAATAATGGTTATTTAACTATTATTAAACTGTTAATTAATGCTTAATAATGCATTAACTAACGTTAATTAAGGGACCCTTATTGTAAAGTGTTACCCATTCTTCTACTAATACACATAGGGCCTGATTTACTAAAGGTTTGCGTGCGTAAAAATGTGTGCAAACTTGACATCACCTGCAAACCAATGTGCAAGCTGATCTACTAACAGCGTGCAAAGAGGACTGCGCCTCTCAAATGAGCAAAATAGCACACGCTGTTCATTTACTACTTTTGCCCTAATGAATAATCAATATGAGGCGTACCCGCCTGAAAGCGCTAAATACTGGGAGGGGAAAATGCAAATAGGTTCATCTACCACACGAAATGAGATTTACCAAGCCTGAAAGTAATTGCGGGGATTGTGATTGTGTCTGTATTTAATACGTTCGAAAGGAAGGTGCTAATCTGCCCAGCATTACGCACCGATGGCTGCTGTTATTGTGAGGCGACATCGCCAAAATCAAAAAATACGCAGAGAGAGAGTCTTTCGGACTCGTGTAAATTTGTTTGGAATGAATGAAAACCAGATAGTTGAAACATATCGACTATCTAGCGATTCCATCTTGGAGCTGTTGAATGAGTTAAGGGCTGATTTGAGGATTGGGGTGGGGATGGCTCAACTTGTGGTGAGGATTCTCCACATGCAAAAGGAGAAATATTTTATTTGAATGTTAAATCGAGTATTATTCAGCAAAAGGTTGCCACAGGAGGCACATTCATTTTTTTATTTGTGATAATAAATAAGTCGTTACGTGCCCCAGCAGGGACACATCGACTCTGGACCATTGTTACACAGTAATTAAGGACGCATACCGCTCTGTTCCCCGCGCAGCTTCACTCTGACCACTGTCTGGTTCATCTGATCCCAACCTACAGGCAGAAACTAAAAACCTCTAAGCCTGAAGTGAGGACTGTGAAGAAGTGGACAGAAGAGTCAAAGCTGAAGCTTCAGGCCTGCTTTGACTGCACGGACTGAAGTGTTTTTGAAGCTGCAGCTAGTACCTGCATGAACTTACGGACACTGTGACATCCTACATCAGTTTTTGTGAGGACATGTGTGTGCAGACTAAGACCTTCTGCACATACATAACAACAAGCCCTGGTTCACACCGAACCTCAGGAAGCTGTGCTGAGCCAAGGAGGAGGCCTACAGAAGCGGTGATCGAGCCCTGTTCAAGCAGGCCAGGAACACGCTGACGAGGGAGATCAGGAAAGCAAAGAGGCGGTATGGAGAAAGACTGCAGAGTCGCCTATCTCCCAACCCTGACCCCTCTTCTGTGTGGAGAGGTCTGCAGAACATCACCGAGTTCAGAAGAACAGCTCCATGCCCTGCCAGCAGCCTCAGGCTTGCAAACCAGCTGAACAGTTTTTACTGCAGGTTTGACAATCAGGCCAGCAGCACACCACCATCACCCCCCACCCCCCCAGCTGCCAACATATTCACACCTCACCACAGCCAACCCCCCTACCTCTGTCTACCCCCACTCCTGAAATCCTCCACCAGAAGCTCACCCAGCTCACTGTTGTGCAACTCAGGTAGCTAAGCTGATCAGTTATCGAAGGCTAATGATAATTCTATTAAAGAATTATTAATAATTAATAAAGTTGACTATTTATCAAATTGAATTACCAAAATGATAATGATTCTCGTAGGGGCACCACCCCAGGGCCTTAATCTGGGGAAAAATGATAACTACTAACAGCAGAAAATCAGTCTCATATGATTTGAATTATCCTGCAGAACAGCAAATCTTACTATCACTTACAGAATAACAGTTGAAGGCGTGAGATCCGAGCACTGGTTCTGCTTAAACAATCAGTCTGTGACCAAATCTTGTATGAAATAACAGAAACCACTCATTAAAAATCAATCAGAATTTATTTACATACGGGTATCAAGGCAGATGTAAATAAATACCCAATAAATCCTGATGGCAGAACTTAAGTATTATAAAACCATTAACTAACTGGAAAACAACAATCAATAAAAATGAAATGAAAGTTAAATGCATGGAATGAAAAAAAGAAATCAAAGCAATAATAAAGATGATACGGAACGAACATCTAGGCCCAATCCCAATTCTCCTTCACTCGCCCTTCTTTTCTCCACTCGCACTTCTTTTCTTCCCTAAGCGCTAAAAAAGAAGGGGGAGATTTTAGGGCACTTGAGATCTAGGGCACTTGGCCCAGGTGCCTGTCCCAATTCTCCCCCTACCCCTCGTTTTCATCCCTTCCCTGATCAGGAAGCTGAGAGCCAAAAGCTGTTTTAATTTCAGCTGTAGCGCTGTTAATATGGCACTTTATTAAGTTTGAATATTTTTTCAGGTATAATGGTAACCTTAAGATCCCCAACCGGGGCTCAGTTTATCCAAATAACGCCTGTTAAGAAATTTGACCCGATGTTTTCGGAGATGAGAAGAGCCGCCGGCCCCGGGGAGCAGCCTCAGCTCACAGCCCGAGAAGAGACGTCTCTGCCGGGTCAGGCTGCTCCGTCAGCCCCGGGAGAGACACTCTCTCCCGGGACGCAGCTCTGTTGAGAATCACGCCGGCTGAAATAAATCATTTAGGAATATGTTGGTTTAATAGATGAAATCTAACAGTTGTAGCTACGCCTGTTAAGAAATTTGCTCCGAAATTTAGAGATTTCTGTCTGCCGGGTCCGGAGCTTGGGTCCGCGTTAAATCGACGCAGAGCCTACGGCGTAGGTTGCGTAACCTCCGCCGTAGGATCTGCGTTGGTGTAACGCGGAACCATAAATCCCTTTATTCTGGCGTGATCTTCCGCAACTTTATCTGAAAGTGTGTAAATTACCCAGATAACAGCTGGATTACTTTGTGGTTTCTGAAGACTATTATATCAGAAACATCCAAAACAAATCTGACGAGTCACAGGATTATTTCTCTCTATTTCTCTGAGACCAGTCTGCCTGTTTGCCTTCGGTCGGCGAGTCAAATCGACGCAGAGCCTCTTTTTTTCATACCCCCTCGCTCGCCAAGTCAGCATCTGAAATCCCTCGATTTGAAGGGGCTATTCTCAGCCCCTAGCCCTCGTTATGCCCCCTCCCCCTAGGTGAAAAGAGGAATTGGGACACCACTACCTTCACGGGAACGCGCAAAAGTTAGGGTTAGGGAAGAAAAGGAGGGCGAGGGGGAGTATTGGGACGCACCCCTACAGTTCAAACGTGGCTGCAGTGTTTAAAGAAGCCGGGGCTCCTGTGGTATTTTAAAGATGGCGGAACCCTCTTTAAGCCATGTGCAAATCTAGACCGGATGTTACTCCCGGTGTTTTAAACGTGACTACGGCAGAAAACAGCGCTTTAAAACATGAATGACTAGCAGAAAGTAGTGACTACAAATTAATGACAACAGTCATGATAATGATGCTGATGTAATCTCAGCTCTGAACACAGATTTAGCTCTGAAACACTCCCAGTTAAACTCATACACCCAGGTCTCAAAACCTCACGCCTCCTCGGGTCTCCGGGTGCCGATCAGGGGTTCCTGCCGGGTCTTTGGTCGGAGTCCGATCCAAGAGTTCTCCCGCCTCTCCCGCTCCTCCTCCTGACTCTGGAATCACAAGGGGACGGTGGTGCAGCGTGGCAGCAGCCGGCGCTCCCCCCCCGGTCCGGAGGCTATCACGTCGTCTCGGGTGCGCGCGGGGCCGGTCCACTTCCGGGACGTGCGGGTTACCGTCGGGCTGATGAGCGCGTGGCCCCGGACGGGGCGGCGGGATGCATCGCGGTCTGATCTGGGCAGGCTGACCGGAGAATCCTTCCAAGAGAAACTCAGACGGAGAGAGAAGTTAGGAAAGAGGAAACGGGGTCTCACCCTAGATCGGTGGCCGAGCCTCGAAGCGGCTTCCCCCCCCTTTACAGCTCCCAGGGACCGGGGACACGTGAAGCGGGAGTCGGAGCTCCGGATGAAAAGTTGAGACCGAGAGTTGATGGGAGCGGCTCCGCGGACCGCGGCTTCAACGGGCTGCAGGTCCAACGGAGCGGCCCGATCCGATGGGGGCCTTACACTTCCCCCCAGCTGAGGGGAGAAAGGAAGATGGGACCTTGGCCCGGAGCCAAAAGTACGTGCTGGCCCACCGGTTGATGAAGGAAAAAAGAGAGAGATGAACGAGCAGCGCAGCGTTTTGATCCTACGCGCGCTGCGGTGACGTCATCGGTGCCTCATTGCGATTGGATGCGCGCCGCTTGTAGGCGCCACCCCCCCCACGCAAGGCATGCTGGGGGTTGTAGTTCATGGCAAGGCGGCCATTTTTGGAGGCACATTACAGCCGATTTTCAGCTGAGCAGTTTCAAAGTTGAATATACACATTCATAAAATGTTCATACATTTTATAAGTTCAGAGTTCACATGAGCATATGGGCGGCGCCCAACATCACAGTGCCTGCCTCCACCTGTCAGTGGATCACCAGCTTCTTGAGTGACAGGAGGCAGCAGGTGAGGCTGGGGAGCATCACATCCAGCACCCGGACCATCAGCACTGGCGCCCGCCAGGGATGCGTCCTCTCGCCACTGCTTTTCTCCTCTACACCAACGACTGCACCTCAGGGGACTCTTCTGTAAAGCTCCGCGGACGACACCACCGTCATCGACCTGATCCGGGAGGGTGACCATGTACAGACAGGAAGTGGAACAGTTGGTCCACTGGTGCAGTCAGAACCATCTGGAGCTGAAACCGCTCAAGACTGTGGAGATGACAGTGGACTTCACCCTCCTCAACAGCACTGTCTCCACCACAGACACCTTCAGGTTTCTGGGATCCACAATCTCCCGGGACCTGAAGTGGACCACCCACATTAACTCTGTCTGGAAGAAGGCTCAGCAGAGGTTGTACTTCCTGCATCAGCTCAGGAGGTTTAACCTGCCACAGCAGCTGCTGACCACCTTCTACACTGCCATCATACAGTCTGTTCTCTGCACTTCCATCACTGTCTGGTTTTGATCGGCCACCAAACTAGACAGGCACAGACTGCAACGGACAATTAGGTCTGCGGAGAGGACAATTGGGACTAACCTCCCATCTATCCAGGACCTGTACCGGGTCCAGGACCAGGAAACGGGCAGGTAGCATCTCTGCAGACCCCTCACACCCAGGACACAGACCTTCGAACTCCTCCCCTCTGGAAGGCGCTACAGAGCACTGTACACCAAAACCTCCAGACACAGAGACAGTTTCTTCCCCCAAGCTGTTGCTCTGATGAACTCTCATCACTCATAGAGTCTCAGAGAAATCAATCAATCACTGTGCAATAATAATAATAACAATAATAACAGTAATTCTAATAACACAATCATATGCAATACACCTTCCAATAATCATATCTACCTCATTCTGCTGCACCTTTCACTTTTTAAAAATTTTATATATGTTAATAAGAGCTGTCATTTGTCTCTTACCTATTTACCTATTTACTGTAGAGTGAGCGATAACAACTGAATCAAATTTCATGTCTTGTCTGACCTGACCTGGGCAAATAAACGTGATTCTGATTCTGATGGAGGCAGCTCCAGAGGCTTTGTTATGAGTGGCATGTGCTGTGTGGTGTCTTGGAACCTATGGGCATCCCTTATGAGCGCAATCATATTATAGAGGATCCTAGGTCTTTGTCTGTGGCTAGTGCGTGCACTTTGAGAGGATGAGAGGTTGAGATTTGATTCAGTTCAATTCAGTTTTATTTATACAGTGTGTATTAAAAGATAAGTGGTCTCTAGGCGCTTTCCAGAAACCCAAAACATGATCCCCGAGCAATCATTACATAAACATAACATAAACACTGGCAGGTAAAAACTCCCCTAGTGAAAGAAAAACCTTAAGCCAAACAGTGACAAGGAAAAATCCCCTTTAAGAGGGAAGAAACCTTGAGCAGGACCTGGCTCATAAGATGATTAAATAATACAAGATGAGGAAAGAGCTGGTTTATGTAGTGGGTGCAGATGGGATATGGGGGTCCCTTGAGCGTGTTAATCTTGAGCTATTTCAGTTGAGTGCAAGTGGGATATGGTGTTCCCTTGAGTGTGTTCATGTTTTTATTTCAGGGGAGTGCAAGTGGGATAGGGGGGTTCCTTTAACAGTGTTAAAATTGCATTTCTAGGTTGAGGTGAGGAGAAAAGGGGGAGAGAGGAGAGGTTCAGGTCAGGAGAGAAGGTGGGGAACGTTAGAGTCAGTAAAGAGGAGAGGTTAAGGTGAGGAGAATGGAGACGAGAGGTCGAGATGGAGAAAGGTTAGGGTTAGGGGTGGCAGTAGCTCAGGTGGTAGAGCGGGTCGTCCAATCGGAAGGTCGGCGGTTCGAATCCCGCTCTGTCCCAGTTTACTGTCGTAGTGTCCTTGGGCAAGACACCTTACCCACCTTGCCCCGTATGAATGTGTTTGAATGTGTATGAATGTTGGTGGTGGTTGGAGGGGCCGTTAGGCGCGATATGGCAGCCACGCTTCCGTCAGTCTGCCCCAGGGCAGCTGTGGCTACAAATGTAGCTTACCACCACCGGAGAGAATGTGTATGAATGAATAATGATTTCTGTAAAGCGCACTGGGTGCCTAGAAAGGCGCTATATAAATCCAAGTCATTATTATTATTATTATTATTATTATTATTATTATTATTATTATTAATATTAGAGTTAGGGGTTGGGACTTTATGGGTAAAGATCCGTAAATCTGGTGGGGCATGAAATACATAGGACATAGGCCTTTGTAGGTACAGCCATGGCATTTCAAGCTACTCGCTCAATCCAAATGGGTATCTATAATCCAGTGTTTTTATCTAGTGTCTAGTATTTTTTCTTTGTTAGAGTCTTACTAAGGGTCCATTTTGCAGTGACCCTCAGCAATGGTAGTCTTTATTTAAGTTACTTTATTTAAGTTATTACATTAATCAGTTGTCAGGACTCAGCGTGTCGGGCTTCATCCGAGCCTGATGATCGTGCTGAGACTGGGAGAGCTGATCAGTTGAGACCGGGAGAACTGATCAGTGCTACGACGGGCACGAGCTCGCAGCTCTCTGGCCATGCTGAGCAACCTAGTCACTTTCCGATGCCGGCTTTTGCGAAAGCTCGAACAACAGTCCAGCCCAACAGTCCAGCCCAGCAGACACGTCAGCCCACGCATCTACAATCCATCAACAGTAAACGACGGAGCCCGCCGACCGAGCGGCAGCCGACTCGTCCCAGCCCTGTAATAGTAGAGTGGCTTAAGAGGACATGATAATACGGCAGATACTTCACAGTGAGCCATAAAAATATTGGCATAAGAAGGTGCAAATCTTTTACTCATTGCCGTTCCTCAGATTTGTAAGTAATGACGCTTTTCCACTAGTACCTACTCAGCCCGACTCGACTCGACTTGCCTCGCCTCGGTTTTGCGCTTCTCCACTAGGGGTCTACCCGTGCCTGGTAGATACTTTTTCTGTATCTACTCTGCCGAGGTTCTAAGCGGCTGAGTCGGCTGTATCTGACGTCATCACACTACAGGCCACCGATTGGTCGGGGGGTTGGAGTCAGACGTCTGAGTCAGGAGGCGGAAATCATAGAATGAGCGACTCGTGGCTTCTTCATTTTATTCAACAGCCAATGGCAGTGCAAAACTCGTTTTATGATCCAACTCTGAGGCGCAGATGTTCATAAACCTGGTGGCTGAGGAGAGAATTTAAAAGGGATCTAGACGGGCGATAAGGAACGACCAGATCCACCAGGAGCTCTGTCACTTCATAGCTGCTCGCGGCTCCCAGCTGACTTTTACAATATTGCTGAGACAAACAAACAAAAAAGCGTTGCCGCTTGAAGCTTACAGTAGATCACACAACCAAATACGTCATAGCAGCTTTGCTCCAATCCCGCCTATTTCTCATATGGGTATCGAAAATAAACAAGGGCAAGTTGAGTTGAGACGAGGTGTGGCACGTCGAGTCGGGCTGAATAGGTACTAGTGTAAAAGTGCCGTATAATTCACCATCAAATTGAAAGTCGTTCCTAGTTAGATTTATCTGTAGTAGTTCGACAAAATGGTTATCCGGTCTTTTAGGATCTGGATATCTTCTTAGCCATTCACAATTTATTCTAGCCCAGAAGAAGCTTCAATGACCCTGCAGAGGATAAAGTGGGTATAGAAAATGGATGGATGGATGGATGGATGGATATCAATAGTAAACAGCATTGAATTTGTTGTTGGTTGATGATATTTTTAATTATTTTTCCAAAAATCGTATGTATCCTTAATAAAACTGGGATCTTTACATGAGATAGGATTAGCATAGTGTTCAATAAATTCAGCTGTTCTATAAGTTTCACTATTAGAGTCGGAAACTATACGTCTTCCCCTCGGTATTTCAAGGGTTTTCTCCAATCCTCAGGAATTATTGTGGATTTTTGGAAGGAAAATAAAAAAATGTGGCCCTTGGTTGTGATTCCCCTTGTAAGTATATCTTTTGTTTAGCATTAATATATCCTTCCTGGTGCATTTTGGTTAGTATTTCCTGTACCCGAGGTATAGTGTCTAGATAAATAGGTTTATCCAATTTTTTGCAGTGTTTGGTATTACTCAGTTGTCTCGTGGCTTTACATACATACAGTATTGGTCTCTCTCTTGGATGATCATTGCACTGCCCTTATCTGTGGTTTTGATAAAAATGTGTTTATTGGCCTTCAGTTGTTTCAAGGCAATCTGTTCATCCCTGGAAATATTCCTGTGATCCTTTATACCCCAATGTAAATTATTTTTGGCATATAAATCAGCGCGTAGGATTTTCTGAGTGGCTGGAGGAAGAGTCCTCAGGGATGGTATCCAATTAGTTTTGGATGTAAATGGAGGTGTTTTTTTTTGTCTCGTGCCTTCAAAATATGAGGCTAACATCAATCTTCTAGCAGCACGATGGTGCAGCTGGTAGTGCAAGCGCCTGTAGAAAGTCCTGGGTTCAATTCTCGCCAGGGATGCTGTGGGTGCTGAGTGCGTGTTTATTTCCGCCATGACTTGAGCACCCACACCCTGGGTGGGGTTGGGGAAAGGGCCTTTCTGTGTGGAGTTTGCATGTTCTCCCTGTGTTCCCTTGGGTAGCTAATGTGAGCTACCCTCACAAAAACATGCAGCAGTCCTGGGTTATACACTGCCCCCTCTGGCCAGCCGGGGTGCCCGATGGGGTGGGGAGGATCTGGCTGGGATAACGTGATCCGCTAATTCCGGCCAGAGAAGCCCCACTCTGTTGGGTAAAAAGAAGCGGCCTGCTTACTCCTCAGGTTAAGAAGGAGACTTGAGCTCAGTGCAGGGCCTCCCGGGGTTGTTAGAGGTAGAGCAATACCGAGGATTGATACTTGGGGAACAAATCAGGAATAAACAAAATAAAAAAAATAAAAAAACATTAATCTTCTATGGGTTAGGATTAGTTAGTTAGGTTAGGTTAGTTAGGTTTGTACTTTCTGATTTTTGTGTATTCTTCGTGGGTGTAAAAAAAGACAAACCTCTGCTGAAAAGTCATATTTGTGCTGGTGTAAGTGTAAAGGATTTGGCCAAAATGATAATGTTTTTGTTGCAGTGCTTCTGTGACTTATGGAGACACCTCCACTGATTGGGTCTTCCATGTTTAACACCTTAGTACATCATGGCCTGGCCGAAGTTTTATTCCAGTGAATACATATTATTCTTTTCTGTAGCTGCTCTTAGATAGTAGTGGGAAGAATGGCACATTGACCTTAATGTGTACATTGATAATGTCCAACGTTTCTTGTTCTCTTTTTGTGAGTTTCTCAGAAGAGTTTATCAATAGTATCCATATTTCTGAATTGGGAAAAGCCAGTTTAGCTGCCCTCAGAGCTCCTTGCAGTTGTTTGACGGTGGTTTCCTTAGCTTTCTGGGCTCTGGAATTAATACCCACAGAGAGGACCAATTCTTCCACTCTTTTAATTGGAGTTACTTTTACCAAAATCTGTTTTTATGTTTCTGAACGTGGCCCCTGAAAGGTTTATATTTGTAGATTTGCTTCTGTGAACAGGGTAATTATATTCAGGTTTGAGTCCCCAATAAAGAGCCATTTTTGTCTTGATTTCATGTGCTATTTACTGGATGTTTGATAGAAGCAAGGGTGATAGCGGGGTTTGCACTTGCGGGAAAGTCCAGCTATGTCTGATGATTCAGCAGGCTGGATGTGGTCCTTGGATCTCCATTCCAAGGACTCTTCACCACGGCTTTCCATCTTCTCAGATTCAGGGCCTTCAACATCTTCAACTGAAATGTCTCAGTAGGTCAAGCCTCTTCAGTAACTGTTGTGAGTCTGGTTTCTCCAACAGGAGTGTCCATCTTGGCTGTGTCCTGTTGAGTCAGAAAAATGGGAGATTCTTCTTCCCCATAAATTGAAAATTGTTCTAATAGAAGAGAGAGATCATCAGTCTCAGTTGGCTCTCCCCATCATGGGTAGAAAGTTAATCTTCATCTGTAGAAAAATCATAGTCCCAAATCGCTGCCAAAGAGGAATCCTCCTCTGGCATGTCAGAGTCAAAAGTCTGGAATTCTGATTGTGGACTTTTTGAACTGATTTCCACCATTGAGGGTATTGTTTGAATTGTGTTATTTTTTGTAATGAAGTCACATTTGGCCTTTTGTTGTGTTTTAAAGACCTTAATGTTAGTAATATGGGGATGCGTTGGGCTTGTGGTGATACAGCAGCTGTCCCAGGCATGGGAGACCAAATGTGATCTAAACTTGTGGAAGTCCCCCTATCAGCTTTTTGTATAATAGGGGGGTTGACCTGTGGGGAATCTCTGTCCTCTGATGTAAGGTGTTTTTCGGTCTTCTTTTTGGTCTTCAAGCCAGCCAGTTTGGTCTTCAAGCCAGCCAGTTTGTTGAGTTCCTGTTGTCTGGAATCCGTCGGCTTAACCCGTTCTGTCCGGTCAGGTGTTGCCAGAAGAAGACCAATATTTCCTCTGTGTGTTCAACTGTTTCTGGTATCAGTCTGCATTTGAATTTCCTTTTACACCACTTGGTGACTATGTCAAAGGCCAAATGCCAATTTGAGTCCAGTATGTGTGTCAGTTCTGTCAAAGTAGTCTGAATGACCTCATTGTCACGGTTCTTCAATATGAGGTGTGTGGTTTATGCCCAATTCTTTGCATTGCCCATAACAAAGTCTCTGGTCTTGTTGGAAAAAGTTGCTGGTTTGATTACCCCTTTCAGATAGTCTGTTAGTCTGCTGAAAGTAGAGGGTTGGTTCATTACACCCTCCTCACATTCAGTTGAAACATTATACAGGTGGTGCAGTTGCCTCGTCAAGTTGTAGATTGTTCTGATTTGTTGTCCAAAACTGATGTCTTCAACCTGAGTTTGGGGAGGTAGAGGTTGTTGGGCCACAGTCCTGTATTGAACATGGAAAGACTAAATTTCAATTGAGGCCTATGAGGCCTAACTCTGAGGCCAGCCTTGATTTTTTATCATTGACAGCATGGTTTGAAACAAAGGAAACTCCATAATGACTCAAAGCCCCAGCAGGCTTTGCAGTTATGACCCTTCGGTGATAAGGAATAGCGCCCTCATTGGGCATGGACCCCAAATCGAAGGAGGGGCCACAGACAATTTATTGCTGCCTGGGCCCAGCTATAAAGAGCAGGCTCCCCCTTTCTTTTGCTCTACTCCCTCAGCCCTGTCCGCTGTCCCATGGAGTTCTCTGTGAGCTAAGAAGGCCACAGCTCCTATTTTAGCATGAAAAGTTACTAGCTATGGGCCGGCCTTCTCCATTATCTTGCCTGAAGAAGCGTCTGGTCGCCTGGAAATGGCAACCACAGTCTGCAGCGCTGCAACCAGTTACCCGCGAATGTTCCGAGCCCCAGATAAGACGAACGAGGGACCCTTGCATGCCCAACAACATGAACACCTACTGACCAACCTAGAGCTGAAGGAAGCCCAGCTGCAGCACTACGGCATGGAGTAAAGTCTTTCTTAAAGTCAACCTCACAGCAGACAATAGAGCAGAGTTCTGTCGTCAGGAACGTGCTAACGCTCAGAGTGGCAGGAGAGCGAATACCAGAAAACAGCTGGTGTGAGCGCTGAGTAGATCTGGAAGTTACTGGTTCTACTGGACCTCAGTGCTGCTTTTGACACTATAGATCATGGCATTTTACTGCACAGGTTAGAGCATGTTGTTGGGATTAAAGGGACAGCTCTATGTTGGTTTAAATCATACCTATCTGACAGGTTCCAGTTTGTTCATGTACATGAGGTTTCTTCAGAACAGTCAAGGGTCTGTTATGGTGTTCCGCAGGGTTCAGTGCTAGGGCCAATCTTGTTCAGTTTATACATGCAGCCGTTGGGAAGTATAATCCAGAATCACGGCATACACTTTCATTGTTATGCTGATGATACGCAGCTCTATTTGTCTATGAAGCCGGATGAAACAGAACCGTTAGTTAAACTTCAGGCATGTCTTAGGGACATCAAGGACTGGATGTCCAGAAATTTCCTGCTTCTAAATTCAGATAAAACAGAGGTTATCATTCTTGGTCCAGAGCATCTTAGGAAGGGATTAGATGGTGTTGCGATGGCTTCCAGTGCAACTGTGAGAAACCTTGGTGTTATTTTCGATCAGGATTTGTCGTTTAAACCATATGTCAATCAGGTTTGTAAAATAGCCTTTTTCCATCTCCGTAATATTGCAAAGATTAGGAAAATCCTCTCGCAGAGTGATGCAGAAAAACTAGTTCATGCGTTTGTATCTTCTAGACTAGATTACTGTAATGTGTTGTTAGCAGGATGTCCAAGTAATTTGCTGAATAGGCTCCAGCTGATCCAAAAGGCAGCAGCACGAGTAGTGACAGGAATTAGCAGGAGAGACCACGTCTCTCCAGTGTTAGCGTCGCTCCATTGGTTACCCGTAAAATTCAGAATCCAATTTAAAATTTTATTACTTGCGTATAAAGCCCAAAACGGCTTAGCTCCGCATTATTTGCAAGACCTGATAGTGCCTTATGTTCCTGTCAGAGCTCTCCGTTCTCAGAGTGCAGGTTTACTCGTAGTTCCTAGAGTATCTAAATGTAGATTTGGAGGGCGGGCGTTCTGCTATCAGGCACCACTACTATGGAACCAACTTCCAATCTGGGTTAAGGAGGCTGACACCACCTCCACCTTTAAAGGTATTGTGACATCATTTTTAACATGCTTTTAACACTATTAAAAGTCTTGGGCAACATCCCTCAAATGTGTCTAAAAGAGTGTAACAAGAAAAACTTCACTCTAGTACTCCATTCCTGGCTTTTTATTACAGTGTTTTTTTGCGCCGTGAAAAATGCTTCCTTTCCCCCCTTTCCTGTCAATCATTGCTCCGCTCCTCCTCCAAACCTCCTCCTCCTCCAGCCATACGCTCACAGCGGCGTCGGAGCGACAGGCGAAGCATGCACGGAAAAGCAGGAGGGCGAACCACAGCAAACAATCATAAAAATAAAGGCATGCAAGCAGCACTGTCCCCTTATCTTAAGTCCAGTCAGTGGCCGCGGGTCTTCTTAGCAGTTTTCCTCCGGTGATTAGAACAAAAGAGGCGTGTTAAGCCTCATTTATGGTTCCGCGTTAAATCGACGCAGAGCCTACGCCGTAGGGTTCAGCGTATGGTGCGCGTCGCCGCGTAACCCTACGCCGTAGGGTCTGCGTCGGTGTAACGCGGAACCATAAATCAGCCTTTATGGTGCGCTGGAGAGGAGAGGAGACAGGGAGCTGGGTGGAGGGGGCGGTGATTTAGCGGATCGTTACGTAACGATCCGCCACCAAACCACATGCGCCGTTTTTGCATAGTTATGCGGAAAATCCCAGAAAGCACACAATACACTGAATGTTAAAAGTTCGTTGTTTTTTGGGTGTAATTGATGTCAAGACACCCAACAAAACACAAAAAATCAAGAAAAATGTGTTTTTCATGTCACAATCCCTTTAAAACTAAACTTAAAACATTTCTGTTTAGTAAAGCCTATAGTTAGTGTTTAGTAAACCTCTAGCTGGTGTTGGTAAATCTCTAGGTAGTGTAAACTTTAGTGTGTCAGAGTCGCTCCTGTGGTTTCTTGTGCTGGCCCCCCCTTCTCCTCCCTTTTCTCTCTTTTGTCCATGTTGCAGCATCCTTTGCCGGACACCGGAACCTGCAGGTGGTCGTGGGTGGCTTGTAGCTTGCATTACGGAGCACAAGTCTTTCCCCGACCCTGCACCCCAACCTGGGACTTGCTGATTGGGCCGGAGCTTCGGGAGCTGCGTGCTGGCCTGCGGTCCCCACCCCTGGTCATCCCGTTGCTGGCCCCCCCTTCTCCTCCCTTTTCTCTCTTTTGTCCTGCAGGTGGTCGTGGGTGGCTTGTAGCTTGCATTACGGAGCACAAGTCTTTTCCTGACCCTGCACCCGAACCTGGGACTTGCTGATTGGGCCGGAGCTTCGGGAGCTGCGTGCTGGCCTGCGGTCCCCACCCCCGGTCGTCCCGTTGCTGCTTCCACCTGCCTGCTGTGCTGTTGCCGTCCCTGACCCACCAGTCTGGCCCTCGGCAGGAGGGTCCCCCCTGATGAGCCTGGTCCTGCTCAAGGTTTCTTCCCTCCTAAAGGGGAGTTTTTCCTTGCCACTGTTTGGCTTAAGGTTTTTCTCCCACTAGGGGAGTTTTTACCTGCCATTGTTTATGTAATAACTGCTCGGGGGTCATGTTCTGGGTATGGGTCTCTGTAAAGCGTCTAGAGACAACTCTGTTGTATTAGACGCTATATAAATAAAATTGAATTGAATTGAAGTTGGAACTGAAACGCCGGTTAGTCAGAGGAGTCGCCAGGCAGCAGGCAAACAAAAACCAGAGACGGAGGACGAAGACAGGCAAAGAGGTCACAAACAGGTCAGGGACAGGCAGGGTCGGCAACAGATGATCAGTCCGGGGAAAAATGCTGGAAAGTCAGGCATGACAGGAGAACAACCTGGCAGTAATTGGCTGCGAGTGGAGAGCTTAAGCTGCCTTGCATGTTATGGTTTAAGAGGAAAGATGGCCAAATGCAGATTTTTGCAGACAAGTGTAGAGTAATTGGATAGAGCATGAAGGCCTGCACTCCACACAGCAAGAAGTTGTGAATGTTCTAAAGCAAAGACAATGTCCACTCTGGCTGATAATATTAATTATATAGTTATTTGAACTGGTCTACTACTGATCTAACCATTTTATAGCTAGGGAGATACTTTAGTGTTGGGTTTTTTTAATCTATGGTTGACTTCTCCAAAAGGTCACATGATAGAAGTGGATGGTCAGGAGATAAATAATGACACTGCAATGACACTTGTTTGGCTGGAGTTTGGGACTTCTCTCAGGTATTTCTGTGTTGTGTTGTTGAGACACAAACACTTGAAGGAGCCTTGTTATGAATGCCCTCCGCTTTAATTTACCATGTATTGTTCAGTTTAAATAAATGTGGATCAACATATAAACATGCAACTCATGGCAGATCTTAAGTCATCTGAAATAGTTATAGGTTTCATAAACAGTAAACTGAGCGCTTCAAACAGTTAATTTAGACAGAGTACCAGGCACAAAGCCTACTGATAAATGAAAAACACCAGTGGGTACTGAGGAAAAATTCTGCTTAGTGTTTGTCTCTGCTGCTGCTTTCTACTTCTTAATGATTTATTTGTTCTGGTCTTAGGAGTTGCATGGTGCTGCATGCTCTTTTCAATTGATCTCATGGGTTGGTCTGCAGTCCTCTTCAGCGTCAAGAGTGTCTGTGCGGTGACAGGAATGTTTCAAGTACCTTGTTAAATCTATGCCACAAAGGATTAAGACAGTTCTGAAGGCAAAAGCGGGTCCAACCCAGTACTAGCAAGGTGTACCTAATAAAGTGGCTGGTGAGTGTACTCTCATTGCTCTGGAACGTGACATTTTCACTTAAAAATCCCCTGTCTGCTGTCTCAATCGGTTTATATAATCATCCCTGTACTACAACAACCATTGTGTCTGTCTCTCCTCTCTCTGTTCTTCAATATCTCTGTCTGTCTGGCTGGATAAGACCTCTAACATGATATTATTAGAAATGTCAGCATTCTCAGCCTTGATTAATATCGGCTCATTTTAAATGGGCTTCCTGCTTGGTGTTGGGCGTCTCACACCATACTCTAGTCATACTCTCTTTTACTATGTTAGTGAAGTTATATCATTGCACAATCACACTCAGCTTATTTGGGTTCATTCCAACATTTAGAGTGGGCGTTTAGCATGACAACATTTTGGGACAGATTTGACAAGTGCAGAATCACAGCTGCTCAATTCCAGTTTTTCTCTGCCCTCTGTGTAATGTAAAAGAACATTGTTCCAACATCAGGGTAAACTAGCGCTCTTATCTGAAACAGCTCTCTATAGACGAGAGGCCTCTGAAATTCAAATAAATAAATAAAAAGGGGGAAAGAAAGTAAAAGGAAAATAACATCTATAAAAAAAATATGGCTATGAATTCTCATATAAATAAAGAAACATAAATCTTATTAGGGTACTCAATGAAATAATACACAGAAATAAATATTTTGAAGAAATAATGGAAAAGTAATAAGTTAAGGGATAAAAGAAAATATACATAAAAAGTATGTAAAATTGGATTAGGTAATTAAATGAAACACATAGGAATATTGACACAAAGTTAAATGAACACTCTTGAAAATTAAACCACAAGTATTTATTTATTTCACATTTTATATATTAATGATTCCCTAAATCGTGTTTTGGTTTTCCTTAGAGAGAAAAGAAAGACAGTATAAACATATCTACAACAAACACGAAAACAAATTAAATATGTCGGTTAAAAACAAAACACTCACACTGGGCTGTTTAGATCCTCCTTTATGTTTTTAATCATTTTCTTCACTTAATTTTGTGTAACATCAAACCTAACAGCATGTATAACTGCTGACTCCACAGCCCTTGCAACTTGTGATCTTTATAGCAGGGTAAGGGCTTCTAAACATAAATGGTCAGGTAATAAAGGCCAAACCATTTATTTTCCAAAGAGATACATATTAGATGAAACACAGCTTTTAACATTTTTTTTACCTCCAGAAATACTTGTTTTTATTTCACTGTGTATCTTAACTTTAAACGGGATCTAGTGAAATTACAGGACATGATCTATAACTGACATACATTCAGCAAGACCAACCACATACGATAAGCAAAGATATATATATATATATATATATATATATATATATATATATATATATATATATATATATATATATATTCCATACAGGGTAAATAAACTGTAAAAGAGGTGTTGGACAGTTTACAGTTTTATACAGAGTTTATGCTGATAAACCAATTAATCAGCCACAACAGTAAAACCACACTGTTAGACTTTAGTTTGACACAAACCGAGTGGCCAAACATCACTGCAGCATCCGTATGATGCCTCGTCGCAGTGGGAATACATGGTGCCAGTGTGCAATGCTCCTATCCACTGCAGAAATTACTCAGGGACAGCTGTAAGAAATAGACAAAGAACTGAAAGCATTCACCCGGCATTCAAACTTCCCAGATCGGAGTACATTTGAGTCTTTTTAGATGCTTCAGATCAAACCTAATTCTTGCAAGACCCCCTCAGGAAGTGGACTAGAGGTTCATTGCAGTGCCCCAGTGGCTCAGAACAGTCTTAAGGCGCTTAAAAATACAAGGCAGGTGGTTTTACTGTTGTTGATTATGAGGATGTGATGCTGATGAAAACAAATATTCACTTTGTTCTTCATACAGTGACCCCGGCTGATCTCACATTTCCAGGAGGAGACGCAGACTTGCTGAAAAACATTCACTGGATTAACATATCCCTTTTATGTTAGGGCTGGTTTTACAGAATTATGCAATGACCTCTTCAACATAACATTTAATGGTCTTTTATCTCACCTGGCATTTTAGCATTTTCCTAAGTTTGCATCAATGGCTGGAAAGGGCAGAAAGATTTTCAGAAGAGATGAATAAAATGTTGATGATGTTGTTGCAAGTCGCAGACACAGTTTAAAGCACTTTATTTTTTACTGGTAACCAAGTCCTCGTCGACTTAAGTGGCAAAAGAGAGGGATGGTAATACTCAGGCATGCGAACTGTAAACAAAGAAGATAAAGGACATGTTGATTTTGCATCATCCAACTATAATCTCAAAAGACACAGAACAATCCACAAAATACAAGCTGAATTTTACAGAGATGTAGTTTGATTGTGCATTTTTTTCGATAGGTGACAAAAGGTCTTGATGCTACATGTGATGAAACCCAGTCAAGTCATTTCTGTTCAGCTCTGTTCATAACAGCTGTGTTCAGAAGGCAGAGTTATCAATCTGAATATGTTCAAGTATATAAAAGGAATAGTTACATTTCATTGACAAGACTTTTACTTCTGGCGTGTCTGCCATGTCAGCTTTTTAAGGCGGTACAACAGTGTTGCCTGTCCAACTTCTTATGGTGCCCAAAAATATGACATACGTCATGGCCATTAACAGCATTTACCTGGACAGCCATGTCTGGGTTTAAACTTAGATTAAAGCACGTTTGTTACTAACAGTGCAAACATATGTGGGTTTCAGGTGCCTGTACTGATAGCTGTTGGACAACACCTGCTAGCGTGAAGAGCCATTTCGACTTGCTGGAGCATTGATAACTGAAATGTATGATGAGGAAAATGGGAAGAATGAACTGAACCTGGATGAGAAACATTGTGACGACTCCTGATGCCGTGCTGAGGTAGTTTCTTGCAAACCAGTCCCTCAGCTTCACCATACAACCCTGAAAAATGAAGACTCCATGTTACTTGTTATTCAAAACACCCACTTTAAAGTCATACAAAAAAATGGAGGAAGACATGATAAAAAAAAAAAAAAAAAAAAATTGACTGAGGCACAGTAAGCAGCATGGAACTTAATAAATAATATGTTTAAAAAACACTCACTGTTGATCATTTCTTCAGTTTCAGCTGCAATTCTACTGTTTGGAAACCAAAATGTAACTGAGATGTGTAAATGTCATCCTACCAGCACTGTATTACTGTACAATACAGGCAGATCTGCAGTAGACTCAGGTTTATGTGCAGATATATTTATTTACATCCACAGAAAAGTGTTTTTGTCCTTAAATCAGCCATCTCATGTCTTGATATTAACAGGTCAGTAGATTAATAAAAGAGTTTAACCATATTCAAATGAGAGCATGGAGGGGGGAAATAAAGAAACATGTTTTTATGTGGAGGGTGGAGTGTTGCCAGTGTGAGACCATGATATGTTCTATATGAGAAATATACACTATCTGTGAAAAAACAGCTGACTTTGATCATAATCAGTAGAAACAGTGACACAGTATGACATAATAAATAAATACACAAAACATAGCTTGTGGTAATAAATGATCGCATACATTAGAAATGCAATCTTTGTGTATTGCATGTTCAGGAGTTGAAATGGAAATTCCTTAAAAGATGACTAACATTGCTCCTCTTTTTGCAGGCAGACAATTGGCCCTAGAAAAATTTAACTTAAAAACTTGTGGGGTCATAAAGGACATCTATCAGCTGTTGAAGAATTAAATTTTAAATTCAATTAAATTACATTTTTTTCTCTATCAATAACTATTCTATGAAGTCAAAATTATGAAGCTGTGTGTAAAAACAGTAAGTACAGTCCACGATTAAGTTGCTAGTGAAACCATGTTTTGCATCAGTGACTCAAGTGTGGAGGGATTTTGGCCCACTCTTCTTTACAATCTCGCCTCAGGTTATAGACGTCTGATGACATTTGTTTATCCACAGGTCTCTTGAAGGTTGCAGTCTGGACTTTGACTGTGTCATTGCAACACCTTCCTTCTTTTCTTTTTAAGCCGTTCATTCAACTTCAGTCATTCATTTACCATTTACTATTCTGATGCAGACTTCCTTTTCTTTGTGGCGTGACCTCATTCAAGCTTTGGCAGTCAGACATATGACCTCATTGGTATTTTAGGAAATGATTTGTCCCTCTATAATACTCTGGTATTCTAGGGTCAAATGTGCTCCTCTAAAAACGTCAGCCCTCAGCCAGCAGTTTGCTCTCAATGAGCTCCTGACAGAAAGATTGTCATAAAAAAAGGAATTTGTTCCCAGGGCTATTAGACTCTACATTTGCTTTATTAGGATAGGTGGGGTTCAGCGGGAAAGGAAGTGGGCATTGTGAATTTTTATTTTCACAGTTGTGACTGAGGGCTTGCAGGTTCGCACAATATTATATATTATATATATATATATATATACTATATGGGTCAATGACGAATAAGGATTTTCAACAGGTCAATTTTAAAATAATAAAAAAAAGAATATCTACTGCAGTAGTTCAAACATTAAGAATGTTGTGTACACATAAATTCATATAAAAATTTTAAATTAAGTGATTTCAGAGTTTTTTTTCAAGATGAATTGGCACTAGCCTTAAAAAAAAGTCATGAGGTGCAACCATGATTCATATTAAAATAAATTAATTAAAATAACATTTTGACATCTTTTTTTTACAAGTTTTCAGTATGATACAAAAATGGTTGTTTTTTTAATGGTCGCGCCACATGATATTTCATAAAATGGACGTCATCAGTCAAACTTTGTTTGTGTATTATGATGGAAATATAAATACAAATGTGTTGCAATCTTATACACTACAAGACACTTCGGAAATCATGCCAGATAGGGCAGAAGATTGATTTAAAAACATTTAGAGTGATTTAAAAAAAAAAAATTAAAACAAGAGTCGTGGTCGGACGGTCGCACCACATGACATTTTGACGCTTAAAACAAGAAAAAAATCCCAAATAACTAGTATTTTTTGTAAAATTCAAGTGAGTCCATATGTGGGACAGGTAGGTCATAAATATGGTATTTTTTTATCCATTTAAACCTTTTTTGAATTTAAAAAAAGTCTGTTTTTCAGAAAATATAGGCGTCACATCATTGACCCATATATATATATATATATATATATATATATATATATATATATATATATATATATATATATATATATATATATATATATATATTTTTTTTTTTTCTTTTCCTTTTTTCTTTTAATTTTTTTTATTATTTCCATTTCTGTCTGTTTGTTCTGCTATTTTTAAACGTTTTTGCTTTTATGGCTTTGTTCTAAATGAAGGTTTATGTCTGTGTTACGTTCTGAAATTTCAGAATAGAAAATAAGGGCCACACTTACCCAACCTTGCTTAAATGTACTGAACCCTTTCAACTGTGACCTGAAGAGTCTTTCTTTTTTTTATTTCTCTGAGTACTCCTTGGTCTGACTTTGAGGGAACTTGTTGGGACATCACTTTCTAAGAAGATTGGCCACTGTCTGAAATGTTTTCAGCCTAATACTATTTCTCACTGTGAACAAATTGACAAACTGTTTGGAAAAAGTTTTACAGCCCTTCCCAGATTCATGTGCAGAAAGAAAATAACTTCTTCAAGATCACTGCTGATGTCTTTCCACCTTGGCAGTGTTTTAACACATATCTGAATACTTCAAGTAAGAGAACCAAGGCCTCTTGATGGCCTCTGGTTTACACAGTGATAAAAAGTTACCTCTTCCCAGTTGAGCTGGCCAGCAACATTACAGGGGTCCAAAGAGCAACACGAGACGGGGACGTTCCCCTTCCAGTCGGCCACGCTGTGAACCCCACAGCACTTAAACTGTAGTCCAAACATAACAGCAGAATTACGTTGACAGAACATTAGCTGATGTGCAGCCATAACCAGGGAAATTAAGTGATAAAGTGGAAAAATGTCAGTAGAACAATATTCTTGATGTCTGGAGAAAACACAAAAAAGGAAACAGTATTGGATGTTTTCTATACGTCCCCAGTATGATTATTGATGTCTGCAATTTATATCATTTTCTTATTAGCACAAATAAAGTCTGTATGATATAAAATGATGTCTTAAAATTATATGATCTTCAAATATATGAATTACAAGTTTATATACAACACTATTTTACAACATTTCTCCCCCTTTTTTAAAGGGAGTACAGTACAAATATGCATGTCAAAGGCACTTCAATGATATTCAGAAACTCCTAAAAACGAAGAGAGACATCTTTAGTTGATGAATTCAATGGCTTATTTGAGCAAAGTCATGGTAAATCAGGGGTGGGTGTCCTATAAGATATTTAGTTATTTAAGCAAAAAAAAAGAAATATTTAATCTAATGAAAAATATCATTACCAGGTGCTGGACTGTATCAAAGTCATCTTTAATGGTGTGGTTGCCTCCTGGACTTGACTGTCTGTAGATTTCCAGACTGAGTGTCAGGTCTTCTTCAAAGTATGTGCCAATCTGCAAAAGAGAAAGACGAGCATCGCAGTTGAAACTTCCTGCCAAGTTCAGCAGACGCGTGTGTGGAAGCTTTCAGCTTCAAATGTTCAATAAACCAAAGAGAAAATGTTTCAAAAATGTGAAATAAAAATGTTTTTTTCATTTTTTAAACCATATTTTCATTTCCTAGTGCTTTTTTTCCCCCATGCCTTTGTGTCCTCACTCCAACCCTCCACATGGTTTTGCAGGAAGTTTCTGAGCTAAAAGGACTTCCTCCTCTTTGCTGCTGATTGCTGCCCAAATGCTCAGAGTAGCACTTCTGAAAGGTGAATTTTCAAAAAATGTAATCCATTGTTCTCTTTTTCTTTACTTTGACAGTCTTCATTTTTATTATTCATAAATACTATGATTCTGAATTAGACTTAAAATAAAAAGTTCCTATCTTTCTGTCTGTAAAGTGTATTTGTTTTGAACTGAAGGTATGATATAAATAAAATCACCCAAACTGCTCTGCATATTCACGAGGAAGTATAATCAATGAGACAATACACTTGGAAACAGTATCAGGGTATTTGTATACAATTCCTTATATTAATCTCAAATGTTCATCTAGGAATCAGAGGATATTCCTTTAAACTGGTAAACTCTCATACCTCTCTGCTATAGACAAAGAACACACAGGCCATGGCCAGTTCCACCAGCATCAGGATGAACAGCAGGACAAAAAACTGGAATGAGTGAGAGTTGCATTACTTTACATCAACGTTTCATCTCAGAAAAAAGTTTTGTAAGAAACTTCAAACTCACACTTATGAGCATGCAGCGGTTCTCCTTCATGCCTCCCAACACTCCCAGGTAACACACACACGTGACAATGGTGCCCGTGACAATAATGGTGTTGGCAGGGTAGATGGGCCAGAAGGTGGTGATGAGAGAGGCAAACCTGGAGTGCATCATCTGGAACTCTCCCAACGCCACCACAAAGGCCCCGCACAGCTCCAACACAGACACAAGACACAACTCAAGCTATTGTTGTGGATATATGAGAATACATGTGGCTGAAATCTTACTTTAACAAACACTCATACAGTGGCAAGGAAAAGTATAAGAAGCATTTAGAATATGAGGGTTTTCTGCATTTATATGATGACAAACTTTCACAGGTTTTCACACATCCCATTCACAACGTTACACAAACAATGCTTCTAAGCCTGTAGCACAAATACATCTTTATTCAACACACCTATAGAGGGAATGTGCATGACGTCACAGATGCGACTTCACAGCGGGTTACGCCCACTGAGTGTCAGAAAGACTGAGTGGCAGAAAGACGGAGTAGCAGCGTAAACTTTCAGTTTGAGCAACTGGAATACATCTAAAATGGGAAAGAGCTGTTGTGTGATCGACTGTACTCATAGATTTAGCAAGAAATCAGAGTTATCGTTTTACAGACTGCCGAAAAATAGCGCTTAAGAGAGACAAATGGATCGCTGCAATTCACAGAAACAACTGGATTCCAGGCACCGAAATGTGGATTTGCGGTTCCCATTTTGTATCAGGTAATGTTGGATTTTTGGGTAGCTAACGTGAAACGGTCAAATCATAAAGTTCGGTGTCCTCATCACTTTAATTTCTACAACAAATCCTGCCTTGAAGTAGGACCAAGCGTCAAGACTTTTGTAAGACTTCAAGTTTTGCTTCGTGTATTTCCCCGGCATAGAAATTAAGTACATATAAATATCAAGAAACTGGATTCGTGGCCAAATATTAATGTCCATGGACCACTGGTTCTTCAGGTAACTGTACCAAATATTAATGTCCATGGACCACTGGTTCTTGGTAACTGTACCAAATATTAATGTCCATGGACCACTGGTTCTTGGTAACTGTACCAAATATTAATGTCCATGGACCACTGGTTCTTGGGGTAACTGTACGGGTCACTGTCAAGTCCAACTGCCTTTAATTCAAGCCGATAATCGGCTGTTGTCCCGTCTTCTCCACTAGTTGCAGCTGTTTTTGCCACTCAGTGTGAGTAAGGGGGCTGGTCCAGTAAGGAAGTGACGTCAATGCATTCCCTCTATTGAACATTCTTAGAGCTGAAGGAACAGGAAGGGAACCTTTGGAGATGAGAGTTGGTTTAACCTCGACCACACTGACTTCAAGCCAGCAGCTCTGCTGTCAGGAGGATTTACAGCCTTAGTCTATCCACAACTGCTTCAACTCAGACACATTTGTCTAATGTTTGGGGTGAATGTCTCTTGAAATCATCCCACACATGTGGGCAAAGTCTCCAAAAAGATTTTTCTTATTTTAATAAATCTTTTTTTGTCTGAAGATCTTTTTTTGATGCTTAGGGTACTTATCCTGCTGTATCTCCCCGCTCTTGTATCTTTCAGCTGACTGCCAGTCGCCCTGACACTTCAAGCCTTTAACTGTTATGTGTGGGTTTTCTCTACCTCATTAAGGATTCAGGGTCGGGCCTCAGCAGACATCTGCTTTGAAGAAGAGTAGCCTTGGTACTCTGCAGTGCTGTCTGCATTTAAGAAAGTTTATTTAATTGTTCACGGATGGATCTCTTTACATTTTGAGATTACTAGTATTTCTTTTCAGTTTTAGGATTGGTATTTTTTCTTACCCTCAGGATCAATAAAGTATCTATCATTCTATCTTATGCAGAGCAGCTACTTTTAAATATAATGTCCCTCTTTCAAATGAGAAGTATCAACAGCAACCATTCAATGTTATGAAGAAAAACCATAAAACGTATGATTGTTAATTATCAGCTTTAAACCAAACACATTTCATTAACTGAACTCCAATTGGCTTCACTTGAAGCACCAGTTGGTCTGTTGGTTCACTTACTTTCATTCCTCCAGGACTATAAATGTCAATTAGATGTGTTCAATAAAGACACAGGAAATACTCTGCTCGTCAAATATTGTGATTTAAATGAAGATGAGATCCCGTTGTTTAGCAATTTAATGTAAAAAAATAAAAATAAAAAAAAATGTACCTACGTTGGGTCAATTTTGAACAAGTGAGTTCAGTCAAACTGTAATTTAAAACATTGGGAGTTCTTGTAGACTCATAGCCATAGCTGTTATATCCAATCACAAATCCCAAACCCTGAGCACCTACCCAGCAGAGGAAATGGAGAGATACCACCATTTGTTTCAGGCACTTAACACAGGAGCTATTCATTCTTCTCTTTATTTTTCCCTCCGTCAGAACTGGAAGAATGCATGAGTTTACAATTTAGACGGATGTTACAGGTGACTTCCGATACAGTGGGAAGGAAAACAGGTGAGGCTGCAGCTCCTGCCAGAGCTGCATGTTTACAGCACAGCTTTGTTTGATGTGGCAACACGAAGCCATGAGCCACAATGAACACCTCTGTCCTCGGACTCCACATTAGTCATTATTATCTGCTCTTATCTCCAGATCAAACATTTGTAACAAAACAATGACTTCGGTTAAAGGAGCTGACAGCTGCTGCCTGTTTTACTTACTCACGTTTTCAAGAAAGTTCCACATTTATGAATATTTCTCATGCATGTCAAATGTCAAAATGTAAGTGTGAAGATTCACAATTTCATTGAAAGTTTAAAGCAATTAAATTTACTAAAGTTACTACCAACATTTTCTACATGTTGTAATGTTTCCCTTTTATAACATTTATGAATAAATTCATGACATTTTTCAAAACTGATTGTTCAGATTTTATGAAGAAAATGTCACAAATGAACCTGCAGGACTTACCTTAACTAGTCTTTATTCAGCAGCGCCTCAGTGACCGAGCCAGAGAGCAGTATTTTAGTGGCGGTCCAACATTCCCAAGGTTAACTGACACAAATGAGGAAGACGGGAAAATAAAAAGGAGGGAGGAGGAAAGGCAAATTGGGGCATCTATCTTCCAACTATTTACAGATAACAGTGAAGGGGAGGGGGTAGGGGGGTGTCACATACGGTAAAATATACACATTAAACGTCTGCCGAGGATGAAGATCAACATTTAAAGTGAATCACTTACAAAAATAGGGCTGCATTCACATGTGGTTAAACTTTTACGCAAATCTGTGCACAGATTATGGGTAACACTGCTGGCAAGTCACCAACCCCAGAGAGACAAGTGGAAAGCTGCTCAGGGAAAAGTCTGGTGTCACCTAAGTTAGGAGTAACTTAAATAAAGTTTTAGCCAAACACGACGACACAAGTCATGAAGGAAGCTTCAGATCGATTTGAATTAGAGTTGGGCACTAGAAAAGGTGGTGGATGAAAAGAGATATGAAATCAAACATATGGAGACTGATGTGAAAGAAGTCCAGCTTGTACATGATAACCAAATGATCACAGCAGCAGAGCAAAAGATTTGTGAATGGATGAGCTCACATTTATTTAAGGGCTGGAAAAAGAAACAAGTGGAGAAAAGTAGAGACTGGAACTTCCCTGGATTACAGGACTGTCTCAGAAAATTTGAATATTGTGATAAAGTTCTTTATTTTCTGTAATGCAATAAAAAAGCTAAAATGTCATACATTCTGTATTCATTACAAATCAACTGAAATATTGCAAGCCTTTTATTATTTTAATATTGCTGATTATGGTTTACAGTTTAAGATTAAGATTCCCAGAATATTCTAATTTTTTGAGATAGGACATTTGAGTTTTCTTAAGCTGTAAACCATGATCAGCAATATTAAAATAATAAAAGGCTTGCAATATTTCAGTTGATTTGTAATGAATCCAGAATGTATGACATTTTTGCATTACAGAAAATAAAGGACTTTATCACAATATTCTAATTTTCTGAGACAGTCCTGTAGACGGACCGAGCGGATCAGAGGAGCAGGTGACCTGGACATTTATGTGTTTATGCGAATGTAACCGACCTGAGCGATCAATGAGGATACCTGCACATGAAACAACACTGATGGGTTCTCGGTGGCTCCAAAACATCTCTTAGTCAAATAAACGTCCACATAGAAGGCCAACGTCACACACTTTGGCCACATCATTGTCCTGCAACAAGACAGTTGAGCTGAAGACAAAGCTGAAGGGTGCAGCTTTCATCACAAACAAACATGCAGAGTTAAAGATCACCACCAGATATGAAGCACCCCAAGCCTCTCTCACCTTGAAAAACTGTTTGGAAATCCTCCTGAGAAACAAACAACCAGTATTTTTTTTTGAAAGCTGGAAAAGAACTTCCAAAGATGATAAACCTGTAGCTAAATTATTGACTTCATATTTTCTTCTTAGCAGGGAGATGTGCACACGATACAAACTAACCGCTTGTTTGGTCAGTAAAATTCCCCCAACTGTAACCCCTGTGAAAAAATACTACACATTTTACAGCCTGGTGTGTTATCTTCTCACGAGCTACACCACTGAAAATACAACAAACAACATCAAATTAAGAAGAGTCACAAATGAAACATTTATTGAAAAAAGTCAAATATCCCGTTTTCAGACAGTTGTACTTAGTTTCCCTGAAACTGCTCTACATCCTTATCACGGAATCACTTAAACACAGAGGATTTTAACAATGTCTCCTGAGAGCAGTTAGGAGTTTTCAGATGTGATAGTGTCGAGCACAATCATTTTAAAGGATCAAGTGTAAGAAAAGGAACCAAATAAACCATTGTATAATGACAGATGACTGATATGGCTAGAACATTCTTGAAAGTTGCAAGGAGGCATTTAATCATGGCACTGCAGAAAGCACATCTTTTAAATCAGTGAGAAGCCTTTCCCAGTATAATAGTTAAATAATGTGTGAACTAAAACCAGATGCTACTCGAATGTCAAGCCATCTGAATGAAACATTTGTAAGAAAAGTCCTTGCAGTTCTATCGTGTTCTCTCTGCTTCTGCACAGCTGGTGTCAGCATTCATTTACAAACAAGTGATAACGCAGGAGATGGATGGAATTTGAAATCGCACCAGCAGAAGCTGTGATCTCATTTATACTAAATTCTGCACCCTCAAATGTCTCTACCAGGAATATCAACTTTTCACGTATAGAGACAAATACAAATGCAGTGGATTCAACAGGTCAAACTGGACAATTATGCTTGATTTAAAAAAATGGTTTCTATTTTTGGTTTGTAAGTGAAAGAAAAAACTGAAATTATTTCACATGCTGGGCACTACCCAACACCTGAGACGAAAGCTTAAGGGAGACTGAAAACCTCTGGTGTCAGTCTGACAAGTGCGCTTAAGTCACCAAATCAGCATCATCGTCTACAAGTTAATGAAAGAACAGAAATCTCAATCCAGCTTTTTCTCCACTTCGCACATTTCTGCTCTTTGGTGGATGTGCAGTTCAGTGGAAACATCTCCAGATCTTTGAGTTCTGCTGAGGCCAGTGGTCAGCAGAACTTGACCAGAACTCCTGGTGTTACCGCCATGAGGAGGAGCCACAAATGACTGCTGAGAACAAGCTATGACTGAAGAGCACAAATAAATCGCACCAGTATGAGATGTCTTCACGAGTAAGGGATCGTCAGCTACATCTTATATGGATTTCACGGGTCTGATGTTTATGAAACTGACATTTACTTTCATTGGAAGGAAACCTTACTTTAACCCGTCTGGTGTAGAGTCACTGAAATTAAATATGACAGTGCCATCTACTGAACAGTGATGAGAAGGCACAAGGTTTTTTTGACTTCAGCAACTTTTTTTACAGTGTCATCAACTCAGTAATAAACAATCATACACACTTCACTCACATTAATTAATGCAAAAAGCTGTTAAGTGCGTTTTGAAACAGAAACGGGTTCCATGATAGTCACTGTTGAATGCCTTGATCAATACTGATGCTTCATACACACCCAACAGAACATTTTTCAGATCAACTTTGATAACAGCGTATCAGAACTGAGGACTGAGGGCAGCCACAGAAAGTCGACACACATGACTCGACTTACAATCAGAAGATTAAAGAACTCAAATCTAATGGATTAACTTGCAAAAAGAAGTAAGTGCGCCTTTATTGGTCCTAGCTAAATACTAAACAAACATAGTGGCTCAACTATTTCCTTTCACATAAAGCAATCAAATCACAGGTTTTATCAATATATCTACAGACCCACCTGTGTTGTGAGCTATTGGCAGAATTTTGCTCAACTCGTTTATTTCTGTCAGATGTTTGACGCTTCAGTACAATTCAAATTTCAGTGCAACATGAAGGAAGTCTACATAAATCCACAGCTCGACTGGTCTTCACAGCATCAAGTTAGATTAAAACAGAGGTAAAAGCTACCTACAAAACACACACCACTACACGCTTTACAGACCTGAGTGAGCTCCAAGTGGGTCAAGCTTTTCAAGGGGGGGGGGGGGCAGCTTGTAAATGAACAAAAACGGTAGAAACTACTTGGAAGGAGCCCTAAAAGAAGACCTCTCTTATCTGATCATGAAAACTACTGGACTGAAAAGGGAAGGATAAGATTCAGTAACCAGATCAAGCGAAATAAAGTAAAAGCTGCAGCTGAACGTCACCTTTAACAAGACTCATTCCCTGACAGTTAACAAATACCATTGCATTAAGAACAGCTTGTATGATTGTGAGTTAAGTAGTTACAGTAAACCTTGTTGGATTTATGCACCTGCTTGTTATGATTCAGGACTGGACTCTACACGAGCAAGAAAGAGAAGCTAAAGGAAAACGTTTTGAGTGTACCTACTAGCCTGCCGATACCGGAACCTACTGACAGAGGAGACATGAGATAACAACAACTAGACAAATGTAAACCTTCCACTTGACAACAAGAAACTGTTGTTTCTGCGGTTGGATTATTTTCTACCCGTCACCAACAGAGTCCTGTCAGTCCCGTCCTCATGACTGAAGCGGCATGTTCCTGAGGTTCGTTACGCTGTTGGTGCTATGCATCTCTGCAGGAGATATGCTCTTTTATGGCCCCAGCGGAAACATTAACAGGCTGTTTTTTGTTTTGTTTCTTGTTTGCAGACACGATCACTGCTTCTGCCCGTTTGGAACTGAGCCGACAGGCCCACCCACTTGGAGCCAGCCCTGGTCTGCAAAGCTGCCCTTTTCCAAAACACTGTAACATGGTAGTAGTAAACACACAGCATCGGATTTTGCTATTGATTTTTGAAACTTGTCTGAATTCCTGGTGGTGGAGACAAGTGTCCCGGTTAGTGCAGGAGGGTTAAAGTTGAGATTGGCATCCATTTAAAAAGAAAAACATTTTCACTGGAGCACTTTTATGTCACGTATCTTCCAGAGTACTTGCCAACACTATAAAAATATTGGCTGCTGGACTCGTTGTTCACAATGTCTTCACCTGTTCATCTCTGCTGCTTCTGTCTCTCTCGGCTCCAGACTCGAGGTTGCTGGTTTCATTATAGATGAGTTCATCAATTGTATGTCAATCTTGAAAAATCAAACTCTGGAAATCTATTGATCAACATTTCTTAATAGAAGCGCTTGCGCCTATTTTCCTTCCAGCGGCCATAAACTATCAGGCCTACCACCGCCAGTACTCCCAGGCCCAGGACAGAGAAGACGAGGGTAAAGAAGAACTGGACCCCGCTCATCTTTTCCTCTTCCACTTTCACTGAAAAATAAAAGAATGAGACTCATTATCAAAGTGATCATTCAGTTTAAGCTCAGTATAATTTAACCACGCTGCTTTAAGAAAACACTCCCCACGATTGAGTGAATGTATAACTCATATTACATGACATGAATAAGGAGTTGGTTGCTCGTTGGCGGCTATAGTAGCTTCCACTTTTCTTGAAGGGTTTTCGCAAGAAGTGTTTCTATGGGAAATCGTGCCCCTCCATTCTGCAGAGCATTCATCAAGTCAGACCGCTCCAGATCATCCCAGAGGTTCTTGATTAATAATAATAATAATAATAATAATAATAAATAAATAAATAAATAATTACTTGGTTTTATATAGCGCCCTTCAAGGCACCCAGAGCGCTTTACAGAGACCATTATTCATTCATACACTGCAAAAACTCAAAATCTTAACAAGAATATTTGTCTTATTTCTAGTTAAAATGTCTCATTTTTAATCAAAAAATCTCATTACACTTAAAACAAGAGTTATTACCAGAAAAATAACTTGTTATTTGACAATTTTCACCTGTTACAAGTAAATTTTCACTTGAAATAAGTAGAAGAATCTGCCAGTGGGACAAGATTTATTTTCCCATTACAAGCAAAAATCTTGTCCCACTGGCAGATTTTTATACTTATTTTAAGTGAAAATCTACTTGAAACAGGTGAAAATTGTCAAATAACAAGTTATTTTTCTGGTAATGAGTCTTGTTTTAAGTGTAATGAGATTTTTTGACTAAAAATTAAACATTTTAACTAGAAATAAGACAAATATTCTTGTTAAGATTTTGAGTTTTTGCAGTGTACACATTCTCTCTGGTGGTGGTAGCTACGTTTTGTAGTCACAGCTGCCCTGGGGCAGACTGACGGAAGCATGGCTGCCATATTGCGCCAAACGGCCCCTCCGACCACCACCAAACATTCAAACACATTCACACCCCTGAGGTCGCGGCTCTGCGTGGGTTTTTCCACAGTGAACTCATTAAATCGTGTCTTTATTGTCCTTGCTTTGTGCACTGGGGTACAGTCATGTTGCCACAAAGTTACCAAAATGTCTTGGTATGCTGAGAGACGGAGAGATAAGAAGTCTAGTCCATTCTCCCACTGTCCCCCAAACCCTAACTTTCCCATTTGACTTCAAAACAGAGAAGAAAAAGTCATCTTTCCATCACACTGGACACTGGGCCATGTGACCTGAGGTTCGTCTGCAGCTGCGCCACCGAGACCCCTTCCATGTGCCAACAGTAGTGCCACGGAAGGTTGGGAACCCATTTATGTTTACCCAGTTATGAAATCAGCACTTTTACCATGCACCTCAGCAGTCCTTGACCCTGGTCTGATTGTACATGGTTTTCCTCCTCATAGACGAGTTGCTGTTGTTTCTAAATGCTTCTGCTTTTTCATAGCACTGACTGCATTCACACATTCAACATTCAGCAAGAATGACTACGTTTACATGCAGTCAATAACCCTTTTCTAACCGTAATATTAGCAACAACCCGGTTTTGCACGGCCATGTAAACACCAATAACACCTTTGAATAACCAGAATTGGCTCATATTCCTGAATATGACCCCTGGGTTACTCCTTTTCGAACCTGAATATTTGGTCATGTAAACGCCTAACGGAATATCCCCATCAAACGGAACATGAATTTGTTTTCTGCGCATGTTCTTTTCGCAAGTAATCATTTTGGCATTTGTAGAAAGTACCGGGATAACCAGATTTACAAAAAGGTGAGAGAAAAGTTGCACGAAGCAGCATTTGTACAAACGCCAGACCAGATCAAGCACCGCTGGAAGACGCTGAAAAAGGCGAACTACAGGGACGAGAAACAAAACGACTTCTGCTGGGCTGTTCATTATCCGCCGTGCTGCTGGTATTGTTGTTGTTTTGGATTTGGATACAGGAAGAAGAAGCGGAAATGACAGGAATTGCGTCATGACGTTCTCCGTGCGTCGCTGGTTTGATCCAGATATCCCAAATGATTAATTACCATGTATACAGGGATAACCCTGTTTGCTCACGCATGGAAACAGATTATTCCCAATGTTTCATTAACCGGAGTATTGACCTTAACCCGAATTTTGACTGCATGTAACCGTGGCCAATGATGTTTCACAAAGGTGTAATCTTATCACAGCACCACAAATGGAAGTCACTCAACTCTTCAGAACAACCCATGACAAATGTTAGTTTAAGGAGACGGCATGGAGACGGCGTAGTTGGTCCTTGATTTTATATAAGTGTGGGAACAGATAAAGCTGAAAGGCCTTCATGTAATCATTTATTAACTATGACCAAATATTTGTCAGTATGATGTGGATGGCAAATTATATTGCACATTTATAGAGAGAAAGAGAAATATAATTTAAGGATAAACTGTCTAAATTATGCCTCAATAAATTATTAAATGCATGTTGCGACCCCAGGTTGTACAAGTTTGCAACAATCACTCCAATATTCAGTATTCTGACAAGCAGCTTCTGAATTATTGACATGTGAACCAGAAGACCATTTGCATTTACCTTGAAACTGTTCCATGTTGTCAACTCTGGGGATGGTGATCTCCTCCTCCTCCTCTTCCTCCTCCGGACTCTCCTCTCTTGCCAGCTGGTACAACTTCATTGAGATGATGTCATGGTTATCTAGATGGACAAGCAAACATCTCCATCATTCTCACTGAGCTTCTTCAGGCCTTGTTGTCATTTAACCACCTGTGTTTGAAAAAGAGGCGTTTTGGGTTGTAGATTGTAATTATTGTAGACAATTTTCCAAAATAATGTAATCTTCCCTTCAACATCGTCTTTCAGTAAACAAAAGCAGTAGTCAAGCATCCTCTCCCAGAGTGATGCTAAAAAACTAATTCACGCGTTTGTATCTTCTAGACTAGATTACTGTAATGTCTTATTAGCAGGATGTCCAAGTAATTCTCTGAATCTCCTCCAGCTGATCCAAAATGCAGCAGCGCGAGTGCTGACAGGAATCAACAAGTGAGACCACGTCTCTCCAGTTTTAGCCTCACTTCATCGGCTCCCAGTAAAACTCAGAATCCAATTCAACATTTTATTACTTGCGTATAAAGCCCAAAACGGCTTAGCTCTGCAATATTTGCAAGACCTGATAGTGCCTTATGTTCCTAACAGAGCTCTCCGTTCTCAGAGTGCAGGTTTACTCGTAGTTCCTAGAGTATCCAAATGTAGATTTGGAGGACAGTCTTCTGCTATCAGGAACCGTTACTATGGAAACAACTTCCAATCTGGGTTAAGGAGGCTGACACCACCTCCACCTTTAAAACTAAACTTAAAACCTTTCTGTTTAGTAAACCTATAGTTAGTGTTAGTAAACCTCTAGTTAGTGTTAGTAAACCTCTAGTTAGTGTTTAATAAACCTCTAGTTAGTGTTTAATAAACCTCTAGTTAGTGTTTAGTAAAGCCTATAGTTAGTGTTAGTAAACCTCTAGTTAGTGTAAACTCTAGTGTGTTAGAGTCAGTAGTCATAGTTGCAGCTATAGAACAAGACTATAATAGTTAGTCTCAAACATAGCTTTGTGGTAGATATGCTGCTATAGGCCTACGCTGCAGGGGGCACCGACATGATCCGCTGGGGGGTGCCTCTCACCCTTTTTCTCTTCTCTTCCATTTTTAATTAATTATAAGTATGTCATAGCCATCATTATTGTCATCGTTCTTGTAGTTTGTGGTGCTGGTCTGCCCCCGCCCCTCTTTTTCTCTTTTGTGCATGTTTGCAGGCCGGAGCTTCAAAAGCTGCGTGCTGACCTGCAGTCCCCCCTCAGTGTCTGCCGTCTACATCTGCTTGTATAGTTATCTCTGCAGTGCACTAGCCAGCCATTCACCACATGAGTGCCTGTTTACACCAACTAACCAGGTGTCAGTCATATGTACAGTACATAAAACTCTTAATTCTCCAGTTAACGGATCATTAATACAAATATATCTGCTCTTTTGGACCTTTGACAATATATCTGTGTCTCTCCTTTCCCTGTTCTTCATCCTCTCTTCCCTCTTTTCCTGCTCTACCTGGTCCTCAGCAGGAGGGTCCCCCCCTTATGATCCAGGTCCTGGTCCAGGTTTCTTCCCTCTTAAAAGTGTTTTTCTTGCCACTGTTTGGCTTGTGTTGTAATAGATGTTATATGAATACAATTGAATAGGTGAATTCAAGCGTGTTTCAGGGTTTTTTTTTTAGGTTTCATACCTGACAGGTCTCCAGTAGCAGAAGATGCACCAAAGAAGTAGCCAGTTGGGAGCCGGACTCCTGTGACTTCGGCACACTCTCTCCATTCCTGCTTACCATCGACATCCACCATGAGCTGCAGGGAGGACCAACTGTGAGTAACCGTTCCTTTCATCTGGGTACTTTTATTTTCACAATTATTTGCATAGGAGTTATTTCAGAGCAATGAAGCAAGGTTTTTCAAAGATGTGCAATCAACATTTTTTTAAAGTCTCATTTACAATCGAGATTTTCAGTCTAAAGCATCTACAGTAGATTTTGCCCAAAATGTACTTTTTGATTTAAACCATAGCATGTTAATGGAGATTATTTATTAAAAAATGTCATAAAGTATGCATGACAGTAATTTCCTTTTAAACTTCTAGTCAGTTAGGACCAGGTGGCCTTGAAATAAAGTTGTATCCATCAAATGTGCCATACCGTCAGTCTATTTCTGGCGTATCTGACCATGAGAAATGTGTCATAAATTGCGTTGCGTGCCATAGCTGTGCATCCACCTAGCTCGGTGGTCCGCCCGTCACGATCGTGGTCATATGACAGGGTCCCGTTCCCCAGCATCGCTGATATATAAGGGAACGTCCTCTGGGGGAGAGACGGAGGAGTCAAGTTAAACACAGCAGTCGTCCCATAGACCACAAATACGAAACAATACAGCGTTTTGCCTTATTTTCACCACATTTACGTGTACTTGATTTTGCCCTGATGGAAAATGTTGCTAGAACTGGGCTTTTCCATCAGCCACTTCAGAGTCGGTTCAACAAACCAGTTCCTTTCTTGTTTGTTATTTTTATTTTCCATAAACTCAAAACTCATGGAGACATGTCAATAAATCACTGTCTGCATTAATGAGAACAGTATATTGTTTTCATTTAACGCTTCATTTTTGGACTTCTGTTAAGGTTATCAAGAGAAGAAACTATCTTCTTCCCATCTGCACTGACCTTGGACAATTTGCAACAGGACTTTGATTTTTGTGTTCACGTCTTTATTTCCACAGTTGTGGATTAGTCGGGGCAGTTCTGTAAAACCAAACCTGCTAGGTATGTACAACAGTTTTAGTTCTTGTTTTCCTGACAATCAGAATGGTTAAAAAAGAAAAATATCCCGCAGGCATCAAACAAGCACTGGAATGACCTCAGTGAGAACTGGGTAAACCATGACAGACAGCACTGGTTAATGACCACAAGTGTACTGACATAAGATGATATTATGGACATGTTAAATGAGTGGATGTGAAAGAGGTGTCCTGCAAAAAACAGCATCTTGTAATGCTACAGTACCTGAGCCCCAGTGTGAGTCTTCTGCATATACATGAGAATAAGAGAAAAAGAAATACGGTTGATTTGAGAGAGCTTTTCATCAAGGTTTCATCAAACTAAGTGGCATCTAAAGTTTGGTGAGTTTATTCTGAACGTTGTTGTTGTCTGGCTAACCTGCTTTGTTACTTGAAACATTTCTGCAGCACAAACAACAAACAGATCTGCTTTCGTGGGAAATCTGTCCAAAGACAATTTGAGTTTGATCGCCAATTACAACTGACTGAAATATAGCAATACATTTGGATGTGGATGTGAATCAGAAGGTACACATTTTTTACTCACATCAAGGCTCTTGTCAGCATTGGGGTAAGTGTCCAAAAATATTCCAAGTCCAGTGAACTGGTTCATGTTGCCAAATACAGGACCTGCCAATAATTACATGGACCACAAAATGGTATTTAGCAATACAAACAAAGGGAACAATCTTACCTGGTCTCATTTGGTGAACAAGATTAAGATGAGGTGCAGACTAATTACCAACCCTGGGTTCCCAAAGGATTTTACTACACGTCCACACAAACTAACATCCACATATAACAGTGTTCTAATAGCCCTAATATTTAAATAAACTTTACTTTATTACAATTTGAAGAAACTATCACTTTGTCAGCCGCAGATGACCCAAATATTTAATCTACAGGAGACCGACTAAACTTTATAATATATGTTACATGAATGTTTTAGAGCTCTCTGGAACAATATTTTAAAATATTCATAAAATAATTGTAAGCAACTACTTGCAATTAGAAGATATAATGCATTCATGTTCTTTTCTGAAAGCACTGTCTGTCTCATACTTATGTTTACAAGCTGGTCTAGCCATGCTTGTATGTACACATGCAACTCTTGGAAGCAGCACATTTTGTTTTGCTGTTCCTCCACCAAATGATGCACCGTCATCGGTTGGACACACTCCCACTAAAGGACAGATATAATCGGAGACCGAGCCGGCCAGTTTTGTCAGAGCTGTCTGAAAAGTTTCCCCGTAAGTTTCACTTCCAGCTCTAGCAGTGGTTGAGATATTTATTGAGATGAAGGGCCAACAAAAACAAATATGAGCAGTGTGCATGATCAGCACTCACAACAACACCTAAACGGACCAGAATGTTTTACCTTTTATGGGTTAACAAACACTGAACTGTTGACAAATGATGCAGAATAATCTGTTTCTTGTAGCAGTCAGGGTTGCATATTAAAATGGGAATTTGATGGTTTAAGGAGGAGTTGCAAGTAGTGCATCATACATGATCTTGCTCCCTGACGTGATCATGCCATCTGGTAGAGCAGTGGATCTCAAATGGGGGTACGCGTACCCCTGGGGGTACGTGAGATTTTAAAATATACATATATTTAAAAAGTAGTATCCATGCAAAAATCCTTTAAAAATAAATATTTCATAAATAATTGAGGAAAATATAAGTCTAAATTCATAAAATGAATTTTATCTTCAGGAGTAGGCTATTCAACTTATTATCCTAAAACCCCAGAGTATCCCCCACACCAGGATGGTTCCACCTAACCTGTCAAATGCCACCTGGCTTCACCTGTCAATCACTCTGACCAACGATGGAGTCGTGGTTGAAGCAGCAGCAATATTTTTAAGTTTCATAAATCAGTTACTGATGGCACAGTGCTCTGTTTTAAGTCCTTTTTTTTTTTACAACCAAAAGTGCTTTGTGCTGATTAGAGGGTACTTGGCTGAAAAAGGTTGAGGACCACTATGGTACAGGATGGCTGTTAAAGACTGTTAAACTCTTCACATCATTAGGAGCTCTTAGAGCCCAGATATACTTGCAGTTGGTGCTTGTGTTCACGTCCGTTCACGTGCACCACCAACTGCAACGTCGCTCACGTAGTACGCGAGGAGAGCGCGTCGTACCGGCGGTGACGGATAGGGAGCAGTAAGCAGAGCAACAGTTGGAAAAGTGATTAAATATTTAGTAGTAGAGGTAGTAGCAGTAGCAGATTAGAACAACGAACGAGATTATAACATTGCTTTGGTTGCGATCTCGGCAAAGGAAACGGCGCCAGCGTCGTCACTTGTGTCCAGCCGGTATCAGACCGGGACCAGCCGGTATCAGACCGGGACCAGCCGGTATCAGACCGGGACCAGCCGGTATCAGACCGGGACCAGCCGGTATCAGACCGGGACCAGCCGGTATCAGACCGGGACCAGCCGGTATCAGACCGGGACCAGCCGGTATCAGACCGGGACCAGCCGGTATCAGACCGGGACCAGCCGGTATCAGACCGGGACCAGCCGGTATCAGACCGGGTCCAGCCGGTATCAGACCGGGTCCAGCCGGTATCAGACCGGGACCAGCTGGTATCAGACCGGGTCCAGCCGGTATCAGACCGGGACCAGCTGGTATCAGCTCCACTCGCGGCCACAGCGAGAACTGCAGGTCGCTACACGTTCAGCGTCTTTTTGAGAACGTGCACGTCGACGCGTCAAATGAACGCAGGATACGCGTGGCGGCCACGATGCGTACGCGGTCAAAACTGCAAGTGTATCTGGGCTCTTACAGACGAGACAATGAAAAAAGTGTCCTCCAACTTACCATTCTGCATGCGCTCTTTGGTCAACCAGATGGCAAGACCATCTCCATTTAAGTTCTTCTTCGCTTGGCCGAAGACTTTGAAATGGACTTTGAGCTCCCAATCACGCAAAGACAAAGGCTAAAAAAGTCAACAAGGACAGGGAGAAGAGGTGGTTTGTTTTTGTGTTCATAAATGGGTAAGAATCTAAATAAGTGAGGAAAAATCATGTACAGAAAGTGCACACAGCTGAACAAGAATGTGACAGGATGTGAGACATTGACATGTGGTTTGGCAGGTAATGATGAGGCATGCAGCAAAACTTGTGACTGCTGCAGGGGACATACTATTCGACTCCACACAGCTCCCTGTCTGCTGGGAAGGTCTGGGGTCAGCCTCACGTGATCCGGCGTCACCACGGCCGTTCCCATCAGATCCCACTGGGAGGAACTTGAGAAACCCAACCCTGAAAAGGAGGGAGAGATTAACCTTTAACCTCAGTAATAGTCATTTTATTCTGACTTGTGACAAAATACACAACATCTACATGAAAACTTCAGTGGTCGATGCTGTAATGGTTCTTTTTCACAAAGAGCAGATCAGTATATCCAGGTGTCTGTAACATTTATCCGTGATCAGCACTGACTGGTGAATTATAGGATGTCAGATGTGAACAGACACAAATTCAAGGGAATGCTGACACCAATCTCTAAAACACAACTTGTTTTGGGTTACGGTGGCCGGGTGTTCCTCGTTCTGTCTTTCTTTCAATTATTTGCCAGCTTTAATTCGCTGTGGGTTAATATCAGTAGTGACTGGCTGAGATTTACAGAAGACAAAACACTGGGGGGCACAAAGTTCCTCTTAGTTAATCATTATCCGAAGCAGCTAATACGACCTTAAACCGTTAAAGTATTGGAAATCCCTTAAAGGAAATGCTAATTACCAACAAGAAAGAGGTAAAGCTACGTCATGCTGACTCTGAGTTTACATATTGTCTAACGACTTAAGCCTGAATTATGGTTCCGCGTTAAATCGACGGCGTAGCATTCGGCGTAGGGAGCGCGTCGCCGCGTAACCTACGCCGTAGCCTCTACGTTGGTGTAACGCGGAACCATAAATCAGCCTTCAAGCTGAAGCTGCCTGACAGCTGAACTCACTCACCTCGGTACGGCTTGGCCAGGGTGTATTCCCGCTTCAAAAACTCCTCCGCAAAGTCCTGCTCGTCTGCCAACGACTGGCTTGTTAAAATACAAAGAGTCGAGAGCAAACAAAGGAAATCGCGCATGTTTGCCACGTGAAACAATCGACAGAAACTTGTCAGTGGAGCCACACTGGCTGTGCCGACGGCGGCGGCGGCCATCTTTGCAGTCCCACTAGGAAAACTGGTCACGTGACTTCCAGAGATCACCGAGGGGGCGTGGCCCGCCCCCACACACGTGACCCCCACTGGCCATGTATCAGTCATGTGTACATACAACTCTTGCTTCTCCTAATGGATAGTTATTACTAATATATCTTGTCTTATTGACAATATATTAAAGATAAATCATTCAAACTGCTTTTACATGTTCTTCTTGAACATTACTCTTCTGTGATTTACTTGAATGAAAGATTTATTTTTTTAATGAATGAATGAATTTTTATTTCAAACATATTAAATGAAAGTAAAAATAAAAATAAAAAGATAAACATTTACATCTTCATATTCACATATGTTGGAAAAAAAGGAGTAGGAATAAGTGTACATTTTTTCCCAGTTCTTACCCCTTTATAACTCTATGATTTACATTATTGCTATTATTATATCTACACAATATCCATATAAATATAATCTATATAAATACTACGTAAACATGCCAATTATTACATAATTATCCATATACGTATATAGAGAATATAAATATTACATAAATATTATATCAATATCTAGAAAATACAAATATTATATACATCTATATAAATATACACTATATAAACTACATAAATATCCCTATAAATATATATGTGCTACATACCCAATAAATATATAACACATACTACATAATTTTAACTATCCCTCTCAACAGATAATATATACTACATAAATATCCACTAAACATATCTTAAGCAAGTATAATATAACATTTTTCCCTATTATATTGGTCTCTCACACTCCTCGTTAACCCTTAAAACATAATAAAAACGATGAAGAAGAAGAAGGTGAGAGAAAGAGGGCATTGGAGGACAGACAAGTACTGAGAAAAGAGTTCTAGTGGCTGAGGAAAGAAAAAGTTCTGCGATATCTGCAGAGAAGCTGACATGAGCGACAGCAGGTCTGACTGAGGGAGGACGACCACGGACCGATACGGACGCCAAATAATCACGAGAACTCATCTGGGCTCAAACAGAAGCTTTAAGGAAGCTTTAGATTGAGAAGATGTGAATTTTAATGAACAGAAATAAACACTGGTGGAAACTTTCCTGATTCTGAAATGTTGCACAAGGAGCCATTTCAGCCGTTTTTTGTTTATTGAAATCAAGAGTCTGGCTTTTATATTTAGTGTGTGTGACCTGATTTCAATGAGCGGACACAAAATTATCTTATATAAGTCTGATTTTTAAGTTCTGGGAGCATGTACCGTACTTTTCGCACGATACAACATGCTTAAAATCCTTAAATTTTCTCCAAAATCAGCAGTGCGTCTTATAACCTTATGTATGAAAATAGACCCGTTCATTGATAGCGCCTTATAATGCGGTGTGCCTCATGGTCACAAAAGGGGCTTATATTGGGGAATATTTTCACCAGTCTTGCATTAGTCAAATGTGCTCTCAGCACAATCTTAAGTTGAATCAGACTGTGCCTGGCACATGGGGAACAGGTATGTATCAAGTCAAGCACTGCATCCCATTGATAATCTATAATTTCCTCTACAATATAATTTTCCCAGAGTCTAACATTCTACAGTGACTGAGGGAAAATATCACAGATATTCTTATATATATTGGAAATTAGACATCTACAGTGAGGGGATAATGAAAGAATATCGTCAATAGTATCGGCTGTCAGAAGAGTCTGGAAAAGAAGTCGTGTTTTTTTGGACAAAATTTCTAATTTGAAGATACCTAAAACGGTTTGATTTTGGTAAACTGTATAATTATGAGAGTTGTGCAAATGAAGTGAATCTGCCATCCACATATTCAATTCAATTCAACTCAATTCAATTTCTTTGTATAGCGTCAAATCATAACAAAGGTCACCTCATGACGCTTCACAACACGAAAAACAGAGATAAAAGTGATCAGATATAACATCATAAAATAATGTATAAAAACATAAGCATCAGAATCAGCATCAGTGATAAAAGTGATCAGATATCACACATCATAAAATAAAACACAAGCATCAGAAAACATCAGCATCGGAGAAACAGAAGAAGAGCAAAACATCCCAAAAACACAGTAACATCAGGCTAGCTGACTCTAAGCATACGATTTTTCATAAAGGAAGGTTTTAAGCCCACTCTTAAAGGCAGAGAGTGTGTCCGCCTCTCGGACCAAGACTGGAAGATTATTCCAGAGGTTAGGGGCCTGAAATTTGAAGGCTCTGCCTCCCATTCTGCTTTTGGAGACTGTAGGAATCACAAGTAGTCTTGCATTCTGTGAGCGCATTGATCTAGCAGGATAGTAGAAATCCCAGCTGGAGAGTCTTTAGCGTCTTGCTGGTACAGTCTGATAACAAGGAGTTACGATACTCTAACCTTGAGGTGACAAATGCATGTACTATTTTTTCTGCATCTTTATATATATATATATATATATATATATATATATATATATATATATATATATATATATATATATATATATATATATATATGTATATGTATATATTTATATGCCCCCCCACAGGCCCACACACACAATACATAGACCACACACAAAAATTGAAGATCAAATCTGAGGATTATTAGTGCATTAACACCAACACGGAGGTGAAATATTAACCTTTTTATTTATTATTTTTGATCCCCAGTGCTTGAATAGCTACCTCATCCACAACAAGGAGATTTAGAAAGTGTGCAAAAATCATTGCCACTCAAGAAAAAAAAAGAAATAAAGCTGGATTATGAGGAGAATACTTTTAAACTAAATCATGTAAAAGTTTTCATCAAAATTTTGTCTTAATTTGGTTACAGTCAATAATCAGATTGCTCTTGTCCATCTAAATACAGTGATCGGGATACTCCACTTACCTTAATGTTATTATCACTTACTGAAAATGCTAACTTAATTAGTTGCAAGTTGCTATTTATGAATGAATGGTTTATTTCGGACAGAATACATTGAGACATTTACGTGTTCATTTCACAAATAAAATAAAAGGTAAATAGAAATGTCCGAAAAAGGAGTAGGCTGAAGCCAAGGGCTTATTATAGCCTATCCTGTGCAGTGTATATCATTCACACAATATGGCATCCGGTGGATGATAATACACAAATAAGAAAAGAAATATATAAAAAGAAAACAAAGTAAACCTGTCATTGCATTATGTTATCTAAAAATAGTAATACCAATAATGCAAAAAGGGGTATTTTCATGTTAATCTATAAAAGGCTACACCAACATAATTAACAGATTTCTTTATAACTGTTTATCGTTTTATATTTAAAATTTTTTTTGAAAACATAAATTGAGGTACACATTCTTAAATCCTTGTCACAGCAATTCCACAATTTGACACCTTTCACAGAAACACAGTTTTATTTACATGTCTTAATGCAACTCTTTCCTCCATCTGATTATGTTGGGAGTATTGTGGTCTATAACGTAGTCAGTTGGAGCATCAGCTGAGGTAAGAATGGTTCCTTGGAGTCAGACCACAACAGCTGTGTGTCATTAGCCCGTTAAACTGTGATTGGTCACAACTGGTCCCTGGCAACATTTAAAAACTCTGAGCCGTGCTGTCTCCTTTACTTCTGACTTTCATTATGAAGACTGCAGGCTTCTTCCTGAGGTTTGGTACAGTCTTGGTTGGAAGCAACTGTTTCTAGCTGGTTCTAGAAGTTTTTGATGTTGTTGTTCTTGTTTTTCAGGGTTTCCCTCTGTTTGTTGTTGATTGTGGAGTCATGTGGGATGCATTTGAAGGGTAGGCTATGAGATGCTGAAGACATAATGTGTGTAGTTGTATCTCACTTAGCTTAAAACATCTGTTTCTGTCCTCAGGATCAAAATCTCATCAACAGAGTGGTGGTGGCAGCGGTGCTGGTGGCAACTTTGCCTCCTACCATCGAGCACCCACAGGTCATTCAGCACCAGTGCTCTACAGTGCCCCTAGACAAGTATCTGCACCAGTACTTGTCCAAAATCCTAACCCCCTTCAGCTTGTTGGCTACACTAATCCAGTAGGAAGTAGCCTGGACTCAGCTGCACCTGCTATGGGATACTATGTTGGCTCTGGGCCTGCTATGCCCCTTCAGGCGGGAGGTGTGGCTACGGGCTCTGCTATGCCCCTTCAGACGGGAGCTGTCGGTACGGGGTCGCTTGTGCCCCTTCAGGCGGGAGCTGTCGGTACGGGGGCGCTTGTGCCCCTTCAGGCGGGAGCTGTCGGTACGGGGTCGCTTGTGCCCCTTCAGGCGGGAGCTGTCGGTACGGGGTCGCTTGTGCCCCTTCAGGCGGGAGCTGTCGGTACGGGGTCATTTGTGCCCCTTCAGGCGGGAGCTGTCGGTACTGGGTCGCTTGTGCCCCTTCAGCCTGGCTATGTTGTCTCTGGTTCTTCTGTACCCTTTCAAGCAGGATCTGTTGGTTCAGGACCAGCTGGAGCAGGTTAGTCTTGTCTACCAGATAAGTCTTTAGATGCATGGTACTAGTCTTGTGGTTGAGTACTGTATCCTGACTTGTTTCTCCACAGAAACCGAGTGGGCTGTTCCTCCCCAAAGCTTGACTGAAGCAGCAGATGATGCCAGTGACATTCTCCCATCACCCCCTCTACCACCACCTCAACATAGCTTCCAGGCAGGAGAAGCTGCCAGTGTTATGAGGGAAGCTGAACTTGGCAACTTCCAGCGGCAGACAGAAGAATTTGGATATCCGGCTGACCAACTGGGCCAAGGACAGCAGGGATTCACAAGTGTGGTGCTTCCCCAGTTTGGTGTGGGTGGTTTCTCGGCGTACCCCTATCCAGACTTTGATTACAAACTCCTGTATGGCCTGTACCCTCCTGGCACCCAGACTACCTTCAGCCAGCACAATGAGAAGGGCAAAGACTACTCTCAGGTCGTCCACTACTTAACAGAGCATGCTTCTGACGACCATGGTTCTGTGCAGCAGAAAAAGGTCTTCCAAGCTGCCGCCTAGACTACTGCAGGAATTGCTTAGGTTTCTCAAGGCTGGCAGAAATGTGTCCTTTGCATAGAAGATTCTGATCAGTTTTGCCCAATAAAGACTTTAACTTGTATGTGGCTTTGGGGAATGCTTATTTATAATGGTTACGAAATGCTGTTAACTAAGGTAAACCAAAATTAACAATGTAAAATGGAATTGTAGGTTACACTTCCTCCTTACACACCAATGCGTGGTGTGAAGTCTGGCGTTACAAGCCATATCCTGAGGTTGGTAGCATAGCTGTGCAGTGTAAGCATGGATGCTGCTTACACTTTCACTTGCAGGTGGTTGCCAGGGCCTCCACATGGCCATGGTTCCTGGGGAAAGTGGTATAGCCAAATATGGGACTGTTCAGACTATGACCCCCATTGCAGATTAAAGGGGGTGGGGTTGTTTGTGGGACATGGCTAAAGCAAGAATCACCGTCTGCAAAGCTCACCTTTTGAAATTTGCACAGCTTTAGTCAAATGGGGAGTGGCTGATGGGTATAAGCCTGCATGCCAAGAGTTTCACCAATACAGCAAACATTGCCGCAGGACATGGTACACTACCACACTGGAGCATCACAAGCGTGAGCAGGCAATGGTTCCAATGTTCATTGACAGGGGCCTCTCCACAAGGCTACGTGACTTTTTAAACAATCTTGCTGGTTTTTGGAAAACAGATTTAAAACTTGAATCTGCTCGACTGAAAGGCCTTATCGGGCAGAAATGGAAATAAGGCATGGGAAAAACTTTGATTTCTGGTGTCCTGGATAGTGGATCATCTCGTCGAGAGACCAGGTTTTTGAGGCTCAATGGCTGCACGTCAGACACCATGTTCTGCAGCACAGTGGCGCCAAAAGGGACAGGGCGCTCGACAGTGTGACACTACAATTGTTGGATGTATTCCTGCTTTTTGCCTGAAAAGCTTTTGGAAAGACTCCAGCAGAACCCAGTGAGTATGCATTGGAAAATGCAGGTATGGATAATGAATAGAAGATACTTTCCTCAGGGGGTAGCAGCCAAAGCAGTGTTGGGCCACAGCCCTATGTAAACAGGGTAGGCCTCAACTTTAAGTTCCAGCTCTGAGACCAGCCTCAATTTTAAGACCACATTGTCTTAACGTTGACCGCATGGTCTTAAAAAGATGGAAATTAAAGAATGACACCAAAGCCCAGCAGTTTAGTGCCTTTCGGGCAATAAAAGGGGTGTTATGAAACTGACACGCGGACAGTACATTGATCAGTGACCCCGATTTACAGCAGGTCCCCCTGCTGACCCAAAGAGCGCTCTGCTGGTGGTTAAATAGCAGTGGCTTCCCGAACTTCGTTCTCTTTTCTTCCGAGCTCTTCCACGGAGCTCTCTCTGAGCTACTGTACATATGCTACATGCTCGTCAACGCGGAGAAGAGAGCAAATTTTTAGAAAGTGTATGTACTCACATATAACTGTTTTCACATTTGTCTTTTTTGAGGACTGAACAATTCCTTCACTATTCATTCATATTTTCCACAATACTAACTGCTAGCAAACCTGCAACTGATCCAATCATTTCCAACATTTCTGTCATAGCCAGTGTACAAGAAAAAAGAAAACTCCAATTCATACACGTCTGTACGTATGTACACATTAAATGTACATATGTTTATGTATCTATAATTGACTGTATATCTAACTGCAAGTACATGACTTTATATTGGTATATTTCCATCTAAATGAGCATCTAAAGGTACATGTATGTACCTGTCCAGACATAGATAGTATGTACATGTTTATTTCATGTAATCTCTCTCTCTCTCTCTCTCTCTCTATATATATATATATATATATATATATATATATATATATATATATATATATATATATGTATATGCCCCCCCACAGGCCCGCACACACAATTCACAGACAATACACCGACCACACACAAAAATTATACATCTGACCAGGAATGCTCCTCCCATTCTCTATCTGTCCTTTTCCCTGTTTGTCCTAAGTTAACATGTCAATCCTTTTAAGTTAGCACAACACATCTCTAAAGTTACAGGCTTTCTTTCTAAAATAAAGTTAACAAAGATGACCATGGTGATGTAGATCCACACAGTAGACATCAGTGATCTAATATGAGAGAATGTTCAACCTAATAACATGAATCATTTGTCAGGAGTGAATGAACCGTACGGGGGCAAGATACACGTAAAGGAGAGTCGGAGCGCTGCTGAAGATCAAATCTGAGGATTATTAGTGCATTAACACCAACACGGAGGTGAAATATTAACATTGTATTTATTATTTTTGATCCCCAGTGCTTGAATAGCTGCCTCATCCACAACGAGGAGATTAAGAAAGTGTGCAAAAATCATTGCTACTCAAGAAAAAAACAGAAATAAAGCTGGATTATGAGGAGAATACTTTTAAACTAAATCATGTAAAAGTTTTCATCAGAATTTTGTCTTAATTCGGTTACAGTCAATAATCAAATTGCTCCTGTCCATCTAAATACAGTGATCGGGATACTCCACTTACCTTAATGTTATTATCACTTACTGAAAATGCTAACTTAATTAGTTGCAAGTTGCTATGAATGAATGGTTTATTTCTGACAGAATACATTGAGACATTTACGTGTTCATTTCACAAATAAAATAAAAGGTAAATAGAAATGTCCGAAAAAGGAGTAGGCTGAATCCAAGGGCTTGTTATAGCCTATCCTGTGCAGTGTATATCATTCACACAATATGGCATCCGGTGGAGGATAATACACAAATAAGAAAATAAATATATAAAAAGAAAACAAAGAGAACCTGTCATTGCATTATATTATATAAAAATAGTAATACCAATAATGCAAAAAGGGGTATATAGTGGTGCTATTTTCATGATAATCTATAAAAGGCTACACCAACATAATTAACAGATTTCTTTATAACTGTTTGTTTTATATTTAAACATTTTTTTGAAAACATAAATTGAGGTACACATTCTTAAATCCATGTCACAGCAATTCCACAATTTGACACCTTTCACGGAAACACAGTTTTATTTACATGTCTTAATGCAACTCTTTCCTCCATCTGATTATGTTGGGAGTATTGTGGTCTATAACGTAGTCAGTTGGAGCATCAGCTGAGGTAAGAATAGTTCCTTGGAGTCAGACCACAACAGCTGTGTGTCATTAGCCCGTTAAACTGTGATTGGTCACAACTGGTCCCTGGCAACATTTAAAAACTCTGAGCCGTGCTGTCTCCTTTACTTCTGACTTTCATTATGAAGACTGCAGGCTTCTTCCTGAGGTTTGGTACAGTCTTGGTTGGAAGCAACTGTTTCCAGCTGGTTCTAGAAGTTTCTGATGTTGTTCTTGTTTTTCAGGGTTTCCCTCTGTTTGTTGTTGATTGTGGAGTCATGTGGGATGCATTTGAAGGGTAGGCTATGCGATGCTGAAGACATGACGAGTGTAGTTGTATCTCACTTGGCTTAAAACATCTGTTTCTGTCCTCAGGATCAAAATCTCATCAACAGAGTGGTGGTGGCAGCGGTGCTGGTGGCAACTTTGCCTCCTACCATCGAGCACCCACAGGTCATTCAGCAACAGTGCTTTACAGTGCCCCTAGACAAGTATCTGCACCAGTACTTGTCCAAAATCCTAACCCCCTTCCGCTTGTTGGCTACACCAATCCAGTAGGAAGTAGCCTGGACTCAGCTGCACCTGCTATGGGATACTATGTTGGCTCTGGGTCTGCTATGCCCCTTCAGGCGGGAGCTGTGGCTACGGGCTCTGCTGTGCCCCTTCAGGCGGGAGCTGTCGGTACGGGGTCGCTTGTGCCCCTTCAGGCGGGAGCTGTCGGTACGGGGTCGCTTGTGCCCCTTCAGACGGGAGCTGTCGGTACTGGGTCGCTTGTGCCCCTTCAGCCTGGCTATGTTGTCTCTGGTTCTTCTGTACCCTTTCAAGCAGGATCTGTTGGTTCAGGACCAGCTGGAGCGGGTTAGTCTTGTCTACTAGATAAGTCTTTAGATGCATGGTACTAGTCTTGTGGTTGAGTACTGTATCCTGACTTGTTTCTCCACAGAAACTGAGTGGGCTGTTCCTCCCCGAAGCTTGGCTGACACAGCAGATGATGCCAGTGACATTCTCCCATCACCCCCTCTACCACCACCTCAACCTAGCTTCCAGGCAGGAGAAGCTGCCAGTGTTATGAGGGAAGCTGAACTTGGCAACTTCCAGCGGCAGACAGAAGAATTTGGATATCTGGCTGACCAACTGGGCCAAGGACAGCAGGGATTCACAAGTGTGGTGGTTCCCCAGTTTGGTGTGGGTGGTTTCTCGGCGTACCCCTATCCAGACTTTGATTACAAACTCCTGTATGGCCTGTACCCTCCTGGCACCCAGACTACCTTCAGCCAGCACAATGAGAAGGGCAAAGACTACTCTCAGGCCGTCCACTACTTATCAGAGCATGCTTCTGACGACCATGGTTCTGTGCAGCAGAAAAAGGTCTTCCAAGCTGCCTCCTAGACTACTGCAGGAAATGCTTAGGTTTCTCAAGGCTGGCAGAAATGTGTCCTCTGCATAAAAGATTCTGATCAGTTTTGTCCAATAAAGACTTTAACTTGTATGTGGCTTTGGGGAATGCTTATTTATAATGGTTACGAAATGCTGTTAACTAAGGTAAACCAAAATTAACAATGTAAAATAGACTTGTAGGTTACACTTCCTCCTTACACACCAATGCATGTTTTGAAGTCTGGCGTTACAAGCCATATCCTGAGGTTGGTAGCAAGAATCCCCCCGTCTGCAAAGCTCACCTTTTGAAACTTGCACAGCTTTAGTCAAATGGGGAGTGGCTGATGGCTATAAGCCTGCATGCCAAGAGTTTCACCAATACAGCAAACATTGCTGCAGGACATGGTACACTACCACACTGGAGCATCACAAGCGTGAGCAGGCAATGGTTCCAATGTTCATTGACAGGGGCCTCTCCACAAGGCTACATGACATTTTAAACAATCTTGCTGGTTTTTGGAAAACGGATTTAAAACTCGAATCTGCTCGACTGAAAGACCTTATCGGGCAGGAATGGAAATAAGGCATGTGGAAAAACTTTCTGGTCTCCTGGATAGTGGATCATCTCGAGAGACCAGGTTTTTGAGGCTTAATGGTTGCACATCAGCAGACCCGGCTGCAGAAACAAATTAGAGGGGGGGCTTTACATTTTTTCGGGGGGGCATACTTTTTCAACTTACATTTTATCTGCCTGAGGCTGCTCTGTGGCCACTCCTACTGTATTGTCAAATTATTTTCTCTCAAAATGGGCAGTTCATCCCAAAATATATTAAAAAAAAAACAATACAGTAGTGTAGTGCTGTCCATTTATTCCAATCCAAGTCAAACATTTATGTAACAAAGAACAGCAACGGGGGCTGTGGCGTACAGAGAGAACAGCACTATACAGCCGTCTCCTCCACTCTCTCCTCCTCTGTAGTCTCCGCTGTCACTATCTCCCCTACAGTCTCCCTTGCCGTCTTCTCTGTCTCTTCCACAATCTCCTCTGACCTGGCAACCTTTTTAGGGGGCTGAACCTTTGCTGCCCAGAATGACAGAATGCTCTTTTGCTTCTTCCCTGACATCTTTGAAATAGACAAAGGTAAACAGTAAAAAAATAAGCACACTTTCTGTTCATCGTTTACTCTTTACTCTTCCGACTAAAACTATAATCCAGTGGCAGACCGTCAGGGCCGTCAAGACCTTCTCTGAAGGCCTAAATATGGTGTCTTTAATAATACTTTAGTTTACCTATTGTTAGACTTATCTGAGTTTATACATATTGCCGGCTTGCATTAGAACAAGTATAAGCACCTGTTTATTTACTTTACATTGAGTTGACTGTGTGGCTGTTGCTTAATCCACAGACATGTAGCTCTGTTTCGTTATGGTTTGTGGAGAAAGCACTGGCTTAGAATAGGATAGAGCTGCTCTCCAAGCTCAAATAACGTTATACACAATTGTGGGCTATTTGGGTAGACAAACTCACATATGAGGATTGGAAGAATACATGATTACTTTTTTCTAGGGCTGTCAAGCGATTAATTTTTCTTTAATCGTGATTAATGGCTGAATTTCAGTAATTAATCACATATTTGCATGTATAAAATTCTATTATTTTGCATTTCACAACAGTTTTTAAGACCATATTAACAATGTAAAGCAACTCTTACCAGTGTATGTTGATTGGGAATCAAATGAATGCAAAGAAAGTTACTTTATGAACTCAACTTTTGGATTTATTTCAAATAGAACACACATAAATTTTTATTTGGTAGTGTGACTCATTTTAATTTGATTTGCATCATTAAGTTTCCATACAAAACAGGTGCACTAGCTTCCCACGCTATTCTTTTTTTGGTCAATAAACGAAGCATCAGTGGAAGCCAGACTACAAAACCGCAGCTGAATTAATAAAACCAACATTAGGAGACCCAATAAGTGCAGACTTACAGTTTGCTAATGACTAACCTAGTGAATGATAATAAATGAATTAGTTACCTACAGTATACCTTGCTTTGCTTTTCCAACTCGTGTGCAACCTGTGCGTGCACGCGCATCCACGGAACGAGCATGCAGCGGGAAAAAAAAACTGCCCAGCAACAAGACGTACTATTTTCTGATTGGCTGGTAGGTCGCTGACGCGGGACCGCTGTAAACTCAGCAGAGAAATCCTCCTCCGCCCCACCCGTTCAGTATTAATTTCTGTGCGCTCGACTTTATCACTTTTCAGTGTGAGAAATGTCAGGTGTGGCGTGTGAGCGTGTGAACTGGTTGAAATGCGTGTGTCTCACGCTCAATGCGTGAGACTTGAGAGCTAAACAGAGAAATTTGATTTTACTCCAGGGCGGGCACGGCTGACTCCGTGGGCGGGCACGGCCCCCCAATGCCCGCCCATGCCGCCGGGTCTGCACATCAGACACCATGTTCTGCAGCACAGTGGCGCCAAAAGGGTCAGTGCGCTCGACAGTGTGACACTACAATTGTTGGATGTATTTTTTCCTGTAAAGCTTTTGGAAAGACTCCAGCAGAACCAGTTGTCAGATTAATCAAAGTTTGAATTAAGTTTCGTTCTTATGAGTATCAGAATCAAGTCAAGTCAGAGAGCTGACTGTGTTTATCGTGACATTCTTTGACACGCAGGAGGTTAAAACTGCTGACTTCCTGGTTGGTCAACTGAACCATTGTCTTTAGACACATCTGTGCAAAGCCTCACAGAGTTCTTGTTTGTCCAGAAGGAGCTAATTTATTGACCCTTCATGTTGTTTCAAGACTTTAAGCTGACTGTTGGTTATCACATGTTAACAGATGACAGCGAAGCCCTTCCTGAGTTTGAGTTGTCCAACAAATACCCCATTGTCAGTTTGAACCATTTGTTCAAATACTCCAAAAGAGGGACTGTTTTAGTTGACCCCTTGACCCTTTGTGTTTTAAGGATGTCTGTTTGTTTCTTCATACCAAGCCTCTTCAACTGAAAAGTCATGTGTGTGACCATCTGTCCTTTGTCCATTCACTGTTCCAAATATGGTCAAGTTTCCTGTCAGTTTTACCAATAAAAGCGCCAGCTCTGCAGACAGCCAGTTGTCAGAAGGCCGACGAGTTCGAAGAGAGGGCCGTGTTGCCCTACAGCTCCTCAGACTTCTGTCCAACCTTCTGCAGAAGGCATTGAAAATCATTTCTGACAGTTTCCGGTGTCTTTTTCTAAAGTTATTAATATTGTGATGACTTTTGAACCTAACACCAGTACTCGAGATGAGGAGAGGGATAGCATCCCCCCTGAAATAAAAACGGTCAAAATCATCCCCCCTGTAAAACTGCCATCCCCCCTTTCCATCCCTTATATCATTTTATCAATGAATGTGGTATTACTGCTATTTAAACATTTAGGGGGTTTTGTGCATATGAGTAAAATACTTTGGGAGAGAGGGCACGGACACATGCGATGACACTTTTTTTTTTTTTTTGGATCAACGTCCGTAAGGCTGATTTATGGTTCCGCGTTACACCAATGCAGAGCCTACGTCGTAGGTTACGCGGCGACGCGCATATACGGTGTGCATCGCCGCGTACCCTACGCCGTAGGCTCTGCTTCGATTTAACGTGGAACCATAATTCAGATTTAAGCGTCATACCAGCGCACGCAGCTGCAATTTCCGCATCATCATGGCCAAGCAAATAGGACAAAGCTCTCTGAGGGACTTTGGGTTTTCCAAAAAGACAAAAAAAACGTTACAGGTAAGTCAAGAGTCATGAATCTCAGTCATTACTTTTATTAGCCTACAACAGTCGCCAAAGGTGAAATCTCTGGACATAAAAACAAAGCTAACGTTGACGTTTTTCTCTCTTGTTAACCACCATTAGCTAGCTAACATAACATCTTAATTAGAATTAACTTAACCTCAGGTTAGTCTTGACATTCATTGGGCTAATGTTAGATCTGAAAATCAACTGGAAGAGCAAGGTCGTGTGCTTTTAATAATTTGTAAAACATATTTAAGGTGCTGTAATCAGTTAATTAGAGCATCTGGTCAGTGACTTGGTACTGTAATTGGATAGTTGACTAGGTAACTGGCCTATTTTAACCAAAAAACATCACTTACAGCATTTGACATAAGATGTGTGCTCATTCCAACAAAACCTTAATGATGCTGTTTTCTGTCATAGAGGATAACCATGGCCAGGAAGCAGGACATGAGGCAGCAGAGAGATGGGGAGAGAGCGAGCAGGAGAGCGAGAGAGCTGGAGGAGGAACAGGTTTGATAATTCTACATGTTGGGTTAAAACACTTTTATTTGGCCTAATACAGCTCATTATGTCAGTGGACATCAGGCACATTAGTTTATTATAGATGTTTTGTTTTTGTAGTGGAAAGAAGAAGCGAGGAGGAAGCAGCAGCAGGGCAAGATAGTACTGAAGAAGTGCTGAAGAACAGTGCAGAAAACATAAACATCCCAGATTCTGACGGCCCAAGTTACCAGAAAGAGAATAATAAAGATGAAGATATCCCTGAATGCTGGACATCTAAGATGTTCAGAGAAAAAATTAAGCAATATCCATGGCTAACATGCCAAAGCAAAAAACTTCCTGCCTAACGTGCCAGAAGATAAAAGTAGTCCGGTCAAATGTAGGTGGGAGCCAGATGCATATTGCTGACGAGTGGTCTAACGTTAAAGTGACAGCCTATGGTGCAACCAGAGAAGCACAGCTGCAGCCTCTTCGTAAGAAGATACACAAGCATAGAAGGACAGACTATCACCAAGAAGCTGAGAAAACCATGGAAAAGTCAAAAGAAAAAAGAATGGAAACGTTGACTTCTGATATGCAGAGGGATCACTTCTTAACCACTGATTGGGTATTTCGCACAGTTTACAAGATTGTGAAATCTGCAAGGCCTTTCACAGATCTACCAACTGATATTGATCTGCAAGTCTTGAATGGACTTGACATGGGAAGAACTTTACATTCAGACCATTCCTGTGCAACAATCACTCAACACATAGCAAGTGAAATGAGAGAGAGAGTAGTTGGAAAGGTCCTTCAAAGTGGAACAAAATTTTCTGTTCTGATTGATGAATCTACAACTGACAGTAAAAAATCAGTTTTGATAATTCATATTAGAGCAGGCCTAGGGATGAGTGAAGAGCCACTAACATTCTTCTTTGATCTAGTTGAGCTTTCTGCTTGGAAGTAAATCAGGTGTTGCAACCAAAATTGTTGAAACGTTTCCCAACGTGAAGGTGTGGCACTGCATGAACCACCGTCTTGAGTTGAGTGTTGGAGATGCTGTTGAGGAAATTACAGGGATGAATGATTTCCAGTTTTTCTTTGACAAAGTGTACAGTCTCTATCATGCATCTGCCAAAAACCGCCGTGAGCTCACTGAATGTTGTGAGGTTCTTGCATTACAGTGTCTGAACATAGGGAGAATTCTCAGCACTAGATGGGTGGCATCCAGTTATAGGACCATTAAAGCTGTATGGCAACAGTACCCTGCACTCCACAAGCACTTTTCCGATGCTTCAGTTGATCCCAGAAGAAGCTCAACAGAGAGATGCATGTTCAGTGGTTTAGCAAATCGCCTTTCTAGTGCAACCTTTGTCCATAATCTTGGAGTCATGTATGATGCTTTAGAATAGCTGTCTGAATGATCTCTATCCCTTCAAGAAAGAAACATGACGCTCCCCAAGGCTGAAGCAAGTCTCAGTCGGCAGGTCCGCGTGTTAAAGTCAATGGCAGAGCAACCTGGACCAAGGGCTATTCATAGGAGTGCCATTGACAAATAATTCAAGGTACAGCAGAGAAATAAACCACCAACGTTTTTTTCATGCCCTGGCTGCTAGTATTGAGACGAGAATGGGCTGCCTGCCTGGCAAACAGAGAAGCAAGGAAGAATACCAAAACTTTCTTAACAACATCAAAGTGCTGCAGCCGTCTAGCTGGCCAGATGTGTGTGGGGTTCGTTATCCTGAAAAGGAAATACAGGAACTCTGCTCCTCTTTCAAGCTTGATAATGGCAGAGAATTCAAAGAGGCATGAGGGAATATATTGACATAATCAGACTCAAAACTGTTGATGAACTGAAACCACCAGCACCAGAAGAGCTGAAAGTAGGAGCACCTCTAAAGGTAAAAAGCATGTCAGCCTTGCTTTTCATCAAGTGTGTTTGCCCTCCACTGAAAAGGTTCAAACCAGATGTCTATGTCAAGTCTTGGCTTCAGAGCCATTGCTTAGCTAAGCAAGCAATGCTTTCTAAGCATTGCTTGACAACAAAAAACATGATTACGAAAGTTTTTGGAAACTTCTATGAGTGGGGTATGCAGCCATAGCCAAGTTCAGCAAAGTGACCACACAAGAGTTATCACTGCAAAAACTCAAAATCTTACCAGGAATATTTGTCTTATTTCTAGTTAAAATGTCTAATTTTCCATCAATCCATCCATCCATCGTCCGCCGCTTATCCGTTCCGGGTCGCGGGGGCAGCAGCCTCAGCAGAGATGCCCAGACTTCCCTCACCCCAGACACTTCCTCCAGCTCTTCCTCCATCTCTTCCTCCAGCTCCTCCGAGGGGAGTCCGAGGCGTTCCCAGGCCAGCCGAGAGACATAGTCTCTCCAGCGTGTCCTGGGTCTTCCCCGGGGTCTCCTCCCGGTGGGACATGCCTGGAACACCTCCCTAGGGAGGCGTCCAGGAAGCATCCGATACAGATGCCCAAGCCACCTCAGCTGACTCCTTTCAATGTGAAGGAGTAGCGGCTCGACTCCGAGCTCCTCCCGGGTGACCGAACTCCTCACCCTATCTCTAAGGGAGCCTCCAGCCACCCTGCGGAGGAAACTCATCTCGGCGATCTTGTCCTTTCGGTCACTACCCAAAGTTCATGACCATAGGGTAGGTGCGTAGATTGACCGGTAAATCGAGAGCTTCGAATTTCGACTCAGCTCCTTCTTCACCACGACGGTCCGGTACATTGACCGCATAACTGCGGATGCTGCACCGATCCGTCTGTCAATCTCCCGCTCCAGCGTTCCCTCACTTGTGAACAAGACCCCGAGATACTTGAACTCCTCCACCTGAGGCAGGACTTCTCCACCCACCCGGAGAAGGCACGCCACCCTTTCCCGGTGGAGAACCATGGCCTCGGTCTTGGAGGTGCTGATTCTCATCCCTGCCGCGTTGCACTCGGCCGCAAACTGCCCCAGCACATGCTGAAGGTCCCGGTCCGATGAAGCCAACAGGACAACGTCACCCGCAAGAAGCAGAGACGAAATCCTGTGGTTCCCAAACCGGATCCCCTCCGGCCCCTGACTGCGCCTAGAAATCCTGTCCATAAAAATTATGAACAGGACCGGTGACAAAGGGCAGCCCTGCCGGAGTCCAACATGCACCGGGAACAAGTCTGACTTACTGCCGGCAATGTGAACCAGACTCCTGCTCCGATCATACAGAGACCGGACAGCCCTTAATAGAGGGCCCCGGACTCCATACTCACCGAGCACCCCCCACAGAATGGCATGGGGGACACGGTCAAATGCCTTCTCCAGATCCACAAAGCACATGTAGACTGGTTGGGCAAATTCCCATGAACCCTCGCGCACCCTGCGGAGGGTTTAGAGTTGGTCCAGTGTTCCGCAACCGGGACAAAAACCGCATTGTTCCTCCTGAATCTGAGGTTCAACTATCGGCCGTATTCACCTCTCCAGTACCTTGGCGTAGACTTTCCCGGGGAGGCTGAGAAGTGTGATCCCCCTATAGTTGGAACACACTCTCCGGTCCCCCTTTTTTTTTTTTTTTTTTTATATTTTTATCCCGGTTTTTTTCCCATTTTTTTTTTACCACCCCGTGCTCCTACCTACTGGCAGTCCTGGGCATTGCCATCCTCTACCAACCCTGGGAGGGCCCTGCACTGAGCTCAGGTCTCCTCCTTAACCTGAGGAGTGAGCAGGCCGCATCTTTTCACCAGACAGGGTGGGGTTTCTCCGGCCGAACGTAGCGCGTGGGAGGATCCGGCCGGAATAACGTGATCCTTATTCCGGCCGGATCCTCCCGACCCCATCCGGCGCCCCGGTTGGCCAGAGGGGGCATGTATAGCCCAGGACTGTGTGCATGTTTTTGTGAGGGTAGCTCACACTAGCTACCCAGGGGAACACGGGGAGAACATACAAACTCCACACAGAAAGATCCTTTCGCCAACCCCACCCATGGTGTGGGCACTGAAGTCATGGGGGAACTAACACGCACTTCAGCACCCACAGCGTCCCCCGGCGGGAATCGAACCCAGGACCTTCTTGCTGTGAGACCGTTGCACTACCAGCTGCGCCACCGTGCCCCCCCTTTTTAAACAGAGGGACCACCACCCCGGTTTGCCACCCCAGCGGTACTGTCCCCTTCCTCCATGCGATGTCGCAGAGGCGTGTCGACCAAGACAGCCCTACGACATCAAGAGACTTGAGGTACTCAGGGCGAATCTCATCCACCCCCGGTGCCCTGTCACTGAGGAGCTTATGAGCTACCTCAGTGACCTCGGCTTGGGTGATGGATGAGCACACCCCAGAGTCCCCACTCTCTGCTTCCTCAGTGGAAGGCATGTCAGCCGGGTTGAGGAGATCCTCGAAGTATTCCTTCCACCGTCCGACGATGTCCCCAGTCGAGGTCAACAGCTCCCCACCCACACCATAAACGGTGCCGGCAGAGTACTGCTTCCCCCTTCTGAGGCGCCGAATGGTCCTCCAGAATTTCCTCGAGGCCGACCGAAAGTCTTCCTCCATGGCCTCCCCGAACTCCTCCCAGACCCGGGTTTTTGCCTCCAGGACCGTCCGAGTCGCGGCTCGCTTGGCCTGCCGGTACCCATCTACTGCGTCAGGAGTCCCTCAGGCCAACATAGCCCGGTAGGACTCCTTCTTCAGTCTGACGGCATCCTGTACTTCCGGTGTCCACCACCAGGTTCTAGGATTGCCACCACGACAGGCACCGGAGACCTTGCTACCACAACTTCGAGCCGCCGCGTCGACAATGGAGGCAGAGAACATGGTCCACTCGGACTCAATGTCCCCTGCCTCCCCCGGGATCTGAGAGAAGCTCTCCTGGAGGTGGGAGTTGAAGATGTACCTGACAGAGGGCTCGGCCAGACGTTCCCAACAGACCCTCACAATCCCTTTGGGTCTGCCCGGTCTGTCCAACCTCCTCCTCCGCCAGCGCATCCAACTCACCACCAGGTGGTGATCAGTTGACAGCTCAGCCCCTCTCTTCACCCGAGTGTCCAAGACATGCGGCCGAAGGTCAGATGAAACGACAACAAAGTCGATCATTGACCTCCGGCCTAGGGTGTCCTGGTGCCACGTGCACTGATGGACACCCTTATGCTTGAACATGGTGTTCGTTATGGCCAAACTGTGACTAGCACAGAAGTCCAACAACAAAACACCGCTCGGGTTCAGATCGGGGAGGCCGTTCCTCCCAATCACGCCTCTCCAGGTATCACTGTCATTGCCCACGTGAGCGTTGAAGTCCCCCAGTAGAACAATGGAGTCCCCAGTTGGAGCACTATCCAGTACCCCTCCCAGGGACTCCAAGAAGGCCAGGTACTCCACACTGCTGTTCGGCCCGTAGGCACAAAGAGTGAGAGACCTTTTCCCGACCCGAAGGCGCAGGGAAGCGACCCTCTCGTTCACTGGGGTGAACTCCAACACATGGCGACTGAGCTGAGGGGCTATAACCAAGCACACACCAGCTCGCCGCCTCTCACCCTGGGCAACTCCAGAGTGGAGGGTCCAGCCCCTTTCAAGGAGCTGGGTTCCAGAGCCCAAGCTATGTGTGGAGGTGAGCCCGACTATCTCTAGCCGGTATCTCTCAACCTCAGGCACAAGCTCCGGCTCCTCCCCCCCCCAGCGAGGTGACATTCCATGTCCCCACTGTGAGGGTTCTAGTCCAGGGATTGGGTAGTCGAGGCACCCTGCCACGACTGCTAACCAGATCACATGGCACCAGCTTGTCATGGACCTTTCTGCGGGTGGTGGGCCTACGGGAAGGCGGGCCCACGGCGCCGTTTCGGCCTGAGCCCGGCCGGGTCCCACAGGCAAAGACCCGGCCACCAGGCGCTCGCCTACGAGCTCCAACCCCAGGCCTGGGGTGACGCCGATCCAGGCGACGTAACGGTCCTTGTTGGTTTCCTCCTCATAACAAGCTTGTGTCTCATTTTTACTCAAAAAATCTCATTACACTTAAAACAAGAGTCATTACCAGAAAAATAACTTATTTTACAAATTTCCCCTGTTTCAAGTAAATTTTCACTTGAAATAAGTAGAAAAATCTGCCAGTGGGACAAGATTTATCTTCTAAGTACAAGCAAAAAAATCTTCTTCCACTGGCAGATTTTTCTACTTATTTCAAGTGAAAATCTACTTGAAACAAGTACAAATTGTTGTTTTTTTCATGAGTCTTGTTTTAAGTGTAATGAGATATTTTTGACTAAAAATGAGACATTTTAACTAGAAATGAGACAAATATTCTTGTTCAAATTTTGAGTTTTTGCAGTTATCCATTTTACTTATCCTGTGAAGGATAGAGGCATATTGATGAGTTCAGAAAACTGTTTTTTATTTTTGTGTTTTGATGTATTTGATGTAAGGCCAGTCGATATTTACAGGACTGTCTCAGAAAATTAGAATATTGTGATTTTCTGTAATGCAATTACAAAAACAGAAATGTCATACATTCTGGATTTATTACAAATCAACTGAAATATTGCAAGCCTTTTATTATTTTAATATTGCTGATTATGGTTTAAAGTTTAAGATTAAGATTCCCAGAATATTCTAATTTTTTGAGATAGGATATTTGAGTTTTCTTAAGCTGTAAGCCATGATCAGCAATATTACAATAATAAAAGGCTTGCAATATTTCAGTTGATTTGTAATGAATCCAGAATGTATGACATTTTTGGATTACAGAAAATAAAGGACTTTATCACAATATTCTAACTTTCTGAGACAGTCCTGTATGTATGTATGTATGTATGTATGTATGTATGTATGTATGTATGTATGTATGTATGTATGTATGTATGTATGTATGTATGTATGTATGTATGTATGTATGTATGTATGTATGTATGTATGTATGTATGTATGTATGTATGTATGTATGTATGTATGTATGTATGTATGTATGTATGTATGTATATATATATATACTACACAGACAATACACAGACCACACACAAAAATTGTACATCTGAAAGAGAATGCTCCTCCCGTTCTCTATCTGTCCTTTTCCCCTGTTTGTCCTAAGTTAAAATGTCAATCCCTTTAAGTTAGCACAACACATCTCTAAAGTTACAGGCTTTCTTTCTTTCTTAAAGAAAGTTCACAAAGATGACCATGGTGATGTAGATCCACCCAGTAGACATCAGTGATCTAATATGAGAGAATGTTCAACCTAAAAACATGAATAATTTGTCAGGAGTGAATGAACCGTACGGGGACAAGATGCACGTAAAGGAGAATCGGAGCGCTGCTGAAGATCAAATCTGAGGATTATTAGTGCATTAACACCAACACTGAGGTGAAATATTAACATTTTATTTATTATTTTTGATCCCCAGTGCTTGAATAGCTGCCTCATCCACAACGAGGAGATTTAGAAAGTGTGCTAAAATCATTGCCACTCAAGAAAAAAAAAGAAATAAAGCTGGATTATGAGGAGAATACTTTTAAACTAAATCATGTAAAAGTTTTCATCAGAATTTTGTCTTAATTCGGTTACAGTCAATAATCAGATTGCTGTTGTCCATCTAAATATAGTGATCGGGATACTCCATCTACCTTAACGTGATTATCACTTACTGAAAATGCTAACTTAATTAGTTGCAAGTTGCTATTTACATGTAAATTTCTTAATGCAACTCTTTCCTCCATCTGATTATGTTAGGAGTATTGTGGTCCATGTAAATGTAGTCAGTTGGAGCATCAGGTAAGAACGGTTCCTTGGACCACAGCAGCTGTGTGTCATTAGCCCGTTAAGCTGTGATTGGTCACATCTGGTCCCTGGCAACGTTTAAAAACTCTGAGCCGTGCTGTCTCCTTTACTTCTGACTTTCATTATGAAGACTGCAGGCTTCTTCCTGAGGTTTGGTACAGTCTTGGTTGGAAGCAAGTGTTTTCCAGCTGGAAGTCTAGAAGTTTCTGATGTTGTTCTTGTTTTTCAGGGTTTCCCTCTGTTTGTTGTTGATTGTGGAGTCATGTGGGATGCATTTGAAGGGTAGGCTATGAGATGCTGAAGACATGACGTGTGTAGTTGTATCTCACTTGGTTTAAAACATCTGTTTCTGTCCTCAGGATCAAAATCTCATCAACAGAGTGGTGGTGGCAGCGGTGCTGGTGGCAACTTTGCCTCCTACCATCGAGCACCCACAGGTCATTCAGCACCAGTGCTCTACAGTGCCCCTAGACAAGTATCTGCACCAGTACTTGTCCAAAATCCTAACCCCCTTCAGCTTGTTGGCTACACTAATCCAGTAGGAAGTAGCCTGGACTCAGCTGCACCTGCTATGGGATACTATGTTGGTACTGGGTCTGCTATGCCCCTTCAGGCGGGAGCTGTCGCTACGGGCTCTGCTATGCCCCTTCAGGCGGGAGCTGTCGCTACGGGCTCTGCTATGCCCCTTCAGGCGGGAGCTGTCGCTACGGGGTCGCTTGTGCCCCTTCAGGCGGGAGCTGTCGGTACGGGGTCGCTTGTGCCCCTTCAGGCGGGAGCTGTCGGTACGGGGTCGCTTGTGCCCCTTCAGGCGGGAGCTGTCGGTACGGGGTCGCTTGTGCCCCTTCAGGCGGGAGCTGTCGGTACGGGGTCGCTTGTGCCCCTTCAGGCGGGAGCTGTCGGTACGGGGTCGCTTGTGCCCCTTCAGGCGGGAGCTGTCGGTACGGGGTCGCTTGTGCCCCTTCAGGCGGGAGCTGTCGGTACGGGGTCGCTTGTGCCCCTTCAGCCTGGCTATGTTGTCTCTGGTTCTTCTGTACCCTTTCAAGCAGGATCTGTTGGTTCAGGACCAGCTGCTGCAGGTTAGTCTTGTCTACCAGAAGTCTTTAGATGCATGATACTAGTCTTGTGGTTGAGTACTGTATCCTGACTTGTTTCTCCAGAAACCGAGTGGGCTGTTCCTCCCCGAAGCTTGACTGAAGCAGCAGATGATGCCAGTGACATTCTCCCATCACCCCCTCTACCACCACCTCAACCTAGCTTCCAGGCAGGAGAAGCTGCCAGTGTTATGAGGGAAGCTGAACTTGGCAACTTCCAGCGGCAGACAGAAGAATTTGGATATCCGGCTGACCAACTGGGGCAAGGACAGCAGGGATTCACAAGTGTGGTGCTTCCCCAGTTTGGTGTGGGTGGTTTCTCGGCGTACCCCTATCCAGACTTTGACTACAAACTCCTGTATGGCCTGTACCCTCCTGGCACCCAGACTACTTTCAGCCAGCACAATGAGAAGGGCAAAGACTACTCTCAGGCCGTCCACTACTTAACAGAGCATGCTTCTGACGACCATGGTTCTGTGCAGCAGAAAAAGGTCTTCCAAACTGCCTCCTAGACTACTGCAGGAAATGTTTAGGTTTCTCAAGGCTGGCAGAAATGTGTCCTCTGCATAAAAGATTCTGATCAGTTTTGCCCAATAAAGACTTTAACTTGTATGTGGCTTTGGGGAATGCTTATTTATAATGGTTACGAAATGCTGTTAACTAAGGTCAACCAAAATTAACAATGTAAAATGGAATTGTAGGTTACACTTCTTCCTTACACACCAATGCGTGTTGTGAAGTCTGGTGTTACAAGCCATATCCTGAGGTTGGTAGCATAGCTGTGCAGTGTAAGCATGGATGCTGCTTAGACTTTCACTTGCAGGTGGTTGCCAGGGCCTCCACATGACAATGGTTCCTGGGGAAAGTGGTATAGCCAAATATGGGACTGTTCAGAATATGACCACATTGCAGATAAAAGGGGATGGGGTTGTTTGTGGGACATGGCTAAAGCAAGAATCCCCCCCCCCGTCTGCAAAGCTCACCTTTTGAAACTTGCACAGCTTTAGTCAAATGGCCTGATGGCTATAAGCCTGCATGCCAAGAGTTTCACCAATACAGCAAACATTGCCACAGGACATGGTACACTACCACTTCATTGACAGGCGCCTCTCCACAAGGCTACGTGACATTTTAAACAATCTTGCTGGTTTTTGGAAAACAGATTTAAAACTTGAATCTGCTCGACTGAGAGGCCTTATCGGGCAGAAATGGAAATAAGGCATGGGAAAAACTTAGATTTCTGGTGTCCTGGATAGTGGATCATCTCGTCGAGAGACCAGGTTTTTGAGGCTCAATGGCTGCACATAAGACACCATGTTCTGCAGCACAGTGGCGCCAAAAGGGAAAGTGTGGCACTACAATTGTTGGATGTATTCCTGCTTTTTTCCTGTAAAGCTTTTGGAAAGACTCCAGCAGAACCCAGTGAGTATGCATTGGAAAATGCAGGTATGGATAATGAATAGAAGATACTTTCCTCAGGGGGTAGCAGCCAAAGCAGTGTTGGGCCACAGCCCTATGTAAACAGGGTAGGCCTCAATTTTAAGTTCCAGCTCTGAGGCCTAACTCTGAGACCAGCCTTGATTTTAAGGCCACAGTCTTAAAAAGAAGGAAATTAAGGAATGACACCAAAGCCCAGCAGTTTTGTGCCCTTCGGGGCGATAAAAGGGGTGGTATGAAACTGACACGCAGACAGTACATTGATCAGTGACCCCGATTTACAGCAGGTCCCCCTGCTGACCCAAAGAGCGCTCTGCTGGTGGTTAAATAGCAGTGGCTTCCCGAACTTCGTTCTCTTTTCTTCCAAGCTCTTCCACGGAGCTCTCTCTGAGCTACTGTACATATGCTACATGCTCGTCAACGCAGAGAAGAGAGCACATTTTTAGAAAGTGTATACTCACATATAACTGTTTTCACATTTGTCTTTTTTGAGGACTGAACAATTCCTTCACTATTCATTCATATTTTCCACAATACTAACTGCTAGCAAACCTGCAACTGATCCAATCATTTTCAACATTCCTGTCATAGCCACTGTACAAGAAAAAAGAAAACTGCAATTCATACACGTCTGTACGTATGTACACATTAAATGTACATATGTTTATGTACGTATAATTGACTGTATATCTAACTGCATGTACATGACTTTATATTGGTATATATCCATCTAAATGAGCACCTAAAGGTACATGTATGTACCTGTACAGACATAGATAGTATGTACATGTTTATTTCATGTAATCTCTCTCTCTCTCTCTCTCTCTCTCTCTCTCTCTCTGAGTGAATGGTGGAGTGAGTGGGGTGTGGAGCTGCGGCGTGTGCTTCAGTGTGAGTGAGGTTTTTTCTTGCAGTTCATGTGTTTTTCCTTTCTTTTTTTCCAAATAAGTGTCTTATAACTTGGTCAGGTGTCATTTGTTGCGGTAGCGGGGCTACCGGCTCAGGTGAGCGGTATGCCTGTTGTAAAAGGCGGAGAAGAGTTTGAAAAGCTGACACGTCGACATGCTGTCAAGCTTGTGCCCGCAATCAGCTGTTCAGTTGAGGAGGCCAGTTTGGCAGTTGATGATTTGGCATGAAATGTTTTGGTTGTGGTGTGGAGGGGCATTTAATTCGCTCCTGGCCGGAGAAAAAGGGCGAGCAGCCGGCTGCTGCCCCTGCTGCTGCGGTGAAAGGAGCGTCGGGTTCGGATCCTGGTGAGGGGCCCTCGGCCCCGGCCGGGGGAGCGGGCAGCCCCCCCCCTGGGCAGCCCCCCCCCCTGCGTGCTCTGACGTTGAGGTGTCAGGGAGGACGGAGGAGCAGCGACAGACAGAGGATAGTGAACAGGGTGATGAGGAAAAAGAGCCAGAAAATAATAAAGATGAACAGACTGAGCATGAGGACATTCAAAAAATGAAGCTATGGTAGCTGAGAATGAACAGGATGACATGGATCTCGCACTGTCTGAGGATTTGGAAGATGAGGATATGTGTGATGATGATTTGCTTGAAGTGTCGCAAAAAAGGAAACGCTCAGAACGTATCCTGAATAGTGCGAAGGTCAGTAAAGTCACTGAGGAGCTAAAAGATAAAAGTGCTCTCTCAATGACGCAGGAGGATCAGCAGGGTCGGTATTCTCCTGCCAGTATTCAAAAGTTTCTACAGGGTACTAAGGGAGCCCGGCAGGTGAAAGTGGAGGATTTCTTTCCAGATTTGAAACATTTGTTGAGTCAGCTAGGCCTCTGGTAAAAAGATCAGGAAACTTTGCAGATGATGTTTTGTCAGACCAAGAAATTTATCGTTTGAAGAAACTGATACTTAAAGTGAAAACACAATTAGTCGATGATGATGTTGAAGATGTTTAAACTAAGGAACTCCTGTTTCTTTTCTTTTCTGTGGGTTTTCTTTTTTGTCTGTCTTCTCAACCTCTCTCTCTCTATGTGTGAATTTAAAGTGGGAACATTAAATTTGAATGGAGCTAGGGAGGATACTAAAAGAGCTGCTTTTTTGAAGCTGATGGAGATAAAGAAAATTGACGTAATGATGATACAGGAAACGCACAGTATGATAGACAATGAAAGTGATTGGAAGAAGGAATGTAATGGGGATGTCTTTTTGAGTCACAAGTCTAGGTGCAGTGGAGGAGTGGGGATTGTTTTTTCCAGGAGTTTTTTGCCCTCTTCTTGTGACGTAGAAGAAGTCATTAAGGGCTGTATGTTGAAAGTTAAAGCTCAATTTGAGCAGGTCACTGTTAATTTTATAAATGTCTATGCACCAACTAGTGGGGTGGAAAGAATGGCAGTATTGAATGTTTTATGTGACACTGTAAGGATGTGTAGTAGTGATGAATATTTGTTTTTAGGAGGAGATTTTAACAGTACCGAAAATCCAAGATTAGACAGGAACCACCAAGAGCCTCATCCTGCTTCATCACGCAGGTTTAGACAGCTGACTGAAACGCATGAATTATCAGATATATGGAGGACTTTCTATAGAAGTCACAGACAGTATACCTGGAGCCATTCAAAAGACAACATGCTATCTTTGGCAAGGTTAGACCGCCTGTATTCCTTTAGACACCATGTGAATATCTTTAAAAGTTGTTACATAAATCCAGTGGGTTTTTCTGATCACTGTCTGTTTTTTTGTTCGGTTTTTATTAAAAATGTGCATTTGCGGAGCGCCTATTGGCACTTTAATACTGCACTGCTCCGGGATAAAGTTTTTAGAGCAGCCTTTGAGTGTTTTTGGGCTACACATAAACAATGTAAGTCTGACTTTGGTAGTGTACAACAATGGTGGGATTTCGGAAAAGTACAGCCCGGTTGGGCTAGTTGCTCGATTGGGAGTGAGATCCCTTCGGGTCATTAAGAAATTGTTGGAACACTGGAGACAGAGACTGACAGGACATGAACACCATCTATTAATTGACTTTTGTAAAGGTGCGATAACGCCAGATTGTACGGACGCTTTTCCTGCTATCAGACTGTTTCCTGACCTCAAGGACTGCTCGGGGCCTCTCCTTGAGCCTACTGATGTAACAGGAGTCTCTTTGGAGGACACATCGGGAAAGACTTTATATAAGTTGATGGTCAAAACTTTAAATAAAAGGAAACTGAATGGGCGGGGTGACACCCCATGGAGGAGTAAGTTGGACTTAGATCCAGGTTGTAGACCAGCATGGGGTGCACTGTACAAACCTCCTTTGACAAAAAGACACGCTGATTTACAGTGGAGAATTCTTCATGGAATTGTTGCAGTGAATGCTTTTGTTTCCATTATTAATGCTGCTGTTCAAGAAAACTGCCCCTTTTGTGTTGAAAAACAGACTGTTTTTCACTGTTTATTGGACTGTTTTCGTTTGGCGAATATGTTTGTTCTGTTGGGGACCATGTTTAAAGGTATTGTGACATCATTTTTAACATGCTTTTAACACTATTAAAAGTCTTGGCCAACATCCCTCAAATGTGTCTAAAAGAGTGTAACAAGAAAAACTTCACTCTAGTACTCTTTTCCTGGCTTTTTATTACAGTGTTTTTTTGCCCCGTGAAAAATGCTTCCTTTCCCCCCTTTCCTGTCAATCATTGCTCCGCTCCTCCTCCAAACCTCCTCCTCCTCCAGCCATACGCTCACAGCGGCGTCGGAGAGTTATGCCGCGTTCCATTTGTCCTCGGAAGTGGGGATTTGCTAGTTCCCAGTCGGAACTTTCAACTGAAACGCCCCTCGAAGTGGGATTTCCCACTGGGAAAGTGGGAGAAGCTTCACCACCCCCGAGTTACCATTCAAAGATGGCTGCTATTCCCAGTTCCCAGTTCCGATTTCCGAGGTAAATGGAACGCGGCATTAAGCCGAGAGCGACAGGCGAAGCATGCACGGAAAAGCAGGAGGGCGAACCACAGCAAACAATCATAAAAATAAAGGCATGCAAGCAGCACTGTCCCCTTATCTTAAGTCCAGTCAGTGGCCGCGGGTCTTCTTAGCAGTTTTCCTCCGGTGATTAGAACTAAAAGAGGCTCGAAACAGCTCCTTGTTAAGCCTCATTTATGGTTCCGCGTTAAATCGACGCAGGCCCACGCCGTAGGGTTCAGCGTATGGTGCGCGTCGCCGCGTAACCTTACGCCGTAGGCTCTGCGTCGGTGTAACGCGGAACCATAAATCAGCCTTTATGGTGCGCTGGAGAGGAGCGGAGGCAGGGAGCTGGGTGGAGGGGGCGGTGATTTAGCGGGCCCTGACGTCACGGCCCGCCACCAAACCAGATGAGCCGTTTTTGCACAGTTATGCGGAAAATCCCAGAAAGCACACAATACACTGAATGTTAAAAGTTTGTTGTTTTTTGGGTGTAATTGATGTCAAGACACCCAACAAAACACAAAAAATCAAGAAAAATGTGTTTTTCATGTCACAATCCCTTTAACAAATGCGGAGAGGCTTTCACGAAACAGGTTTTTATTTGTGGGTTCAAGTATACACGCAGTCAGAGGTTCAAATGCCAGTTACTAAATTTTATTTTGGGACAGGCAAAGATGGCGGTATACATGACTAGGAGGAGAAAGGTTGAGGAGGGATTGACCGTTGAAGTTGTTCCTGTTTTTGTACGGATGGTTAAATCCAGACTTTTGGTGGAATTCAGTTTCTACAGAGCCACACAAGAACTAGAGCTTTTTAAATCGGTTTGGGGTTATCAGGGAGTACTATGCTCTCTAACAGAGGGAGCTTTGGTTTTTGCACATGAATTGAGGTAATTTCTGTACGTATGTGATTGAATGTTTTGAGTGCATTTAGCACGATGTATTAATGTTTTTTTCTGTCAAGTGCATGAAGGAAAAATAAAATGTTGGTTTTAAAAATCAAAAAATCTCTCTCTCTCTCTCTCTCTCTCTCTCTCTCTCTCTCTCTCTCTCTCTCTCTCTCTCTCTCTCTCTCTCTCTCTCTCTATATATATATATATATATATATATATATATATATATATATATATATATGCCCCCCCACAGGCCCACACACACACTACACAGACAATACACAGACCACACACAAAAATTATACATCTGAACGGGAATGCTCCTCCCATTCTCTATCTGTCCTTTTCCCTGTTTGTCCTAAGTTAAAATGTCAATCCTTTTAAGTTAGCACAACACATCTCGTAAGTAACAGGCTTTCTTTCTGTTGTGCCACGACCATGTGCTCATGTGAACTCTGAACTTATAAATGTCTATCCATTTGGTGAATGTGTATATTCAACTTTGAAACTGCTCAGCCGACAATCGGCTATAATGTGCTTCCTAAAATGGCCGCCTTGTCAGAAACTACAAACCCCCAGCATGCCTTGCATGGGTGGGTGGCGCCTAAAAGCGGCACGCATCCAATCACAAGAAGGCGCTGGCGATGTCATCGCAGCGCACGTAGGACAAAACGCCGCCGCTGCCACCCTTTAACTCTCTTCTCTCTTCATCAACCCAGTGGGTCAGTTCGTCCACTTTTTTGCTCCGGGCCAAAGGGACGTCGGACCACGACCTTCCCCCCCACAAGGGGGGGGGGGGGGGGGGGGGGGGAGGAGAGATCTGCAGCGCACTCCAGCGGGTCCGGCCGGAGGATCAGCGAGGATCCACGGCGCAGACCGCGGCGCTGCGTCCCTCTCTCCCCTTTTCTCTCTTCCTTCTCCATCAGCAAAGCTGGACAGTCCGTCAGCTTTGGCTCTGGCTCCCATCTCCTTTCTCCCCCCGGCTGGGGTCGGGACAGTTTCCTGGACGGATGGCCGGCATCTCGCCCGGTTGTGAGCTGCTTTCCAGGGACCGGACGGCCGCACGTCGGCGACCGGCGAGCAGGGACGCACGGCAAAGAATGACCGCCCCCCCCCCCGCCGTGCCTAGGAATGCGTGAGAGCCTCCGTTGATCCGGAAGCACGGCCCGGCACGAGGCGGCCCTGCTGCTGTCTATTCCGTTTCAGGGGAAGGGACGGGAACCGAGAGACTGACTGGGAAATCCCCCAGCAGGACCGCGACCCGCAGTCGACAAAGCCCGCAGGCACCCGATCCAGATTCCAAGGGGCGTGAGCTCATGAGCCCTGGTGATCAGTAGAACTTAAGAGCGGTTCAGAACTGAGTGTGAGGTCGTGAGACCTGGTTATCAGTACCTTGAAGCGTTTCAGAGCTAAATCTGTGTTCCGAACTGATATTACTGCATACACCATCATCATTGTTATCATTATCGTGTTCGATTATTTGGTAGTCGCTGTTTTCTGCCATAGTCACGTTTTAAATGCTGCGTTTGCCATCCGGTCTGATCGCACGTGGCCCAAAGGGGGCTCCGCCATCTTTAAAATACCACAGCCGCTCCGCCATCTTTAAAAATACCGCAGCTATGTTTTGAACTGTAGACGTTCTTGATATTATGTTTATTATTGCTTTGATTCCTTTTACCGTCCGTGCATTTAACGTTTAAGTTTCATTTTATTGTTGTTGTTTTTCTTGTTAGTTAATGGTTTGATGTTTATCGTAGTGTGCCATCAGGATTTATTTTGGGTATTTATTTACATCTGCTTTGATACCCGTATGTAAATAAATTGTGATTGATTTTTAATGAGTGGTTTGTGTTGTTTCATACAATTTTGGTCACATTGACTGTTTGACAGAGCTAGCGCTCAGATATCACCCCTTCAATCATATGATGTGTAACAACTACTCTTGAGACTGATATTCTGCTGTAAAAAGGTTATCATTTTCCTGGTTAAAGGAGCTTGAGGCTCCTTTTAAGAAATGAGACTCTCTAGCGCCACCCTTCACCACGACGGCCGTTGGGGGTACTGCAGCCAACAGTGAAGCCGGCACGGGAGAACGGGGAGAACGCACATGCAGCGTCATGTGACGTCACATCCGCAGCCCAGCGCGGGAAATTCGGGACCAAATTGCAGCACATTTTGCAGCACACAGCCTGTTTAAGGCAAAGGAGAGATACACTAGAGGGCTCATTCTTTTGGGTTTGGAACGCTTCATCTGACATTATTACTAGAAAACTTAAAATGTATACGGATTTTTTTCATAAATCTTGCCACAATCCGGCCTCAAGCTCCTTTAAGGCCCAGATGGTGCCCCTACGAGGATTATTTATCATTTTGATAATTCGATTTGATAAATAGTCGACTTTATTAATTATTGATAATTATTAATACAATTATTAATAGCCTTCTGATAACCGATTAGCTAAGCTACCTGTGTGGCACAACATTTCTAAAATAAAGTTCACAAAAATGACCATGATGATGTAGATCCACACAGTAGACATCAGTGATCTAATATGAGATAATGTTCAACCTAAAAACATGAATCATTTGTCAGGAGTGAATGAACCGTATGGGGGCAAGATACACGTAAAGGAGAGTCGGAGCACTGCTGAAGATCAAATCTGAGGATTATTAGTGCATTAACACCAACACGGAGGTGAAATATTAACATTTTATTTATTATTTTTGATCCCCAGTGCTTAAATAGCTGCCTCATCCACAACGAGGAGATTTAGAAAGTGTGCAAAAATCATTGCCACTCAAGAAAAAAAAAAGAAATAAAGCTGGATTATGAGGAGAATACTTTTAAACTAAATCATGTTAAAGTTTTCATCAGAATTTTGTCTTAATTCGGTTACAGTCAATAGTCAGATTGCTCTTGTCCATCTAAATATAGTGATCGGGATACTCCACTTACCTTAAAGGAGCTTGAGGCAGGAATAAGAAATTAGACTCATTAGCACCACGACGACCGTCGGGGTTACTGCAGCCAACAGCGAACCGGCACGGGAGAACGCGCATGCAGCGTCATTTGACGTCACATCCGCAGGACAGCACGGGAAATTCGGGCCCAGAATTACAGTGCATTTTGCAGCACACAGCCTGTTGAAGGCAACGGAGAAATACGCTAGAGGGCTCATTCTTTTTGGTTTGGAACGCTTCATCTGACATTATTACTAGAAAACTTAAAACGTATACGCATGTTTTTTATAAATCCTGCCTCAAGCTCCTTTAATGTTACTTACTGAAAATGCTAACTTAATTAGTTGCAAGTTGCTATTTACATGTCTTAATGCAACTCTTTCCTCCATCTGATTATGTTGGGAGTATTGTGGTCTATAACGTAGTCACTTGGAGCATCAGCTGAGGTAAGAACGGTTCCTTGGAGTCAGACCACAACAGCTGTGCGTCATTAGCCCGTTAAACTGTGATTGGTCACAACTGGTCCCTGGCAACATTTAAAAACTCTGAGCCGTGCTGTCTCCTTTACTTCTGACTTTCATTATGAAGACTGCAGGCTTCTTCCTGAGGTTTGGTACAGTCTTGGTTGGAAGCAACTGTTTCCAGCTGGTTCTAGAAGATTCTGATGTTGTTGTTCTTGTTTTTCAGGGTTTCCCTCTGTTTGTTGTTGATTGTGGAGTCATGTGGGATGCATTTGAAGGGTAGGCTATGAGATGCTGAAGACATGACGTGTGTAGTTGTATCTCACTTGGCTTAAACCATCTGTTTCTGTCTTCAGGATCAAAATCTCACCAACAGAGTGGTGGTGGCAGCGGTGCTGGTGGCAACTTTGCCTTCTACCAGGGAGCACCCACAGGTCATTCAGCACCAGTGCTCTACAGTGCCCCTAGACAAGTATCTGCACCAGTACTTGTCCAAAATCCTAACCCCCTTCAGCTTGTTGGCTACACTACTCCAGTAGGAAGTAGCCTGGACTCAGCTGCACCTGCTATGGGATACTATGTTGGTACTGGGTCTGCTATACCCCTTCAGGCGGGAGCTGTCGGTACGGGGTCGCTTGTGCCCCTTCAGGCGGGAGCTGTCGGTACGGGGTCGCTTGTGCCCCTTCAGGCGGGAGCTGTCGGTATGGGGTCGCTTGTGCCCCTTCAGACGGGAGCTGTCGGTACTGGGTCGCTTGTGCCCCTTCAGCCTGGCTATGTTGTCTCTGGTTCTTCTGTACCCTTTCAAGCAGGATCTGTTGGTTCAGGACCAGCTGAAGCGGGTTAGTCTTGTCTTTAGATACATGGTACTAGTCTTGTGGTTGAGTACTGTATCCTGACTTGTTTCTCCACAGAAACCGAGTGGGCTGTTCCTCCCCGAAGCTTGACTGAAGCAGCAGATGATGCCAGTGACATTCTCCCATCACCCCCTCTACCACCACCTCAACCTAGCTTCCAGGCAGGAGAAGCTGCCAGTGTTATGAGGGAAGCTGAACTTGGCAACTTCCAGCGGCAGACAGAAGAATTTGGATATCCGGCTGACCAACTGGGCCAAGGACAGCAGGGATTCACAAGTGTGGTGCTTCCCCAGTTTGGTGTGGGTGGTTTCTCGGCGTACCCCTATCCAGACTTTGACTACAAACTCCTGTATGGCCTGTACCCTCCTGGCACCCAGACTACCTTCAGCCAGCACCATGAGAAGGGCAAAGACTACTCTCAAGCCGTCCACTACTTAACAGAGCATGCTTCTGACGACCGTGGTTCTGTGCAGCAGAAAAAGGTCTTCCAAGCTGCCTCCTAGACTACTGCAGGAAGTGCTTAGGTTTCTCAAGGCTGGCAGAAATGTCTCCTCTGCATAAAAGATTCTGATCAGTTTTGCCCAATAAAGACTTTAACTTGTATGTGGCTTTGGGGAATGCTTATTTATAATGGTTACGAAATGCTGTTAACTAAGGTCAACCAAAATTAACAATGTAAAATGGAATTGTAGGTTACACTTCCTCTTTACACACCGTGTTGTGAAGTCTGGCATTACAAGCCATATCCTGAGGTTGGTAGCATAGCTGTGCAATGTAAGCATGGATACTGCTTAGACTTTCACTTGCAGGTGGTTGCCAGGGCCTCCACATGGCCATGGTTCCTGGGGAAAGTGGTATAGCCAAATATGGGACTGTTCAGAATATGACCACATTGCAGATAAAAGGGGATGGGGTTGTTTGTGGGACATGGCTAAAGCAAGAATCCCCACCCGTCTGCAAAGCTCACCTTTTGAAACTTGCACAGCTTAAGTCAAATGGGGAGTGGCTGATGGCTATAAGCCTGCATGCCAAGAGTTTCACCAATACAGCAAACATTGCTGCAGGACATGGTACACCACCACACTGCAGCATCACAAGCGTGAGCAGGCAATGGTTCCAATCATTGACAGGGGCCTCTCCACAAGGCTACATGACATTTTAAACAATATTGCTGGTTTTTGGAAAACTGATTTAAAACTCAAATCTGCTCGACTGAAAGGCCTTATCGGGCAGGAATGGAAATAAGGCATCGGAAAAACTTAGATTTCTGGTGTCCTGGATAGTGGATCATCTCGAGAGACCAGGTTTTTGAGGCTTAATGGTTGCACATCAGACACCGTGTTCTGCAGCACAGTGGCGCCAAAAGGGTCAGTGCGCTCGACAGTGTGACACTACAATTGTTGGATGTATTCCTTTTTTCCTGTAAAGCTTTTGGAAAGACTCCAGCAGAACCAGTACTCGAGATGAGGGGGGATAGCATCCCCCCTGAAATAAAAATGGTCAAAATCATCCCCCCTGTAAAACTGCCATCCCCCCTTTCCATCCCTTATATAATTTTATCAATGAATGTGGTATTACTGCTATTTAAACATTTAAGGGGTTTTGTGCATATGAGTAAAATACTTTGGGAGAGAGGGCACGGACACATGCGATGACACTTTTTTTTTTGGATCAACGTCAGTAAGGCTGATTTAGGGTTCCGCGTTACACCAACGCAGAGCCTACGCCGTAGGTTACGCGGCGATGCGCATATACGGTGTGCGTCGCCGCGTACCCTACGCCGTAGGCTCTGCTTCGATTTAACGTGGAACCATAATTCAGATTTAAGCGTCATACCAGCGCACGCAGCTGCAATTTCCGCATCATCATGGCCAAGCGACCAGGACAAAGCTCTCTGAGGGACTTTGGGTTTTCCAAAAAGACAAAAAAAAACATTACAGGTAAGTCAAGAGTCATGAATCTCAGTCATTACTTTTATTAGCCCACAACAGTCGCCAAAGGTGAAATCTCTGGACATAAAAACAAAGCTAACGATGTTTGGAGCTTACGTTTTTCTCTCTTGTTAACCACCATTAGCTAGCTAACATAACATCTTCATTAGAATTAACTTAACCTCAGGTTAGTCTTGACATTCATTAGGCTAATGTTAGATCTGAAAATCAACTGGAAGAGCAAGGTCATGTGCTTTTAATAATTTGTAAAACATGTTTAAGGTGCTGACTAGGGATGGGAATCGAGAACCGGTTCTTGTTGAGAACCGGTTCCCAGTGTTTCAATTCCTTGGAATCGTTTGCCTTTTTCGCAAACGATTCCCTTATCGATTCCAGTGGGCGCGAATGACGTCACCAAGCACGTTGCGCAACATGCGCATTCGCGCCCAGCAGGAAAACACGGGGACAAAGCGGCATAAACGCTCGAAAGTTTGGTTACATTTTACCAAAAAGGATGACAACAGGGCGACAATTCTTGCAATGTGGACATTTCAACAGAGGGGGGAAACTGTTAGGCCGGCTGATGCGCTGGGAGCGCGGAGTCAGCCGGCGTGTGGTAAGGCTGATTTATGGTTCCGAGTTACACCAACGCAGAGCTACGGCGTAGGGTACGCGGCAACACGCACCGTACGGCGCGCGTCGCTGCGTACCCTACGCCGTAGGCTCTGCGTCGATTTAACGCGGAACCATAAATCATGCTTTAGAAGAGCTGCGCGCTCCGGCGGACAGCGGAGCTCCTGACACAGCTGCAGCTCGTCAGCTCATCTATGGAGAAGTTAAAGAGCATCTACCGCTAGCTTCTCCTTTCATCAAGGCAGGGAAGAGTATCAGGTCAGAATAGATGAATGTTACCAGCAGTGACTAAGTTTGTGGTGTTGAACATGTTACTGGACATTCTTGTGTAATTGCTACAAAATAATTTGTTGTTTTTTGTTAATTTCTACAGAAGAATATTTATTTCATTATTATTATGTTATATTAAATACATATTTTACTGTATATTACAAATTATTTTGTGGGGACCCCCTGGCACCGTCGAGGAGCCCAAGGCTGGGGGCATCTTAAGACCTCATTATATTTTTTTTGTTCAAAGATATAAAAGTTTTATATCTTTGAACAAAAAAGATCGGAGAAACAAAGAAATTGAAACAAAGAAACAATTTTAGTATCAACTTTGTTTTATTAAAACAAAGTTGATATTAAAATTGTTTCTTTTTAGTATTTTAGTATCAACTTTGTTTTATTAAAACAAAGTTGATACTAAAATTGTTTCTTCTCCTTTTTTCCAAATGAGAATCGATAAGAGAATCGATAAAGAATCGAATCGATAAGCAGAATCGATAAGTGTTAAAAGGTTCTATATCCTGACTGTAATCAGTTAATTAGAGCGTCTGGTCAGTGACTTGGTACTGTGATTGGATAGTTGACCAGCTAACTGGCCTATTTTAACCAAAAAACATCGCTTACAGCACTTGACATAAGATGTGTGCTCAATCTAACAAAACCTTAATGATGCTGTTTTCTGTCATAGAGGATAACCATGGCCAGGAAGCAGGACATGAGGCAGCAGAGAGATGGGGAGAGAGCGAGCAGGAGAGCAAGAGAGCTGGAGGAGGAACAGGTTTGATAATTCTACATGTTGGGTTAAAACACTTTTATTTGGCATAATACAGCTCATTATGTCAGTGGACATCAGGCAGATTAGTTTATTATAGATGTTTTGTTTTTGTAGTGGAAAGAAGAAGCGAGGAGGAAGCAGCAGCAGGGCAAGATAGTACTGAAGAAGTGCTGAAGAACAGTGCAGAAAACATAAACATCCCAGATTCTGACGACCCAAGTTACCAGAAAGAGAATAATAAAGATGAAGATATCCCTGAATGCTGGACATCTAAGATGTTCAGAGAAAAAATTAAGCAATATCCATGGCTAACATGCCAAAGCAAAAAACGTGGCTGCCTAACGTGCCAGAAGATAAAAGTAGTCCGGCCAAATGTAGGTGGGAGCCAGATGCATATTGCTGACGAGTGGTCTAACGTTAAAGTGACAGCCTATGGTGCAACCAGAGAAGCACAGAGCTGTCTCTTCGTAAGAAGATACACAAGCATAGAATGACAGACTATCACCAAGAAGCTGAGAAAACCATGGAAAAGTCAAAAGAAAAAAGAATGGAAACGTTGACCTTTTGATATGCAGAGGGATCACTTCTTAACCACTGATCGGGTATTTCGCACAGTTTACAAGATTGTGAAATCTGCAAGGCCTTTCACAGATCTACCAACTGATATTGATCTGCAAGTCTTGAATGGACTTGACATGGGAAGAACTTTCAGACCATTCCTGTGCAACAATCAGTCAACACATAGCAACTGAAATGAGAGAGAGAGTAGTTGGAAAGGTCCTTCAAAGTGGAACAAAATTTTCTGTTCTGATTGATGAATCTACAACTGACAGTAAAAAATCAGTTTTGATCATTTATATTAGAGCAAGCCTAGGGATGAGTGAAGAGCCACTAACATTCTTCTTGGATCTAGTTGAGCTTTCTGCAACCAGTGCGGATGGAATTTGTCAAGCTCTGATGAACAACCTGTCACACCATGGCTTCTCTGATATTATTATGAAGGAGCGCTTTGTTTGCTTTGCTTCAGATGGAGCTTCTGTCATGCTTGGAAGTAAATCAGGTGTTGCAACCAAAATTGTTGAAACGTTTCCCAACGTGATGGTGTGGCACTGCATGAACCACCGTCTTGAGTTGAGTGTTGGAGATGCTGTTGAGGAAATTACAGGGATGAATGATTTCCAGTTTTTCTTTGACAAAGTGTACAGTCTCTATCATGCATCTGCCAAAAACCGCAGTGAGCTCACTGAATGTTGTGAGGTTCTTGCATTACAGTGTCTGAACATAGGGAGAATTCTCAGCACTAGATGGGTGGCACCCAGTTATAGGACCATTAAAGCTGTATGGCAACAGTACCCTGCACTCCACAAGCACTTTTCCGATGCTTCAGTTGTCCCAGAAGAAGCTCAACAGAGAGATACATGTTCAGTGGTTTAGCAAATCGCCTTTCTAGTGCAACCTTTGTCCATAATCTTGGAGTCATGTATGATGCTTTAGAATAGCTGTCTGAATGATCTCTATCCCTTCAAGAAAGAAACATGACGCTCCCCAAGGCCGAAGCAAGTCTCAGTCGGCAGGTCCATGTGTTAAAGTCAATGGCAGAGCAACCTGGACCAAGGGCAGAAGAGGCTCGGACAGCAGTGGATTTGAAGCTATTCATAGGAGTGCCATTGACAAATAATTCAAGGTACAGCAGAGAAATAAACCACCAACGTTTTTTTCATGCCCTGGCTGCTAGAGACGAGAATGGGCTGTCTGCCTGGCAAACAGAGAAGCAAGGAAGAATACCAGAACTTTCTTAACAACATCAAAGTGCTGCAGCCGTCTAGCTGGCCAGATGTGTGTGGGGTTCGTTATCCTGGAAAGGAAATACAGGAACTCTGCTCCTTTTTCAAGCTTGATAATGGCAGACAAATTCAAAGAGGGATGAGGGAATATTGCTGACATAATCAGACTCAAAACTGTTGGTGAACTTAAACCACCAGCACCAGAAGAGCTGAAAGTAGGAGCACCCTAAAGGTAAAAAGCATGTCAGCCTTGCTTTTCATCAAGTGTGTTTGCCCTCCACTGAAAAAGTTCAAACCAGATGTCTATGTCAAGTCTTGGCTTCACAGCCATTGCTTAGCTAACGATCCGAAAGCAAGAGCCTGAAAAATTGACAACAAAAAACATGATTACGAAAGTCTTTGGAAACTTCTATGAGTGGGGTATGCAGCCATAGCCAAGTTCAGCAAAGTGACCACACAAGAGTTATCACTGCAAAAACTCAAAATCTTACCAGGAATATTTGTCTTATTTCTAGTTCAGATGTCTCATTTTCCATCCATCCATCCATCCATCGTCCGCCGCTTATCCGTTCCCGGGTCGCGGGGGCAGCAGCCTCAGCAGAGATGCCCAGACTTCCCTCACCCCAGACACTTCCTCCAGCTCCTCCGAGTGGAGTCCGAGGCGTTCCCAGGCCAGCCAAGAGACATAGTCTCTCCAGCGTGTCCTGGGTCTTCCCCGGGGTCTCCTCCCGTGGGACATGCCTGGAACACCTCCCTAGGGAGGCGTCCAGGAGGCATCCGATACAGATGCCCCCACAGAATGGCACGAGGGACACGGTCAAATGCCTTCTCCAGATCCACAAAGCACATGTAGACACATGTAGGCAAATTCCCATGAACCCTCGAGCACCCTGCGGAGGGTGTAGAGTTGGTCCAGTGTTCCGCGACCGGGACGAAAACCGCATTGTTCCTCCTGAATCCGAGGTTCAACTATCGGCCGTATTCACCTCTCCAGTACCTTGGCGTAGACTTTCCCGGGGAGGCTGAGAAGTGTGATCCTCCTATAGGTGGAACACACTCTCCGGTCCCACTTTTTAAACAGAGGGACCACCACCCCGGTTTGCCACCCCAGCGGTACTGTCCCCTTCCTCCATGCGATGTCGCAGAGGCGTGTCAACCAAGACAGCCCTACGACATGCAGAGACTTGAGGTACTCAGGGCGAATCTCATCCACCCCCGGTGCCCTGCCACTGAGGAGCTTATGAACCACCTCAGTGACCTCGGCTTGGGTGATGGATGAGCACGCCCCAGAGTCCCCACTCTCTGCTTCCTCAGTGGAAGGCATGTCAGTCGGGTTGAGGAGATCCTCGAAGTATTCCTTCCACCGTCCGACGATATCCCCGGTCGAGGTCAACAGCTCCCCACCCACACCATAAACGGTGCCGGCAGAGTACTGCTTCCCCCTTCTGAGGCGCCGAACGGTCCTCCAGAATTTCCTCGAGGCCGACCGAAAGTCTTCCTCCATGGCCTCCCCGAACTCCTCCCAGACCCGGGTTTTTGCCTCCAGGACCGCCCGAGCCGCGGCTCGCTTGGTCTGCCGGTACCCATCTACTGCGTCAGGAGTCCCACAGGCCAACATAGCCGGTTAGGACTCCTTCTTCAGTCTGACGGCATCCTGTACATCCGGTGTCCACCACTGGTTTCTAAGATTGCCGCCACGACAGGCACCGGAGACCTTGCGACCACAACTTCGAGCCGCCGCGTCGACAATGGAGGCAGAGAACATGGTCTACTCGGACTCAATGTCCCCCGCCTCCCCCGGGATCTGAGAGAAGCTCTCCCGGAGGTGGGAGTTGAAGATGTCCCTGACAGAGGGCTCGGCCAGACGTTCCCAACAGACCCTCACAATCCCTTTGGGTCTGCCCGGTCTGTCCAACCTACTCCTCCGCCAGCGCATCCAACTCACCACCAGGTGGTGATCAGTTGACAGCTCAGCCCCTCTCTTCACCCGAGTGTCCAAGACATGCGGCCGAAGGTCAGATGAAATGACAACAAAGTCGATCATTGACCTCCGGCCTAGGGTGTCCTGGTGCCACGTGCACCGATGGACACCCTTATGCTTGAACATTGTGTTCGTTATGGCCAAACTGTGACTAGCACAGAAGTCCAACAACAAAACACAGCTCGGGTTCAGATCGGGGAGGCCGTTCCTCCCAATCACGCCTCTCCAGGTATCACTGTCATTGCCCACGTGAGCGTCCCCCAGTAGAACAATGGAGTCCCCAGTTGGAGCACTATCCAGTACCCCTCCCAGGGACTCCAAGAAGGCCGGGTACTCCACACTGCTGTTCGGCCTGTAGGCACAAACAAAAGTGAGAGACCTTTTCCCGACCGAAGGCGCAGGGAAGCGACCCTCTCGTTCACCGGGGTGAACTCCAACACATGGCGACTGAGCTGAGGGGCTATAACCAAGCCCACCCCAGCCCGCCGCCTCTCACCCTGGGCAACTCCAGAGTAGTGGAGGGTCCAGCCCCTTTCAAGGAGCTGGGTTCCAGAGCCCAAGCTATGTGTGGAGGTGAGCCAGACTATCTCTAGCCAGTATCTCTCAACCTCACGCACAAGCTCCGGCTCCTTCCCCCCCAGCGAGGTGACATTCCATGTCCCCCCTGTGAGGGTTTTAGTCCAGGGATTGGGTCGTCGAGGCACCCCGCCACGACTGCTACCCAGATCACATGGCACCAGCTTGTCATGGACCTTCCTGCGGGTGGTGGGCCTACGGGAAGGCTGGCCCACGTTGCCGTTTCGGGCTGAGCCCGGCCGGGTCCCACTGGCAAAGACCCGGCCACCAGGCGCTCGCCTACGACCTCCAACGCCAGGCCTGTCTCCAGGGCGGGGCCCCGGTGACGCCGATCCAGGCGACGTAACGGTCCTTGTTGGTTTCCTCCTCATAACAAGCTTGTGTATTTTTTTTAGTCAAAAAATCTCATTACACTTTAAACAAGAGTCATTACCAGAAAAATAACTTATTTTACAAATTTCACCTGTTTCAAATGAATTTTCACTTGAAATAAGTAGAAAAATATGCCAGTGGGACAAGATTTATCTTCTAATTACAAGCAAAAAAAATTTCTTCCACTGGCAGATTTTTCTATTTATTTCAAGTGAAAATCTACTTGAAACAGGTGAAAATTGTTGTTTTTTTCCAGTGATGAGTCTTGTTTTAAGTGTAATGAGATATTTTTGACTAAAAATGAGACATTTTAACTAGAAATGAGACAAATATTCTTGTTAAAATTTTGAGTTTTTGCAGTTATCCATTTTACTTATCCTGTGAAGGATAGAGGCATATTGATAAGTTCAGAAAACTGTTTTTTATTTTTCTGTTTTGATGTATTTGATGTAAGCCCAGTGGATATTTACAGGACTGAAAATTTGAATATTGTGATTTTCTGTACCGGATGCCTCCTGGAGGTGTTCCAGGCATGTCCCACCGGGAGGAGACCCCGGGGAAGACCCAGAACACGCTGCAGAGACTATGTCTCTCGGCTGGCCTGGGAACGCCTCGGACTCCCCTCGGAAGAGCTGGAGGAAGTGTCTGGGGTGAGGGAAGTCTGGGCATCCCTGCTGAGGCTGCTGCCTCCGCGACCCGGGAACGGATAAAGCGGGAGAAGATGAGTGATGAGTGAGTGAGTGATTTTCTGTAATGCAATTACAAAAAAAGAAATGTCATACATTCTGGATTCATTACAAATCAACTGAAATATTGCAGGCCTTTTATTATTTTAATATTGCTGATTATGGTTTACAGTTTAAGATTAAGATTCCCAGAATATTCCAATATTTTGAGATAGGATATTTGAGTTTTCTTAAACTGTAAGCCATGATCAGCAATATTAAAATAATAAAAGGCTTGCAATATTTCAGTTGATTTGTAATGAATCCAGAATGTATGACATTTTGCATTACAGAAAATAAAGGACTTTATCACAATATTCTAATTTTCTGAGACAGTCCTGTGTGTGTGTGTATATATATATATATATATATATATATATATATATATATATATATATATATATATATATATATATATATATATAGCCTATGCCCCCCCATAGGCCCACACACACACTACACAGACAATACACAGACCGCACACAAAAATTATACATCTGAAAGGGAATGCTCCTCCCGTTCTCTATCTGACCTTTTCCCCTGTTTACCCTACGTTAAAAAAGTCAATCCCTTTAAGTTAACACAACACATCTCTAAAGTTACAAGCTTTCTTTCTTTCTTAAAGAAAGTTCACAAAGATGACCATGGTGATGTAGATCCACCCAGTAAACATCAGTGATCTAATATGAGAGAATGTTCAACCTAAAAACATGAATAATTTGTCAGGAGTGAATGAACCGTACGGGGGCAAGATACACGTAAAGGAGAATCGGAGCGCTGCTTTAATAGCTGCCTCATTCACAACGAGGAGATTTAGAAAGTGTGCAAACATCATTGCCACTCAAGAAAAAAAAAGAAATAAAGCTGGATTATGAGGAGAATACTTTTAAACTAAATCATGTAAAAGTTTTCATCAGAATTTTGTCTTAATTCGGTTACAGTCAATAATCAGATTGCTATTGTCCATCTAAATACAGTGATCGGGATACTCCACCTACCTTAACGTGATTATCACTTACTGAAAATGCTAACTTAATTAGTTGCAAGTTGCTATTTACATGTACATTTCTTAATGCAACTCTTTCCTCCATCTGATTATGTTAGGGGTATTGTGGTCCATGTAAATGTAGTCAGTTGGAGCATCAGGTAAGAACGGTTCCTTGGACCACAGCAGCTGTGTATCATTAGCCCGTTAAGCTGTGATTGGTCACAACTGGTCCCTGGCAACGTTTTAAAACTCTGTTCCGTGCTGTCTCCTTTACTTCTGACTTTCATTATGAAGACTGCAGGCTTCTTCCTGAGGTTTGGTACAGTCTTGGTTGGAAGCAACTGTTTCCAGCTGGTTCTAGAAGTTTCTGATGTTGTTGTTGTTCTTGTTTTTCAGGGTTTCCCTCTGTTTTTTGTTGATTGTGGAGTCATGTGGGATGCATTTGAAGGGTAGGCTATGAGATGCTGAAGACATAATGTGTGTAGTTGTATCTCACTTGGCTTAAAACATCTGTTTCTGTCCTCAGGATCAAAATCTCATCAACAGAGTGGTGGTGGCAGCGGTGCTGGTGGCAACTTTGCCACCTACCAGGGAGCACCCACAGGTCATTCAGCACCAGTGCTCTACAGTGCCCCTAGACAAGTATCTGCACCAGTACTTGTCCAAAATCCTAACCCCTTTCAGCTTGTTGGCTACGCTACTCCAGTAGGAAGTAGCCTGGACTCAGCTGCACCTGCTGTGGGATACTATGTTGGTACTGGGTCTGCTATGCCCCTTCAGGCGGGAGCTGTCGGTACTGGGTCTGCTGTGCCCCTTCAGGCAGGAGCTGTCGGTACTGGGTCTGCTGTGCCCCTTCAGGCAGGAGCTGTCGGTACTGGGTCTGCTATGCCCCTTCAGGCGGGAGCTGTCGCTACGGGCTCTGCTATGCCCCTTCAGATGGGAGCTGTCGGTACGGGGTCGTTTGTGCCCCTTCAGCCTGGCTATGTTGTCTCTGGTTCTTCTGTACCCTTTCAAGCAGGATCTGTTGGTTCAGGACCAGCTGGAGCGGGTTAGTCTTGTCTACCAGATAAGTCTTTAGATGCATGGTACTAGTCTTGTGGTTGAGTACTGTATCCTGACTTGTTTCTCCACAGAAACCGAGTGGGCTGTTCCTCCCCGAAGCTTGACTGAAGCAGCAGATGATGCCAGTGACATTCTCCCATCACCCCCTCTACCACCACCTCAACATAGCTTCCAGGCAGGAGAAGCTGCCAGTGTTATGAGGGAAGCTGAACTTGGCAACTTCCAGCGGCAGACAGAAGAATTTGGATATCCGGCTGACCAACTGGGGCAAGGACAGCAGGGATTCACAAGTGTGGTGGTTCCCCAGTTTGGTGTGGGTGGTTTCTCTGCGTACCCCTATCCAGATTTTGACTCCAAACTCCTGTATGGCTTGTACCCTCCCGGCACCCAGACTACCTTCAGTCAGCACAATGAGAAGGGCAAAGACTACTCTCAGGCCGTCCACTACTTAACAGAGCATGCTTCTGACGACCATGGTTCTGTGCAGCAGAAAAAGGTCTTCCAAGCTGCCTCCTAGACTACTGCAGGAAATGTTTAGGTTTCTCAAGGCTGGCAGAAATGTGTCCTCTGCATAAAAGATTCTGATCAGTTTTTCCCAATAAAGATTAACTTGTATGTGGCTTTGGGGAATAGTTATTTATAATGGTTACCAAATGCTGTTAACAAAGGTAAACCAAAATTAACAATGTAAGATGGAATTGTAGGTTACACTTCCTTACACACCAATGCGTGTTGTGAAGTCTGGCGTTACAAGCCATATCTTGAGGTTGGTAGCATAGCTGTGCAGTGTAAGCATGGACGCTGCTTAGACTTTCACTTGCAGGTGGCTGCCAGGCCCTCCAGAAGGCCATGGTTCCTGGGGAAAGTGGTATAGCCAAATATGGGACTGTTCAGAATATGACCACATTGCAGATAAAAGGGGATGGGGTTGTTTGTGGGACATGGCTAAAGCAAGAATCCCCCGTCTGCAAAGCTCACCTTTTGAAACTTGCACAGCTTTAGTCAAATGGGAAGTGGCTGATGGCTATATGCCTGAATACCAAGAGTTTCACCAATACAGCAAACATTGCCGCAGGACATGGTACAGTACCACACTGGAGCATCACAAGCGTGAGCAGGCAATGGTTCCAATGTTCATTGACAGGGGCCTCTCCACAAGGCTACGTGACATTTTAAACAATCTTACTGGTTTTTGGAAACTGATTTAAAACTCGAATCTGCTCGACTGAAAGGCCTTATCGGGCAGGCATGGGAAAAACTTAGATTTCTGGTCTCCTGGACAGTGGATCATCTCGTCGAGAGACCAGGTTTTTGAGGCTCAATGGCTGCACATCAGACACCATGTTCTGCAGCACAGTGGCGCCAAAAGGGACAGTGCGCTCGACAGTGTGACACTACAATTGTTGGATGTATTCTTGCTTTTTGCCTGAAAAGCTTTTGGAAAGACTCCAGCAGAACCCAGTGAGTATGCATTGGAAAATGTAGGTATGGATAATGAATAGAAGATACTTTCCTCAGGGGGTAGCAGCCAAAGCAGTGTTGGGCCACAGCCCTATGTAAACAGGTTAGGCTTCAACTTTAAGTTCCAGCTCTGAGGCCTAACTCTGAGACCAGCCTCGATTTTAAGGCCACATTGTCTTAACGTTGACCGCATGGTCTTAAAAAGAAGGAAATTAGGAATGACACCAAAGCCCAGCAGTTTAGTGCCCTTCGGGGCAATAAAAGGGGTGGTATGAAAGTGACACGTGGACAGTACATTGATCAGTGACCCCGATTTACAGCAGGTCCCCCTGCTGACCCAAAGAGCGCTCTGCTGGTGGTTAAATAGCAGTGGCTTCCCGAACTTCGTTCTCTTTTCTTCCAAGCTATTCCACGGCGCTCTCTCTGAGCTACTGTACATATGCTACATGCTCATCAATGCGGAGAAGAGAGCAAATGTTTAGAAAGTGTATGTACTCACATACAACTGTTTTCACGTTTGTCATTTTTGAGGACTGAACAATTCCTTCACTATTCATTCATATTTTCCACAATACTAACTGCTAGCAAACCTGCAACTGATCCAATCATTTCCAACATTTCTGTCATAGCCAGTGTACAAGAAAAAGAAAACTCCAATTCATACACGTCTCTACGTATGTACACATTAAATGTACATGGGGAGAGGGGGGTGAATTGAGACAGTTTTTACTTAAGGCATCTTTAAAGTGAGGGCATGACAGTAATGTCTCCAGTAATGTCTCCAACTAAAATATGTACATATATTTCAGGATGTGATGCATCCATGGGAATAATCACCTTTGATCTAAAATTAACTGTTTTCAAAATATGACTTTTCAAAAATCAAGTGGTCTCTTGGCTCAACTTGCCCCCAGTGAGGGGTAAGTTGAGCCTAGGGAGAGGATAAGTTTAGCCACAGGGGGGTAAATTGTGCCACTGATTATGTTGAAGTAAAACTTAACATTTTCACCTCATTTAATGCCATATCAAAGCAAGACAAATTCAACACCAAATGACTCCTTAAATGTTTTATTGTTAACAATGGAGAAAAAAATGAACTTCAAGGCTACTACTCAACATCCCAATGTCAATACTGCACGGGAATACGAACGTCTTCTCTCTTCTGGCTGTTCCCCCAAGTTTTTGTGGTTTTGGGAGTTTCATGAGCACATCACCTCTAGGGATGAGTCCTTCATCATTCTCTTTGAATGTGAAGTTGGGCTTTTCATTCACAGAACCATCACAACTTCGCCTCAGAAACTTTGCACTGATGTCAGTGCCCTCAACGTTCTCCACCATTCCAATGTAATTATAGGATTTTTTTTTACCTGCAAAGTTCACAATGACAAAGTCACCAGCAGACAGATTCTTTTCACTATCATCATCTTAGCGACTGTAGACAACAGTTTTTTTCTTGGTTCTGATTTGTTTTGACCCTTTCAGAGTCTTTTTCTTCTGCTTTTCAGTCTTTTTATTTGCTCTGTCATTGTGTGCCTTCTCCAGCTCCAGGGTTTCTGGAGTGTCGGTCAAGATTTTTGTTTTCACTTTCTTCCTTTTTATTCTAGGTTTAGTTGGTGTGCCTTTAGGGAAGGGAAGTATGTCTTCTGGGGACACATACCCCAAATGGGCAGGAAAACCAGTAGCATCACTTGTGGACGAGTGTTCAGGACTGATGATTCTGTTCAATGGTTCAGATAAAGTAGCAGGTGGCATCTCTAGGTCTGGAACTGCTGAGCAATCAGGACTCATGGCATGAGTTGATTTTACAGGCAGGTCAGCTCTGTTTGCTGGCTCCTCGGGATTTGGCCTGTCTGTGACCATGGATGGGGCATAATCTTCATCTGGAAAGGTATCCCTGTTAAAAGGGAATATGCCTGTTGTTTTAAATCCTGAGATGATGTTCCTCAGTGTCATTGCTGACATGAATGCTTCCTTCACAAGTCCTGGAATGTCATATATTGTTGCGGTTTTATCAGGGTTTGTACGCATCCAACCATCCATGGCTCTATTGTAGTAGGTCTTCAGTGGTCCATAGACTGTTTTGTCTAAGGGTTGCAAGCGATGGGAGGTGTGAGGTGGCAGAGTGAGCATGACAACACCATTTTCCTTTGCAGTTTTCACAGCCTTCAGTGAAATGTGAGATTCATGATTATCAAGAATCAGCAGAACTGGGTGATCAATAGAGCAGTTTGTATGACGTATGAAGTGCTCCAGAAAGATGACAAAGGCTTCTTCATTCATCCATCCAGATTTTGTTGCCTGACCTATGGATCCTGCTGGTGATCCCCTGATGAAATGGTCCTTGAAACGGACACGGGGAAAGATGAACATGGGTGGGGCTGCATTTTCAGTGGCATTTACTACACAGGCCACAGTGACAAGCTCCCCTCTTTCAGCAGATGTTACAGAACCCACTTGCTTCTTCCCCATTTCTGTTACAATTTGCTTCGGTGTCTGCACTGTTGTAACACCAGTATCATCCATGTTATACATCATGTGTGGAGGGAAACTGTACCTGAAATAACATTCAAAATTAGTGCTGTTAATCAAAGAAGCTTAAAGCAGTTTGAGGTTGCAGATTTAGTCAGTTTATGTGGTAGGCCTTGTCTATCAATCATAATGTTACCTGTCCATCACTGAAGTGAGGTTATCGAAGAACTCCCCCACATTGTGCCTATTAAAGGCAGTGGCTCTTCCGAGAGAGGTGTCTTAATTCGGTTACAGTCAATAATCAGATTGCTCTTGTCCATCTAAATATAGTGATCGGGATACTCCACTTACCTTAAAGGAGCTTGAGGCAAGAATAAGAAATAAGACTCATTAGCGTCACGACGACCGTCGGGGTTACTGCAGCCAACAGCGAAGCCGGCACGGGAGAACGTGCATGCAGCGTCATTTGACGTCATTTGACGTCACATCCGCAGGACAGCGCAGGAAATTGGGGCCCAGAATTGCAGCGCATTTTGCAGCACACAGCCTGTTCAAGGCAACGGAGAGAGATACGTTAGAGGGCTCATTCTTTTTGGTTTGGAACGCTTCATCTGACCTTATTTCTAGAAAACTTAAAACATATACGCATTTCTTTTTATAAATCCTGCCTCAAGCTCCTTTAATGTTAATATTACTTACTGAAAATGCTAACTTAATTAGTTGCAAGTTGCTATTTACATGTCTTAATGCAACTATTTCCTCCATCTGATTATGTTGGGAGTATTGTGGTCTATAACGTAGTCAGTTGGAGCATCAGCTGAGGTAAGAATAGTTCCTTGGAGTCAGACCACAACAGCTGTGTGTCATTAGCCCGTTAAGCTGTGATTGGTCACAACTGGTCCCTGGCAACATTTAAAAACTCTGAGCCGTGCTGTCTCCTTTACTTCTGACTTTCATTATGAAGACTGCAGGCTTCTTCCTGAGGTTTGGTACAGTCTTGGTTGGAAGCAACTGTTTCCAGCTGGTTCTAGAAGTTTCTGATGTTGTTGTTCTTGTTTTTCAGGGTTTCCCTCTGTTTGTTGTTGATTGTGGAGTCATGTGGGATGCATTTGAAGGGTAGGCTATGAGATGCTGAAGACATGACATGTGTAGTTGTATCTCACTTGGCTTAAACCATCTGTTTCTGTCCTCAGGATCAAAATCTCACCAACAGAGTGGTGGTGGCAGCGGTGCTGGTGGCAACTTTGCCTCCTACCAGGGAGCACCCACAGGTCATTCAGCACCAGTGCTCTACAGTGCCCCTAGACATGTATCTGCACCAGTACTTGTCCAAAATCCTAACCCCCTTCAGCTTGTTGGCTACACTACTCCAGTAGGAAGTAGCCTGGACTCAGCTGCACCTGCTATGGGATACTATGTTGGTACTGGGTCTGCTATGCCCCTTCAGGCGGGAGCTGTCGGTACAGGGTCGCTTGTGCCCCTTCAGGCAGGAGTTGTCACTACGGGCTCTGCTATGCCCCTTCAGGCGGGAGCTGTCGCTACGGGCTCTGCTATGCCCCTTCAGATGGGAGCTGTCGGTACTGGGTCGCTTGTGCCCCTTCAGCCTGGCTATGTTGTCTCTGGTTCTTCTGTACCCTTTCAAGCAGGATCTGTTGGTTCAGGACCAGCTGGAGCGGGTTAGTCTTGTCTACCAGAAGTCTTTAGATGCATGATACTAGTCTTGTGGTTGAGTACTGTATCCTGACTTGTTTCTCCAGAAACCGAGTGGGCTGTTCCTCCCCGAAGCTTGACTGAAGCAGCAGATGATGCCAGTGACATTCTCCCATCACCCCCTCTACCACCACCTCAACCTAGCTTCCAGGCAGGAGAAGCTGCCAGTGTTATGAGGGAAGCTGAACTTGGCAACTTCCAGCGGCAGACAGAAGAATTTGGATATCCGGCTGACCAACTGGGGCAAGGACAGCAGGGATTCACAAGTGTGGTGGTTCCCCAGTTTGGTGTGGGTGGTTTCTCTGCGTACCCCTATCCAGATTTTGACTACAAACTCCTGTATGGCTTGTACCCTCCCGGCACCCAGACTACCTTCAGTCAGCACAATGAGAAGGGCAAAGACTACTCTCAGGCCGTCCACTACTTAACAGAGCATGCTTCTGACGACCATGGTTCTGTGCAGCAGAAAAAGGTCTTCCAAGCTGCCTCCTAGACTACTGGAGGAAATGTTTAGGTTTCTCAAGGCTGGCAGAAATGTGTCCTCTGCATAAAAGATTCTGATCAGTTTTGCCCAATAAAGACTTTAACTTGTATGTGGCTTTGGGGAATAGTTATTTATAATGGTTACGAAATGCTGTTAACTAAGGTCAACCAAAATTAACAATGTAAAATGGAATTGTAGGTTACACTTCTTCCTTACACACCAATGCGTGTTGTGAAGTCTGGCGTTACAAGCCATATCCTGAGGTGGGTAGCATAGCTGTGCAGTGTAAGCATGGATGCTGCTTAGACTTTCACTTGCAGGTGGTTGCCAGGGCCTCCACAAGGCCATGGTTCCTGGGGAAAGTGGTATAGCCAAATATGGGACTGTTCAGAATATGACCACATTGCAGATAAAAGGGGGTGGGGTTGTTTGTGGGACAAGGCTAAAGCAAGAATCCCCCTGTCTGCAAAGCTCACCTTTTGAAACTTGCACAGCTTTAGTCAAATGGGAAGTGGCTGATGGCTATAAGCCTGCATGCCAAGAGTTTCACCAATACAGCAAACATTGCCGAAGGACATGGTACAGTACCACACTGGAGCATCACAAGCGTGAGCAGGCAATGGTTCCAATGTTCATTGACAGGGGCCTCTCCACAAGGCTACGTGACATTTTAAACAATCTTGCTGGTTTTTGGAAACTGATTTAAAACTCGAATCTGCTCGACTGAAAGGCCTATCGGGCAGGAATGGAAATAAGGGATGGGAAAAACTTAGATTTCTGGTGTCCTGGATAGTGGATCATCTCGTCGAGAGACCAGGTTTTTGAGGCTCAATGGCTGCACATCAGACACCATGTTCTGCAGCACAGTGGCGCCAAAAGGGACAGTGCGCTCGACAGTGTGACACTACAATTGTTGGATGTATTCCTGCTTTTTGCCTGAAAAGCTTTTGGAAAGACTCCAGCAGAACCCAGTGAGTATGCATTGGAAAATGTAGGTATGGATAATGAATAGAAGATACTTTCCTCAGGGGGTAGCAGCCAAAGCAGTGTTGGGCCACAGCCCTATGTAAACAGGGTAGGCCTCAACTTTAAGTTCCAACTCTGAGACCAGCCTCGATTTTCAGGCCACATTGTCTTAACGTTGACCGCATGGTCTTAAAAAGTAGGAGGTTAAGGAATGACACCAAAGCCCAGCAGTTTAGTGCCCTTCGGGGCAATAAAAGGGGTGGTATGAAAGTGAAACGCGGACAGTATATTGATCAGTGACCCCGATTTACAGCAGGTCCCCCTGCTGACCCAAAGAGCGCTCTGCTGGTGGTTAAATAGCAGTGGCTTCCCGAACTTCGTTCTCTTTTCTTCCAAGCTCTTCCACGGCGCTCTCTCTGAGCTACTGTACATATGCTACATGCTCATCAATGCGGAGAAGAGAGCAAATTTTTAGAAAGTGTATGTACTCACATATAGCTGTTTTCACATTTGTCATTTTTGAGGACTGAACAATTCCTTCACTATTCATTCATATTTTCCACAATACTAACTGCTAGCAAACCTGCAACTGATCCAATCATTTCCAACATTTCTGTCATAGCCAGTGTACAAGAAAAAAGAAAACTCCAATTCATACACGTCTGTACGTATGTACACATTAAATGTATATGTTTATGTACGTATGCATGTGCATGACTTTATATTGGTATATTTCCATCTACATGAGCATCTAGGTACATGTATATACCTGTCCAGACATAGATAGTATGTACATGTTTATTTCATGTAATCTCTCTCTCTCTCTCTCTCTCTCTCTCTCTCTCTCTCTCTCTCTCTCTCTCTCTCTCTCTCTCGTGGTGGCGGGTGCTGAGATTGCAGGGAGCTGGTGGTGAGTGTGTCTGAGAGTTTGTGACTTTTTCTTCTCTGAATCTTGTTTTTTACGACATTATTTATTAATGACAGTTAGACAACCTTTATGATAGTCATTGGAAAGTTTGGTGGTTAATTGACGGCCGGCGGGCCGCGTTTTTCCGCGAGGATGGCGTCCTCTGAGACGCCGGGTTTGTCATTGAGACATGGTGTGCGGGTTCAGCCCGACCCATCGGTCCCGGTAGAGACGGTCCTCTTGGCCGTGGGGGATTGTGTGGGACACGCTAACCTGTCCCATGCCTCCAGGATGAACAAAGGGGTGGTGGTTTTCTTGAAAGAGGAGAGATTGGTGGCGGATCTGATAGCGAGCGGAGTTACTGTCAGTGGAGTTTACCTGCAGGTTTCTCCGCTCGCCACGCCCTCCACCCGGGTTACCGTCTCAGGTGTACCCCCGTTTATTCCCAGTGAGGTTTTGGGGAATGAGTTGCAGAGGTTTGGGAAGCTGGCGAGCAGCTTCAGAACTGTGGGCCTGGGCTGTAAGAGCGAGAAACTGAAACATGTTCAGTCTTTTAGGAGACAGGTGTGCATGTTTCTGAACCGTCAGTCACAGACGCTGGATGTCTCTTTCAGAGTGAAACATGGGGAGGGACACTATATGGTGTATGCGAGCACAGGGAACATGAAGTGCTTTGAATGTGGGGATGTGGGGCACAAGAGGATGGCCTGTCCCCACAGGCAGGCTGAGGGCCGCTTGGAGCCGGGTGCCGGTGTTTCCGGGTCGGCGGGGGAGCGCGTTAACGCCGCCGCTCCGCGTGATGCAGCTTCAGGGGGGGGGGTGACGCTCCGGCGGTGGAGTCCGACTCTGATGCAGGGGAGGGAAGTAGCGGACAGGCAGGCAGTCAGGCTGGGGAACAGAGAGCTCAGACGGTGGCTGAAGACAAGTCAGATATACTGAGTGGGGCAGCTGAAGGAGAGGAAGGTGCTGAGGAGGTATCGGCACCGGTACCGGTAGGAAAGCCAGTACGTGAGGAAGGTGAGAGCAGTGAGAGAGGCCAGGAGGCAGCGACTGACCACATGCAGGTTGATGATGAGCAGGTAAGAGGAGTACAGCAGGATGTGCTGGAGGGGGCTGCTGGTGAGGAGGAGGAGGGCATGGAGGAGGATTCTGACTCTGCCTCTGTCACAGATTCTCAGCGAGGTGATTTATACACATTCGAGGAAATTGATGGCTTCCTTGATGAGACTTTTGGAAAATCTGTGAAAGTGTCCGATTTCTTCCCAGATGCAGGGAAGTTTATTAAAAGTGTGCCCACTCTGCAGAAGTTAGTGGGGGTGGATTTATTGTTTGAGAGAAAAAGGTTCAGGCTGAAAAAACATGTGACGAACTTGAGAAAGAACCTTAACCCGAAAAGAGTATCAGGAAGGTTAAAATTCAATAAGTAAAATGAAGATGCTGCACTGGGTGTTTCTCCTGCTGTTTTTTCTACCTGTTTGTTCCTTTTCTCTCTACTTCTCCGGTATGAGTAGGTTGAGGATGGGCGTTTTAAACATTAATGGTGGGAGGGATCAGCAAAGGAAGGCAGTTATCTCTGAAATGATTTCACAGAAAGGGTTAGGTGTGGTTTTCCTACAAGAAACACATACTGATAGAGATAATGCGATAGACTGGGGATTGTGGTGGAAGGGTCAGCATGTTTTATCCCATGGCACACATTTCTCTGCTGGTGTAGCCATTCTTTTTTCCTTAGGGCTTGATATAAATATCATATCCACCACAGAGTTAGTGACAGGCAGGGTTTTGGTTGTTAGGGCAGAACTACAAGGAATTATTTGTTGTTTCATTAACGTCTATACTCCTAATCAGGGCTCAGATAGGCTGGACTTTTTCCAAAAAATAAGATACTTTTTGAAACAATGTGAGCAGAGTGAGTGTGTAGTGATGGGGGGAGACTGGAACTGCACTACAGAGTTCACAGTAGACAGAATAGGACTGGAACCTCACATAAGGTCATCAACTACTTTGTCCCAGCTTATTTTAGAGTCTGATGTTGTGGATGTATGGAGGGTTCTACAGTAAGAGTTAAAAAGGTAATACAAAATTTAGAAAAAGAAATGAGGGACTTAGAGAATAGGTTATGCACTCAGGACAGTACAAATAGTCACAAGCTGCAACAAAAGAAGCAAGAATTAAATTCTTTCTCAAGGGAACGGGTCAAAGGGGCATTGGTTAGGTCCCGGTTCACTAGTGTGAGAGACATGGATGCTCCCACTTCTTTTTTTTTCAACTTGGAGAAGTCAGTCTCTCAAACAAAGCAGATGGTTTGTCTCCGGCTTCCTGACGGTACAATGACAACTGACCCAGCTGAGATGAGGCCACATGCTGTGGATTTTTACGGTGACCTTTTCAGGAGGGAGGACTGCGATCAACAGTGTGTGGATGAACTGCTGCAGGGGCTTCCTCGGCTGAGCCCTGAGGACAGAGCTGTCTTGGATGCTCGCATCTCTTTGGAGGAACTTACTGCTGCTGTGGGTCAGATAGCGTCTTGTCAAGCTCCTGGGCTGGATGGGCTGCCGGCTGACTTCTACAAGCACTTCTGGAAGTGTGTTGGATTCGACCTGTGGGAGGTGCTGCAGGAATGTTCACATACAGGCTTATTGCCAGGATCCAGTCGGCATGCAGTCCTCTCTCTTTTGCCGAAAAAGGGGGATTTAGCTCTACTGAAGAACTGGAGGCCAGTAGCGTTTCTATGCACTGACTATAAACTTTTCTCTAAAGTGCTGGCTAACAGACTTAAGGTTTTTCTAGAGCTTATCATTCAGAGAGACCAATCGTACTGTGTACCAGATAGATCCATCGTGGACAATTTGTTTCTGATGAGAGACTTATTGGACATTTGTAAGCTGTACGGTATTGATGTTGGCATAATCTCGTTAGATCAGGAAAAAGCCTTTGACAGGGTGGACCATGTTTTTCTTGTTTCAGTTTTAAGAGCTTTTGGTTTTGGTGAAGGGTTTGTGTCACAGGTGAGGCTTCTATACAAGGATGCTTTCTGTCTGTTGAAAGTGGGGGGTGGTTTGAGCTGTCCAGTGCAATTTCAGAGAGGCATTAGACAGGGCTGTCCTCTCTCTGGAATTTTGTACTCCATCGTCATTGAGCCTCTTCTGTCTATGATAAGAGCTAAACTTTCAGGTCTTCTGCTACCAGTGATGCCTCAGCGCCCTCCGCTGATAGTATCAGCTTATGCGGATGACATTACTGTCATTGTTAGGGATCAAGGAGATGTACAGCTACTGAGTAATAGTTTAGATCTTTATGAAAGTGCCTCTTCAGCTAAAGTTAACTGGGGGAAGAGCGAAGCATTGCAAGTCGGGCTGTGGGCAGAAAAGGGAGTTCCAAAATTGCCAGGGAACCTTAAATGGGGGAGGCAAGGGTTAAAAATCTTGGGTGTTTTTTTGGGAACAGAAGAGTTTCAGGAGAAGAACTGGGAGGGTGTTGTGGAGAGAGTGTGTGCCAGACTATCCAAATGGAAATGGCTGCTACCTCAGCTTTCCTACAGGGGACGAACCCTTATTGGAACCCTTATTGTCAATAATTTGGCGGCCTCGACCCTATGGCACCGGCTGATGGTCTTAACTCCACCGAGGGGCCTGGTTGAGGAACTTCAGAGGGCCGTTGTCAATTTTTTCTGGTCTGGGTTGCACTGGCTGAGGGCAGCAGTACTGTACCTATTGGTGCAGGAAGGAGGACAGGGCGTGGTGGACATTGAATCCCGGATCACGGCTTTTAGACTGCAGACAGCTCAGAGACTACTGTACGGCTGGGGCCTGCCATGGACTGACACTGCCTGTTTCTTATTGAGGAGGGCCGGAAGCTTTGGGTACGACAAACACCTGTTCCTGCTTCGGCCCGGGTCCATAGATTTGTCTGGTCTGACACTTTTCTATAAGTCTGTCTTGCAGGCGTGGCAGGTTTTTAATTTCCATCGGAAGGATGTTTTGACAGTGGGGATGTGGATCTCGGAGGAGCCTCTGTTTGGAAACAGTCTCATTACTTCTCTGGCTCTGTCCTCGGTCAGCCTGAGATCCAGACTGAAGGAAGGTGGATGTGTGAAGCTGGGTCACCTGATGAGGACCTCCATTACCCGTCTGTCTGAACTGCTCAACATCAGATCCAGGAGAATACTGACCAGGATGGTGGAGGAGGTCCGTGCTTCATTGCCAGAAGCCCTCAAAGTGTTTGCTGAGGACAGAACTGTACTGGATCAATGGGGGGACGGTGTGGAATATCTTTTTCCATCCCTGACTGTCTCTCCTGCTGGTGATCAGTGGCAAGATGAAGAGGACATCTTGCTGTCCTTTAGGACCCCAGAGTTGGGGGATTTTGAGACTCTGGGAAAGAAGGCGCTATACCATCTAAGTGTGAAGGTCTCAAATCTCCGCTCTCTGGTGGGAGTGAAGGTGTCGAGGTGGACAGAGTTTTTTGGCAGGGGGTCGTCCCCGAGGGGCTGTTGGCGGTCCCTGTACAAACCCCCCGTTGATAAACGGACGGGGGACCTCCAGTGGAGGATTGTACATGGGGCCATAGCTACAAACAGGTATCTGGCACGCCTCAATCCTGACACAGGGGAGGGCTGTCTCTTCTGTTCACAATCTGAAACTGTATATCATCTGTTTACTCAGTATGGTAGGTTGGCAGGGCTTTTCAGACTGTTAGAGACATGGTTTCAGGGTTTAGGGGAACAATTTTCTTTTTCTTTGTTCATTTATGGTCCACGCTATTCTGTCAAGAACAAAACCGTACACATACTTATCAATTTAATTTCAGGGCAGGCTAAGCTTGCTATTTGGAAAACAAGGAAAAACCGTGTGAGGGGTGAAGGGACGGAAGATGTGGTTTTGATGCTGACTGGGATGCTGGCAGCTCGGCTCCGAGTAGAGTTTGAGTTTTACAGACTGATAAATAAGACTGAAGTCTTTGTGAATATTTGGGGTGTGCAGGATGTGTTGTGTTCAGTCGTAGATAACTCCTTGATTTTACACTTTTGAGAGTAGTTGTTTTTGCTGGGCTGTAACATTTTGAACAGCAAAAGTAAGAACTACGTTTTTGAACTGGTTTGTTTTGTTTGTTTGTTCTGGTTTTGGTTTTTAGTCTCAAGACATTTTTCTTGTATTGGACGTAATTTTCTTTGTTGGAATGGCCCGGTTTGTGCTAATTTAATAAAGGGCTTTTTAAAAATCTAAAAATTTCTCTCTCTCTCTCTCTCTCTCTCTCTCTCTCTCTCTCTCTCTCTCTCTCTCTCTCTCTCTCTCTCTCTCTCTCTATATATATATATATATATACATATATATATATATATATATATATATATATATATATATATATATATATATATATATATATATATATATATATATATATATATATATATATATATATATATATATATATATATATGCCCCCCCACAGGCCCACACACACACTACACAGACAATACACAGACCACACACAAAAATTATACATCTGAACGGGAATGCTCCTCCCGTTCTCTATCTGTCCTTTTCCCTGTTTATCCTACGTTAAAATGTCAATCCTTTTAAGTTAGCACAACACATCTCTAGAGTTACAGGCTTTCTTTCTTAAAGAAAGTTCACAAAGATGACCATAATGATGTAGATCCACACAGTAGACATCAGTGATCTAATATTAGAGAATGTTCAACCTAAAAACATGAATAATTTGTCAGGAGTGAATGAACCGTATGGGGGCAAGATGCACGTAAAGGAGAGTCGGAGCACTGCTGAAGATCAAATCTGAGGATTATTAGTGCATTAACACCAACACGGAGGTGAAATATTAACATTTTATTTATTATTTTTCATCCCCAGTGCTTGAATAGCTGCCTCATCCACAACGAGGAGATTTAGAAAGTGTGTGCCTGTTCAAGGCAACGGAGAGAGATACGCTAGAGGGCTCATTCTTTTTGGTTTGGAACGCTTCATCTGACATTATTACTAGAAAACTTAAAACGTATACGCATGTTTTTTATAAATCCTGCTTCAAGCTCCTTTAATGTTACTTACTGAAAATGCTAACTTAATTAGTTGCAAGTTGCTATTTACATGTCTTAATGCAACTCTTTCCTCCATCTGATTATGTTGGGAGTATTGTGGTCTATAACGTAGTCAGTTGGAGCATCAGCTGAGGTAAGAACGGTTCCTTGCAGTCAGACCACAACAGCTGTGTGTCATTAGCCCGTTAAACTGTGATTGGTCACAACTGGTCCCTGGCAACATTTAAAAACTCTGAGCCGTGCTGTCTCCTTTACTACTTGAAGGTTATAGGGAAACATCAGAATGGTTTGTGTGAAGAGTGTCAAGAAAATGAGACAATAGAGCATGTTTTACTGAGTTGTGGGAGATATGAGATGGAAAGGGAGACTATGAATAATAAATTGAGAGAATTGGGAGAACAGGAAATTAATTTTAAAAGTATGTTAGGAATGAAGACTAGGAAACATGTGAAAGCATTACTTGAGTTTTTAAGAGACACTAGATTATTTGAAAGAATATAGTCAAACAGAGAATGAGGGTATGAATCAGTGTCAGTAGGCTGGACCATGAGAATGATCCAGAAGAGGGCGGTAATGCACCGGAAAAACTGGATGCCAACCGCCAATAAACCTGAAGAAGAAGAAGAGAAGAAGAAGTCTCCTTTACTTCTGACTTTCATTATGAAGACTGCAGGCGTCTTCCTGAGGTTTGGTACAGTCTTGGTTGGAAGCAACTGTTTCCAGCTGGTTCTAGAAGTTTCTGATGTTGTTGTTCTTGTTTTTCAGGGTTTCCCTCTGTTTGTTGTTGATTGTGGAGTCATGTGGGATGCATTTGAAGGGTAGGCTATGAGATGCTGAAGACATGATGTATGTAATTGTATCTCACTTGGCTTAAACCATCTGTTTCTGTCCTCAGGATCAAAATCTCACCAACAGAGTGGTGGTGGCAGCGGTGCTGGTGGCAACTTTGCCTCCTACCAGGGAGCACCCACAGGTCATTCAGCACCAGTGCTCTACAGTGCCCCTAGACAAGTATCTGCACCAGTACTTGTCCCAAATCCTAACCCCCTTCAGCTTGTTGGCTACACTACTCCAGTAGGAAGTAGCCTGGACTCGGCTGCACCTGCTATGGGATACTATGTTGGTACTGGGTCTGCTATGCCCCTTCAGGCGGGAGCTGTTGCTACGGGCTCTGCTATGCCCCTTCAGGCAGGAGCTGTCGGTACGGGGTCGCTTGTGCCCCTTCAGACGGGAGCTGTCGGTACTGGGTCGCTTGTGCCCCTTCAGCCTGGCTATGTTGTCTCTGGTTCTTCTGTACCCTTTCAAGCAGGATCTGTTGGTTCAGGATCTGTTGGTTCAGGACCAGCTGAAGCGGGTGGGTCTTGTCTACCAGAAGTCTTTAGATGCATGATACTAGTCTTGTGGTTGATCACTGTATCCTGACTTGTTTCTCCACAGAAACCGAGTGGGCTGTTCCTCCCCGAAGCTTGACTGAAGCAGCAGATGATGCCAGTGACATTCTCCCATCAGCCCCTCTACCACCACCTCAACCAAGCTTCCAGGCAGGAGAAGCTGCCAGTGTTATGAGGGAAGCTGAACTTGGCAACTTCCAGCGGCAGACAGAAGAATTTGGATATCCGGCTGACCAACTGGGCCAAGGACGGCAGGGATTCACAAGTGTGGTGCTTCCCCAGTTTGGTGTGGGTGGTTTCTCGGCGTACCCCTATCCAGACTTTGACTACAAACTCCTGTATGGCCTGTACCCTCCTGGCACCCAGACTACCTTCAGCCAGCACCATGAGAAGGGCAAAGACTACTCTCAGGCCGTCCACTACTTAACAGAGCATGCTTCTGACGACCATGGTTCTGTGCAGCAGAAAAAGGTCTTCCAAGCTGCCTCCTAGACTACTGCAGGAAGTGCTTAGGTTTCTCAAGGCTGGCAGAAATGTGTCCTCTGCATAAAAGATTCTGATCAGTTTTGTCCAATAAAGACTTTAACTTGTATGTGGCTTTGGGGAATGCTTATTTATAATGGTTACGAAATGCTGTTAACTAAGGTAAACCAAAATTAACAATGGAATTGTAGGTTACACTTCCTCCTCACACACCAATGCGTGTTGTGAAGTCTGGCGTTACAAGCCTTATCCTGAGGTTGGTAGCATGGAATGGAAATAAGGCATGGGAAAAACTAAGATTTCTGGTGTCCTGTATAGTGGATCATCTCGTCGAGACCAGGTTTTTGAGGCTCAATGGTTGCACATCAGACAATGTTCTTCAGCACAGTGGCGTCAAAAGGGTCAGTGCGCTTGACAGTGTGACACTACAATTGTTGGATGTATTCCTGCTTTTTGCCTGAAAAGCATTTACGAAAGGCTCCAGCAGAACCCAGTGAGTTTGCATTGGAAAATGCAGGTATGGATAATACTTTCCTCAGGGGGTAGAAGCCAAAGCAGTGTTGGGCCACAGCCCTATGTAAACAGGGTAGGCCTCAACTTTAAGTTCCAGCTCTGAGACCAGCCTCAATTTTAAGGCCATATTGTCTTAACGTTGACCGCATGGTCTTAAGAAGGAAATTAGGAATGACACCAAAGCCCAGCAGTTTAGTGCCCTTCGGGGCAATAAAAGGGGTGGTATGAAAGTGACACGCGGACAGTACATTGATCAGTGACCCCGATTTACAGCAGGTCCCCCTGCTGACCCAAAGAGCTCTCTGCTGGTGGTTAAATAGCAGTGGCTGAACCGACTCCATCAGCTGTGTCCTGCGCTAGATACTGGTAAAAAGACATCTGAAGATTGCAAAGGACTCTATTAATTATTAATACAATTATTAATAGCCTTCTGATAACCGATCAGCTAAGCTACCTGTGTGGCACAACATTTCTAAAATAAAGTTCACAAAGATGACCATGGTGATGTAGATCCACACAGTAGACATCAGTGATCTAATATGAGATAATGTTCAACCTAAAAACATGAATCATTTGTCAGGAGTGAATGAACCGTACGGGGGCAAGATACACGTAAAGGAGAGTCGGAGCGCTGCTGAAGATCAAATCTGAGGATTATTAGTGCACTAACAGCAACACGGAGGTGAAATATTAACATTTTATTTATTATTTTTGATCCCCAGTGCTTAAATAGCTGCCTCATCCACGACGAGGAGATTTAGAAAGTGTGCAAAAATCATTGCCACTCAAGAAAAAAAAAAGAAATAAAGCTGGATTATGAGGAGAATACTTTTAAACAAAATCATGTTAAAGTTTTCATCACAATTTGGTCTTAATTCGGTTACAGTCAATAATCAGATTGCTCTTGTCCATCTAAATATAGTGATCGGGATACTCCGCTTACCTTAAAGGAGCTTGAGGCAGGAATAAGAAATTAGACTCATTAGCACCACGACGACCGTCGGGGGTACTGCAGCCAACAGCGAAACCGGCACGGGAGAACGCGCATGCAGCGTCATTTGACGTCACATCCGCAGGACAGCGCGGGAAATTCGGGCCCAGAACTGCAGCGCATTTTGCAGCACACAGCCTGTTCAAGGCAACGGAGAAATACGCTAGAGGGCTAATTCTTTTTGGTTTGGAACGCTTCATCTGACATTATTGCTAGAAAACTTAAAACGTATACGCATGTTTTTTATAAATCCTGCCTCAAGCTCCTTTAATGTTACTTACTGAAAATGCTAACTTAATTAGTTGCAAGTTGCTATTTACATGTCTTAATGCAACTCTTTCCTCCATCTGATTATGTTGGGAGTATTGTGGTCTATAACGTAGTCAGTTGGAGCATCAGCTGAGGTAAGAATGGTTCCTTGGAGTCAGACCACAACAGCTGTGTGTCATTAGCCCGTTAAGCTGTGATTGGTCACAACTGGTCCCTGGCAACATTTAAAAACTCTGAGCCGTGCTGTCTCCTTTACTTCTGACTTTCATTATGAAGACTGCAGGCTTCTTCCTGATGTTTGGTACAGTCTTGGTTGGAAGCAACTGTTTCCAGCTGGTTCTAGAAGTTTCTGATGTTGTTGTTCTTGTTTTTCAGGGTTTCCCTCTGTTTGTTGTTGATTGTGGAGTCATGTGGGATGCATTTGAAGGGTAGGCTATGAGATGCTGAAGACATGACGTGTGTAGTTGTATCTCACTTGGCTTAAACCATCTGTTTCTGTCCTCAGGATCAAAATCTCACCAACAGAGTGGTGGTGGCAGCGGTGCTGGTGGCAACTTTGCCTCCTACCAGGGAGCACCCACAGGTCATTCAGCACCAGTACTCTACAGTGCCCCTGGACAAGTATCTGCACCAGTACTTGTCCAAAATCCTAACCCCCTTCAGCTTGTTGGCTACACTACTCCAATAGGAAGTAGCCTGGACTCAGCTGCACCTGCTATGGGATACTATGTTGGTACGGGGTCGCTTGTGCCCCTTCAGGCGGGAGCGGTCGGTACGGGGTCGCTTGTGCCCCTTCAGACGGGAGCTGTCGGTACGGGGTCGCTTGTGCCCCTTCAGACGGGAGCTGTCGGTACTGGGTCGCTTGTGCCCCTTCAGCCTGGCTATGTTGTCTCTGGTTCTTCTGTACCCTTTCAAGCAGGATCTGTTGGTTCAGGACCAGCTGAAGCGGGTTAGTCTTGTCTACCAGAAGTCTTTAGATGCATGATACTAGTCTTGTGGTTGAGTACTGTATCCTGACTTGTTTCTCCACAGAAACCGAGTGGGCTGTTCCTCCCCGAAGCTTGACTGAAGCAGCAGATGATGCCAGTGACATTCTCCCATCACCCCCTCTACCACCACCTCAACCTAGCTTCCAGGCAGGAGAAGCTGCCAGTGTTATGAGGGAAGCTGAACTTGGCAACTTCCAGCGGCAGACAGAAGAATTTGGATATCCGGCTGACCAACTGGGGCAAGGACAGCAGGGATTCACAAGTGTGGTGGTTCCCCAGTTTGGTGTGGGTGGCTTCTCGGCGTACCCCTATCCAGACTTTGACTACAAACTCCTGTATGGCCTGTACCCTCCTGGCACCCAGACTACCTTCAGCCAGCACCATGAGAAGGGCAAAGACTACTCTCAGGCCGTCCACTACTTAACAGAGCATGCTTCTGACGACCATGGTTCTGTGCAGCAGAAAAAGGTCTTCCAAGCTGCCTCCTAGACTACTGCAGGAAGTGCTTAGGTTTCTCAAGGCTGGCAGAAATGTGTCCTCTGCATAAAAGATTCTGATCAGTTTTGCCCAATAAAGACTTTAACTTTTATGTGGCTTTGGGGAATGCTTATTTATAATGGTTACGAAATGCTGTTAACTAAGGTAAACCAAAATTAACAATGGAATTGTAGGTTACACTTCCTCCTCACACACCAATTCGTGTTGTGAAGTCTGGCGTTACAAGCCTTATCCTGAGGTTGGTAGCATGGAATGGAAATAAGGCATGGGGAAAAACTTACATTTCTGGTGTCCTGGATAGTGGATCATCTCGTCGAGACCAGGTTTTTGAGGCTCAATGGTTGCACATCAGACAATGTTCTTCAGCACAGTGGCGTCAAAAGGGTCAGTGCGCTTGACAGTGTGGCACTACAATTGTTGGATGTATTCCTGCTTTTTGCCTGAAAAGCATTTGGAAAGGCTCCAGCAGAACCCAGTGAGTTTGCATTGGAAAATACAGGTATGGATAATACTTTCCTCAGGGGGTAGAAGCCAAAGCAGTGTTGGGCCACAGCCCTATGTAAACAGGGTAGGCCTCAACTTTAAGTTCCAGCTCTGAGGCCTAACTCTGAGACCAGCCTCAATTTTAAGGCCACATTGTCTTAACGTTGACTGCATGGTCTTAAGAAGGAAATTAGGAATGACACCAGCCCAGCAGTTTAGTGCCCTTCGGGGCAATAAAAGGGGTGGTATGAAAGTGACACACGGACAGTACATTGATCAGTGACCCTGATTTACAGCAGGTCCCCCTGCTGACCCAAAGAGCGCTCTGCTGGTGGTTAAATAGCAGTGGCTGAACCGACTCCATCAGCTGTGTCCTGCGCTAGATACTGGTAAAAAGACATCTGAAGATTGCAAAGGACTCTATTAATTATTAATACAATTATTAATAGCCTTCTGATAACCGATCAGCTAAGCTACCTGTGTGGCACAACATTTCTAAAATAAAGTTCACAAAGATGATCATGGTGATGTAGATCCACACAGTGGACATCAGTGATCTAATATGAGATAATGTTCAACCTAAAAACATGAATCATTTGTCAGGAGTGAATGAACCATACGGGGGCAAGATACACGTAAAGGAGAGTCGGAGCGCTGCTGAAGATCAAATCTGAGGATTATTAGTGCACTAACACCAACACGGAGGTGAAACATTAACATTTTATTTATTATTTTTGATCCCCAGTGCTTAAATAGCTGCCTCATCTACGACGAGGAGATTTAGAAAGTGTGCAAAAATCATTGCCACTCAAGAAAAAAAAGAAATAAAGCTGGATTATGAGGAGAATACTTTTAAACTAAATCATGTTAAAGTTTTCATCAGAATTTGGTCTTAATTCGGTTACAGTCAATAATCAGATTGCTCTTGTCCATCTAAATATAGTGATCGGGATACTCCACTTACCTTAAAGGAGCTTGAGGCAGGAATAAGAAATTAGACTCATTAGCACCACGACGACCGTCGGGGTTACTGCAGCCAACAGCGAACCGGCACGGGAGAATGCGCATGCACCGTCATTTGACGTCATTTGACGTCACATCCGCAGGACAGCGCGGGAAATTCGGGCCCAGAACTGCAGCGCATTTTGCAGCACACAGCCTGTTCAAGGCAACGGAGAAATACGCTAGAGGGCTCATTCTTTTTGGTTTGGAACGCTTCATCTGACATTATTACTAGAAAACTTAAAACGTATACGCATGTTTTTTATAAGTCCTGCCTCAAGCTCCTTTAATGTTACTTACTGAAAATGCTAACTTAATTAGTTGCAAGTTGCTATTTACATGTCTTAATGCAACTCTTTCCTCCATCTGATTATGTTGGGAGTATTGTGGTCTATAACGTAGTCAGTTGGAGCATCAGCTGAGGTAAGAATGGTTCCTTGGAGTCAGACCACAACAGCTGTGTGTCATTAGCCCGTTAAACTGTGATTGGTCACAACTGGTCCCTGGCAACATTTAAAAACTCTGAGCCGTGCTGTCTCCTTTACTTCTGACTTTCTTTATGAAGACTGCAGGCTTCTTCCTGAGGTTTGGTACAGTCTTGGTTGGAAGCAACTGTTTCCAGCTGGTTCTAGAAGTTTCTGATGTTGTTGTTCTTGTTTTTCAGGGTTTCCCTCTGTTTGTTGTTGATTGTGGAGTCGTGTGGGATGCATTTGAAGGGTAGGCTATGAGATGCTGAAGACATGACGTGTGTAGTTGTATCTCACTTGGCTTAAACCATCTGTTTCTGTCTTCAGGATCAAAATCTCACCAACAGAGTGGTGGTGGCAGCGGTGCTGGTGGCAACTTTGCCTTCTACCAGGGAGCACCCACAGGTCATTCAGCACCAGTGCTCTACAGTGCCCCTAGACAAGTATCTGCACCAGTACTTGTCCAAAATCCTAACCCCCTTCAGCTATTTGGCTACACTACTCCAGTAGGAAGTAGCCTGGACTCAGCTGCACCTGCTATGGGATACTATGTTGGTACTGGCTCTGCTATGCCCCTTCAGGCGGGAGCTGTCGCTACGGGCTCTCTTATGCCCCTTCAGGCGGGAGCTGTCGGTACGGGGTCGCTTGTGCCCCTTCAGACGGGAGCTGTCGGTATGGGGTCGCTTGTGCCCCTTCAGGCGGGAGCTGTCGGTACGGGGGCGCTTGTGCCCCTTCAGCCTGGCTATGTTGTCTCTGGTTCTTCTGTACCCTTTCAAGCAGGATCTGTTGGTTCAGGACCAGCTGAAGCGGGTTGGTCTTGTCTTTAGATGCATGGTACTAGTCTTGTGGTTGAGTACTGTATCCTGACTTGTTTCTCCACAGAAACCGAGTGGGCTGTTCCTCCCCGAAGCTTGACTGAAGCAGCAGATGATGCCAGTGACATTCTCCCATCACCCCCTCTACCACCACCTCAACCTAGCTTCCAGGAAGGAGAAGCTGCCAGTGTTATGAGGGAAGCTGAACTTGGCACCTTCCAGCGGCAGACAGAAGAATTTGGATATCCGGCTGACCAACTGGGGCAAGGACAGCAGGGATTCACAAGTGTGGTGCTTCCCCAGTTTGGTGTGGGTGGTTTCTCGGCGTACCAGTATCCAGACTTTGACCACAAACTCCTGTATGGCCTGTACCCTCCTGGCACCCAGACTACCTTCAGTCAGCACCATGAGAAGGGCAAAGACTACTCTCAGGCCGTCCACTACTTAACAGAGCATGCTTCTGACGACCATGGTTCTGTGCAGCAGAAAAAGGTCTTCCAAGCTGCCTCCTAGACTACTGCAGGAAATGTTTAGATTTCTCAAGGCTGGCAGAAATGTGTCCTCTGCATAAAAGATTCTGATGAGTTTTGCCCAATAAAGACTTTAACTTGTATGTGGCTTTGGGGAATGTTTATTTATAATGGTTACATAAATGCTGTTAACTAAGTTAAACCAAAATTAACAATGCAAAATGGAATTGTAGGTTACGCTTCCTCCCTACACACCAATGTGTCATGAATTCTGGCGTTACAAGCCATATCCTGAGGTTGGTAGCATAGCTGTGCAGTTTAAGCATGGAAGCTGCTTAGACTTTCACTTGCAGGTGGTTGGCAGGGCCTCCACATGGCCATGGTTCCTGGGGAAAGTGTCCTAGCCCAATATGGGACTGTTCAGAATATGACCACATTGCAGATAAAAGGGGGTGGGGTTTCATGTCACTGGTATTCACTGTAGACAGGTTGCCAGATGTTCACTGTGACAAATGGCTCACCAATAGTTAATGTCTGTCCTGTTGATCCAAGGACCAACCTTGTCAAGGACAACATCAAGCGCATTCTTTTCTATGTGGAAATCACACCGAAACCAAGCATTGTCAAAACAGAGCTCCAATATCAGACGATGACATTCCCTGTAGAGTTGCAGGGTTTGCAGCAGTTATAGCCCTTTTCCACCAAACCAGTCCCAGGACTGATTCTGGGCCAGTGCTGATGCTGGTTCACGACTTGTTCAACTTGCGAACCACCTGAAAACCTGTTTGTTTTTTCATAGCTCAGGGTGCTAAGCGGAGTCACATCATTACGTCACTGCATTGGCGCGAAAGTTAAAGCCGTAACGTATTTGCGCTAATACATCCTTTGTCCACGTAGCACTCTCTGTGGTTCATATCACTAAAAGACAGGTTGTCCTCCTCAGACCACTGCTGCTTTGCTGCATCCATATTAATTTGTTTATTTGAAAATGTCGCCGTCTTGCTATTGCCGTTGGTCTTAACTCTGCCCCCTCTGCTTACGTAAGCGGTTCTTTCCTCTGGCCCAGCAAAGAGTTGGTGCTAACTTGGAACCAGATTTTCTGCCCTGGAGCCAGCTCTTTGTCAGCCTGGTTCCGAACTCTTACTCCTGCGCTTACTCAGCTTATGCACTGCTGAAATATAAAAGCTTCCCAAAGTCCGATCCACGGTGAAAGAGGAAACCGAAGATGTGCACGCTATATATATATAGATATAGATATATAGATATATTTATCCAGTAATCCCTCGCTCTTTTCGCGGGGGTTATGTTCCAAAAAGAACCCGTGATAGGTGAAATCTGTGAAGTAGTAACCTTTATTTTTTTTTATAATTATTAGACAAGACTTCAAATTGCGGAGATCAACACCGCCCCACCGCGACCCGCGTAATTGGATTTGAATGGGAGAAAATGAAAAATGATTATGAAAAAAAAAATAGTACAGTAGGACAAATTGTGACTTGCGCGTATTTCACTGCTCTTCTGACTGCTGCTGCATCCTGACTCTGTTCTGTGGCCTCTTTTTCTTCTAAAACCTGCGGTGCAGGTGTGTTTTTTCCAGAGAAGAACATAGTTATGGGTCATTTTTGTTGCTCTTTTTTCTTCTGGGCAAAACCAACATGCCACCATCGACTATATCTGAGAACTGTAATGAACAAGTCAAAGGGTCCCGTTCTTGAGCTGCTCGCTGAAGTTTATTGGCCGTTCTCAGCATTATTGCTTAGCAACCAATGTTATTGACACACAGGAAGTGAAGAAGCGGGGAGACTGTTTAGCCAACCAGAATGCAGAACACTGACAATGGTGAAGGAGGAATGACAATGACCTCGGAAAACCATCACAGCAGCAGGATTAATCCGGGATTTCTCCTCGGTGCTGCGAGGAAGGTCCAGGACCATGTCCTGGTCCTCGATAAAAAACACATACATACTGTACATGCCCCTTAATTACTTCGCTTTGCATAACAAATTTATTACTAATTAATTTTGGTAGAGTTTTTCTTTATATCATTAACACAAATTACAACATTTAAGAAATACATTATAGCGTTGTAACATGTGCATATCACGGGTAACTTGCTTAGCCTTAATTATTATGAAATAATAAAACGTAATAATAAAACGTTTTGTAATTACATAAAATGGTATTGAGACAAAATATTATCTTCAAACCTTTATATGGCCCTTTATTCATAAGCAAACTCTACATCCACCGCAGTTTGAGGGTTTTCAGGCCACGAAAAGCGACGTCGGCCAAGGGTATCTACAGTCGGTCCAAAAATTGCTACGGGGTTTCCGGTGATCTTCACCTGCGTGATTGGACAAACATTCTGTGACAACTTAATTCCAAAATTAAGATATGCTAAGACTGAACATTTCACCTGCTTGGATAGTACGCTGAGCACGATTGGTTTACATCGTACGCAACCAGCAAATTAAGATTGTTTGACAATTACAATACTCGTCAGTTATGATTCTAACTTTTAATAATGTGATATGAACTTGTATATGACTGACATACGACATTTAAACATTGTTATTTTAAATCATTTTAACTTTATGAAACTTTCGCAATGACATTGAGTCCATGCTCATCCTGTGAAATGTACTTCATAAATAAATTTGCCTTGCCTTGCCTTGCCTTGCAATGGTCCATGTATTAGTTTTATCTCTTCGGTTTTGTGTGTCCATGTCTGGGCTATTAATCAATTTAAAATCAAAAGATTTATTAATCAAGACAAAAGTTAAAAAAAAGGATAATCGAAGAATAGATTTTCCTCTTGCGTACCTCCAGGGTGTGCGACTGGCTTTATTTTAGAAAATGTGAAAGTTTTGACCTTCATTCATTCATCGTTGTTCAAATGATAGAAAAACCTTTCATTTTCAAGTGAAGTTTGGTGAAAGTGAGATTCTCACTTAATTAATCCCAAGGGATTCATTTTTGTTTGGTCAAGATTATAATTGTTGTCACTGTACAAAACCCACGGGAGGATTTACAGTATCTTTCAGTTGCATCTTGGAACATTGTTGGGGTTTTTTTTACCCAAAAATTCGAAAATTGAGTTTTCAGGATAAAAAATCTTGTCCATGTTTAAATTATTTAGCATATAAACCAACTAAATTCATTTCTCTTGTTAAAAATGTCCTTTTCGAGAGCTACACACACCTCACACCCTGCACAGCTCATTCAGGACTATCACAAAATGAGTAAATCAATTAATAAAGTGTTTAGTCTTCATTACACTCACCTATGAAATAGATTTTGAACTATTGGATAGTTCCCACATATTGAAGAGGCGTTCATCATATCTGAAGGTTCTCCAATGTAACTCTGGTGATCATGGCTTGGCAGCAACAATATGTAAGTATTTACCTGCCAGCGCATGATTTGGGGATCAAATTGCTAACAACCAAGTCTTATATGCCACCTTTATGTTAACCAACACGTCATTTTTATATCAGCATTTGTTAATTTATTTATTCTTCACTTACTTAGTGTTTACAAGAGGTATTTTTTGGACTCAATTTTACAATATTAGCTTTGACTTATATTATCAGCGACCCACTCTACCTGTTATTATCTTGAGACCATTAAGAGATTTATAAACCAACAGCAGGATTTTAAAAATCTATTCTGTGACAGAGAGTAAACCAGAGTAAAAATCTGAGAACTGGAGTTATATGGTCTACTCTCCTTAGTGAGAACTCAGCAGAGATGGAAAAAGTACTGAAAATTTTTAATTGAGTAAAAGTATCTTTACTTTGCTTAAAGCAGCACAACGTAACTTTCAGCTTTTGTTGAGTTTGGCGGCTCCTTTGGACAAAAGCGGTAGTGCTTTACCAGTAGTGTGGCAGGGTTCCTACCATGCACCTCAAAGTTACATAGTGCCAGTGAAGGCGATACAGACCCCTCAGACCAGTCAGGAAGTTCCAGGGTCATCGGTGCAAGATGTACCAAAAGAGACTGGTGACCGAAGCTTTGACTCTCACTGTGACGCGGGCTCCCCTCCTACTCCTCCTGGTGCCCATGTCACTCCAGTTCCTACATCCCCTACATTACCCCGCAGCCTGGGTTCTACTCCAAAGAGGACATTGGCAGGGAGAACGGTTAAAACTCCTGTCAGGTTCAAGGACTATGTTCCAAAGTAGGACTTTTGTGTTGATTTTACGTGTCGTATTTATGTGACAGGTTAAGGATATTTCATTGGTTATATAAAAGAAACCAAAGTTCAGGTGGGTTGTTAAAGAAAAAAGAAAAGAAAAGAGGAAAATAAGAAACAGTTTGAAACTGTTTCTTATTTTCCTCTTTTCTTTTGCGATGTCTTAAAACAAACATATATCAGAAACTGTTTCTGATATATGTTTGTTTTAAGACATCGCTACGATCAGCAGTTAATAACTAGAAGTTTGCTTTACTTTGTTTGTTTACTACTTCAGTTTACTTGATGCTTTAAGCTACATAGAAATATTTGTTTATTATAGGCCCCTGGGAGAATTCAATAAAAGAGGGAGATGTGATGTGATTTAGTTGTAGCTGTATTTTATATCTACCACTAGATGTCACTACAGTCTACGCTTTGTGTTATGAAGCAGGGGCTTCTGGGTAATAGATAGAGACTGCGTTAGAAAGCTAAGTCACGGCAGTTAAAGAAGCAATGTTTTGTGTGCTCGTCTGGAAGTTAATAAATGGTTGAATTAACCAGCGTGAGTCAGTGGAATTCATGACACCGGGACACAGGGGCATTTAATTTTTTCACCATACATTTTGTACTCAGTAACGTGAGGGGGTTCAAATGTAGTGAAGTAAAATACTTGGGTCAAAATGTACTCAAGTAAAAGTAAAAATTACATATTTCAAAAACTACTTAGAAAATTACAAATTACTCATAAAAACTACTCAATTACAGTAACGTGAGTAAATGTAATTTACTCACTCTACTTACTCTTTCCACCCCTGGAACTCAGGCAGTAGGTTTCCGAACAAATGTTTGATGGATTTTTTGGGGACACCCATGAGAACAGCATAACAGTAGTCAAATCCGCTGAAGATATAAGCATAGACCAGTAGAACAGAATAATCCAGTTACTAGATTTTAATTAATGTTAATGGCTACACTGGGATCTGACTGGACTGCAACCTCAGCTGTGAGTATTCTGGGTGCATTTTACAAACAATGGATTATTTCAGCAGCTAATTCAACAGTGGTGAAAAAAATACTCAATTATTGATTTCTTTTTCAGATTACTACCAAATCTCATCATCAGGAAGGTGAAGAAAAAATATAAAACTCATGAATTTTCTTTCTTTTTGTTATCCCTATTTTCCGCTTATAGTATCCTAAATGTAAATTAACTATATTTATTAGTTTTTAGTTCTTATTTGGAAGAAGCTTCTCAGGGTTATTAGTTTTTCTATGTGTAGAACTCAATGTAGATATTAAAGACAAGTAATTACATTAGGATTAAGATGTTGTAGTAAGCTACTATGGTGGGTTTATTAATTAACTTAATTTTTTATATAAATATATTTTGGTGCAATATACACCTGTACTAAACACATGTATCGAGGCTATTTATTCTTAATGTTTTCTTATGAAAGAAACAAGTGAATTTGTCCCAATGTTTTATCTGGCTTGTCTATAAACAGAGAATCTTCAAGACTTACAACTCTCACACACCGGTTTAAAAGAAAAAATTATAAATTCCATCATTGAAAATACAAATTATAGACATCTAATTGAATATATGGATTCGGTCACAATTTTTTTTAAAAACAACAACAACAAACAAATAAGGCACCCAGATGCAACAGTTTTCTACTTGCAGTCATTTTACCATTTTACCAGTTTCCAACCACGACCTCGGAACACCAGCGGGAATAAGTCGGGTCAAAGAGCATGCCCCAGTCCCGTTCCTCAGTAAACACATACATGTCCTTACATTACAAACTCAGTACGAGTTAATAGGGTGTTCCTAATGACATCACGGTTTAGCTCTGTGTTGAACTGCAGAACAGCTGCAGAACAGCTTTTGATCTGGATTTGCTTAGAACCACTCTGTTTAAATAACCTGCATGTGAGTGACTGTGTTATCAAAGACCGCTTTTTTCTGCTTTGCTTTTTTTGTCTCAAATTGAAATAAAAAGGAACTTCCTTTTCAGGTTTTTTTAAAGCTGTAATAACACCGACCTGCCACATGGCGTCGCTGTCTGACCACTTCTCCTGCAGTCTGCTGTCATGGCCGAGAGGCTGTAAGGCAAGACAAGTTAATTAGGGCCCGAGCACTGACAGTGCGCAGGCCCTATTTTATCTGTATCTGTCTATTATTAATTACTGCTTTTTAAACTCTTTATTTGCTTCTATTTTTTTTTATCTAATTGCTTTTTTGTTTCAACTTAAATCATGCTTTTTATTTCTACTATGTGATATTTTAATGTCTCTGTAAGAACTTTGAATACAAATTATATACAAATTAAAGCTGCAAGCAGCGATGAATGGGCCCTCGCACCCTTATGCACATTCAGGCTGCAGTGGAAGCTTGTATGACTTGATGTAGATTCTTCAGGCCTGGACATTTAGCGGATGACACCACCCACAACTCTCTATATCAAACAATTCAAAAGTTATGGCAGAAAGTAGGAACTATCAGATATCGACCAATCAGATGAAGGGGCGGGGCTAATTTCCACCAATTATGTTCAAGGACTCAAAACCATGTCCGATGACACCACCTATGACTCTGTATGTCAAACCATTCAAAAGTTATGACAGAAAGTAGGAACTATCAAATATGGACCAATCAGATGAAGGGGGGGTGTGCTTTTTGACGTCTACTGCGCCACGGTAACGCTTTTGACTGAGAAAAGTAATGCCCATCGTCGCAGGATGAGACGCACATTTTAATGTATAACACACCTGAGTGCACGTTACGGTTCGGGCGAAGAAGCGGCCGAAGAAATGGCATAAATTGCGCCAAAATTACACAATTAATTCAAAATGGCCGACTTCCTCCGGTTTCGGCCATGGCGCCAAGAGACTTTTCTTTAAGTTGCGACATGATACAGGTGTGTACCGATTTTCGTGCATGTACGTCAAACCGTATTGTGGGGCTTGAGGCACAAATTTTCTACCAGGCCTGGCTTGTGTGCAAAATTTGGTGACTTTTGGGGCACGTTTAGGGGGGCAAAAAGGCCCTCCTTTCGTCGGAAGAAAAATAAAAACGAGAACGAGAACGAGATCTCCTACAGATACAATAGGGCCTTCGCACTGTAAGTGCTCGGGCCCTAATAATAATAACTGTCCTGGAAATATGTAAAATAAGTTGACCATTGTGGAGAGGGAGGTGGCAAGGTGCAAACAAAGTGTATTTTAAGGATGAACACTTATGACCTGTCCTGTATCCCACAAGCGTCTGTGGAGACGTTGTTCACGTGATTGGGTTACGTACATCTTCACATCCATATGATTGCGTTTCTAGGCCACCCAAAAATTTCAACTGGCCCCACCCTAGCCACCCTCATTAAAAACTCTGTGGCTAGGATTAAAATAATAAGGGTAAGGATTTCAATGTAATTCTGAAAATAAGAATACTATTTATCGTCATCATTGGTTACTGTATCCGCTTCATATCAGACCTTCCCAGATCCCCCTCGGGCACACTGGCACTGGCTAGAGGACCAGCCCAGGACAGACCTGCAGCCGCAGGGCCCCCACCTCCCCAGTGCTGCACCACTGCCAACCAGAGGCCCGGGCAGGACCTCAGAGCCAAGGGTAGATAAGGCTGCCTCACCCCCAGGTGGAGCACGCAGGGGGGAGAACCCCCAGCAAAAACTAGAGTGTTTTTTTTTTCCTATATTAAGTTGTTTGTTTGTATATAAGTTTGTGTGTGTGTCTTGAATGCCTTAAAAAGAAGGTGGGATGTGCAGGACGGATATTTCCCTGCAGGCCCCAGCGTTCCACAACTATAATGTGTGTGTTTTTGTTTTTAATTTTTATTTATTTATGTCCTCTCCCCCATGTTGATTTGCTTGTTTGTAAAAGTCTTTGTGTGCGTGAGTGCATTATAAAGAAAGTGGGGCCTGCAGGGTGGAGCACAGGGCCGGTTCTAGAAAATGATGACTAGGGCTGCATCTCAGATCAGAGGGGGTGCACATGCCTGGCACCTTATTCAACACTAAATGATGCATTTTCCCATAATTTATAAAGAATACAAGAATATTTAAAGTGTATTTCAAATGCTTTATTGCAGCAATATTGCTGCAGAACAAAGAAAATGCTACATTTAGTCTGGGCTACCTCACCCATCAGACAATCTAGCAACAGATGTTTCTTACCCTGAAAATAAAACATAGAAATTCAAACTAATTTTATCTATACAGCTCAAAACCATCACTAAACATGACAGTCATTTCAAGTGGAATGATACCAGTCAAACAATAATATTTAAAGTGTCTTTCAAGTGCCTTTTTGCAGCAATATCGCTGCAGAACAAAGAAAATGCTACATTCAGTCTGGGCTACCTCACCCATCAGACAATCTAGCAACAGAAAATAAAACAGAGAAAAATAAATAACAAAAATAAATATAACTATAAATATAAACTTGGTGGTTGTGCTTAAACCACTTCCGAATATCCATCGTTACTTTGTGTTAACGGAGCAGCAGAGAGCAGCGTCTTGCTGGTGCAGGAAACTGCTGGAAGCAGATGAGTGACGGACACTGGCTGATTTATGGTTCCGCGTTGCACCAACGCAGAGCCTACGGCGTAGGATACGCGACGACGTGAGCGTACGGGCTCGTCGCCGCGTACCCTACGCCGTAGGCTACGCCGTCAATTTAATGCGGAACCATAATTCAGGCTTAACGCGCGCGCACTTGTCAGTTTTTTCTTCGTCTTTTCAACTGAGCATGCAAACACATAAACTGAGGGTGCAATGCATGCTTATGCACCCTCGTAGAACCGGGCCTGGTGGAGCATGCCCAAGCTTGTCACGTAACAAGTTGGAGGGAAGCAGGGTCGGGGACAGGGGTACGGACTGCCAGACATGCTCCCAGCTGTGGACTAGATACCTGTGTTGGCCCCAGGGAAGGCTGCTGGTTAGAGCAGGACTGCCACCACCAGGTTTTCTTTTTTTTTCTTTTTTAACTTCATCATGCTAGTTTCTAGTGAGAACAAAAGTCATTAGCTCCAAAGCGACTCGTATCCATCCATTTAATTCAAACAAAACTGCACAATTGATCTTTTATAGTGGGTCAGAGGGCTAAAAGCAATTAGTTACTCAGCAGTGAATCGATTCTGGCACAGAAACGGACCAGTTCCTAAACGACATCCACACTTCCACCCGACTTCGAGTCACTGTGGAGCTGCAGAAGGATCCAACAGGACCGTAAACAGCTGCCGCAGTTTGAGCACGCAGCTGGATTCCTGTTGAGACGACAATGCTGCCCATCTTACAAATCCCCATTGTGGTGTGTTTGCTTTGTCTGCTGTCATGTTGCAGTTCAGCGTATGAGCTGCAGGACACTATCCACACTCTGAAAGAAGAAAACTTCCAACTGCAGCATCGACTGGACAACCTCACCTGGGCTCTTAGGGATCTGAAACACCTAATGAAGGAGCACTCCGAAAGTAAGTGAAGAGCTATTGGATAAAAGTTTTAATGCAAAAGACACTCATTAGAATTCTGTTTCACAATGAATACAGTTGCTAAGAGGGGATATGGTCCTGGATACCTGCACACCTGGAGGGAGTGGTCCCAACATGGTAATGAGCTTTTCAGAAATTTATTGCTTTATTTCATCAAATATTGCCCATGTCTATGTCCTAACAACAGTATATTTTGGGTTTTTCTAGGCATTAGTACTGAGACTCACCAACTTTTCAAGCAAGTGCTGTGTTTTAATGAGCTCCATGATGCTGCCACGCATCCCATCTTCATTTGTCCGGTCCTCCTCCTCTTTTTTCCTGTTTCTACGACTCTCACAGTTCTGCTTTGAGTTCACTCAATAACTTACAGCTGATTAAACCTTCAAATGGATATCAAAATCCCTGACAATTCTTGTTCTATTCATTTAATGTAAAGTTTTTTAATGTCGGTTATGTAAACAGAGAAGTTTTGACTTCTGGTCTAAATCAAGTAGTTTAGTTTTCCCCAAAAACATAGAAAGGAAGATGTGCTTATTTTTTTTTTTTTTTCACTTTACCTCAAACAAATTTAAGGAGTAATGTCTGGTAACAGAACCAGCCCAGCATTTGAAATTTGAAGCATTTGAAATCAGTCAAAGTTTAATCTCACACCAGTTACAAACACAGTACTGTGTCTTCTGTCTTCTAAACGGATGATAACATGTTGTAAAGTGTCATCATTCTTAAGGAAAATAAAACTGTGAACTGGAAAACCTGTCAATTTGACATGTTTTGCTACGCAAACTCTACGCAGACTCTAACAGTCTGAATAACTGTATTATACAAATAAGCCAGGATCCAAATTATAAATTGGGTTGATGTGGGAGCTGACATTTGCAACAGAGATGAATGAAAACCTCATAGATAGACTTAAATAACATAAATAAAGAAAATAAACAAATCTGCAGCCAAAAAATGTACTTATTTGCAGTTGTGCTAAAAGGAAAAAACAACTTTATATTCACACTCTAAAACAGACTTCAACTTATTTGAATATGTATCATTATTAAGCTACTCATATTAATGTCTTTGCAGAGATAGCATGTTACATGTATGTTACAAAGTGATTAATATTACAAATGAGGACAGAGCTTCTATCACAGATCTTTCCCCCTGAGATCATTCAATTATCTGCCCTCAAATTTCAATACAATCTAAAAAAAAATAACTGGTTAATTATAACAAAGAAATTCATAACAGAGTAATATTTATAATGAACTTCCCTGAAACATGTCCGACTCTTTTTAATTAGTGGCTAATATGAACAACAATCTGTAGGTCAGAAAACAATATATCTCACTTGATCAATAGTTCGAAAGACCATAAAGAAAAATTTGACAATTGAAAAGGGAAAAAAAAAGAAAAGACTCCTTGACCTTTGCAATGAGGAGAACCCACTAAGTCTCTTCAAGTTTGATGCGCCTTTTCCCATGTGGTTTGGCTCTACTGTACTTGTGTTACATTGTTCTAATATACATATATATATATATATATATATATATATATATATATATATATATATATATATATATATATATGGTCAGACCTCACGGATCCACCAACATGCTCGAAACGGAGTAGAATTGAAGTATCCACTTATCGAGTCCTACCCCTGAATCTTACGGTACATACATTGTTACATATAACAAGAGTTTCAGTAAGCTTATTTATAAAACACTTATACCTATTTTAATAACTGTTCAATACATATAATACTCAATTATATGTATATATAAATATAGTCAAACTCAAAACAAATCAAAGCAAAGGAAAGAAAACCAAACAAACGCCCAGCATTTAGTTGTGCTACTATGTATGTATGTACTAATAGAGGTAATTATAACGCATAGTATTACATTATCATTACTTTACTATAATACTACAATATAATAGAGAACAATAGACAGCAATGGTATAACAATATACTTGAATAACTATATAAGAGTAGATATGCTATATATACACTAGTTCATGTATTTACCTCCAATTATATACATAAAAATTACTATACATCTATATATCGACATATCTACATATAACTATAAATCAATATATATTAATAGAGATTTAGATATATAAATACTGTACGTATAATACAACTCAATATATCCATATACATACTTACATATAACATATCTATATCCATAATATACGCCTATATATCTACATATATTAATAAATGTACATATCTACATGTTTATTCGCATCTGTATTTTGAATAGAATGTTTCTTTGTATCTTTTTTTAAATGGTGATATGTTTTGACTTTGTTTTAGCTCCATGTTTAGGCTGTTCCACAGTTTCATCCGCAGGTCGACATACAGAAGCTCTTCAGTGTTTGTGCGTCTGTTGAGAACTTTAAAATTAAACTGACCCCTGAGGTTTTAGCCTCCCTCTCTTTCAAAAAATATCCCCTGTATATGTCCCGCTAATGAATTGTGAATAGTGGACGAGGGGTTGAAAAGTATCTAATACCGCTCCATAATTACATTTTAACCACTTGGCGAGACTGAGATAATATAATGGCACTCAGGAGGGCCAAACATACACCTCGACGCAGAATAACTGGCAGCAGTATTTCTTCAGGGTTGTGTGGGACAGCTGAACTAAAACTCCTGAAATATGAGTCTGAACTGAATGTACTCATAAGGAACTCATGGAGAGACTGAAATTAAAACGTCAGTCACAGTTGATGATTAATGAAACAACGTGAATCATATAATGAAGACAACAAGAGTCACCAGACCTCAGTCTGCAGTCAGTTCAGATTCCGATTTCTTTATCCTCATTCAAATATTATGTCGAAGATGCACTGCCATAAGAAATTACATTGCATCAGGCCAAATGAAAAAAAAAAAAATCATCAGTAGATAAATGTACGGTAACATAAACAGCAATAAAAATAGTATAGTTGAGATGTGAGGAAGTAAAGTAACGGTGCTCAGTAAGTATTGTACTGTGTTACTGCGTATTGTACTATAGCCATGAAACAAATATTGTAAACTATGACACTTTGTGCATATGTTTTTGGGCTAATGTGCTTCCATGTGTTTCAATTTCTGTGGTGGAGTTCTGGACACTTGTGGAATCACTGCCAAAGTGCACTAAAGCTGTGTCGCTGACAGCCCAAAACTGTACCCAGATCATTCACGTTGGCTTTTCTTTTTATGTGCATTAAACAGTTTTCTCTCACAGATTTTTTGGAAAACTAGGGCTATACCATACTTGGTAAATTTGTGTTTTCGATGTCCTGAATCCATGTTACATTTCGCCTTCTATGGCTGCTTTGTCTGCTTAATTAAACTCATCCTTTCTGCATAGATTATAAATCGGTGCATTTGTACTTTAATTTCCATTTGATTATGCTGAATGGACGGCCAATTTCCATTTGCAAAGATTTCATCTGGCCCCAGTGGAGTGTTTTGTGCAGCCATGCCTGTGTGCATAAGTGAATCAGAAGCCACCAAATGTGTCTTCTCTGTCCCAGTTTCAGTTTTTAAACAAGTCACTCTGCCGCTGCGGCTTGATTTAGGGTGGAGTGGTCATGTCAGCAGCTCTGCGACGATGTTCAGTCATTGATGTTAGTTTGGTCTATGAGCACTCAAATACTGTGTGTCAGAAATGTGGAGCAAGGGAAGACGGTAGCATATCACACAAAGAATTGATTGTTTAAAATTCACCATTGTGAATATAAAAACCTCTACCGAGTGTCTCAAACAAGCAGGCAGACCTCAGTGTGTGGTTGTTTCGTCTGGAGCAGCACCCATGTGCATGCTGATCCATATATGGACAGAAGTCATGATTACACCCCATTAACCCACATTAATGAGGACACAGTTCAACCAACTTTTAGAGTTCACAAGTTCACAGTACTAGCTTCTCATTTAATCACTATTTTGTGTCACAGTGATGTTAATTTATGAAGTTTTGAACTGGCAACTGTTGTCTTTTTGTAAAACGAATGTCTTTCTGCCTTTATTATTGATGTTTGAAAGCTGGTATCAGTAATAAGTTGAATAGGAATTAAACTTTGCTCTAAAACCACCGGAGATCCACCACTTACAAGCATCTAGCAAGTGTTACAACAAACTGCCATCCATCCATCCATCCATCCATCCATTGGGTGTTTTGGAACGGCTAGATTCAGATGGAATAATCAGTACATTAGTAGACAGATACATACGGAAGAAAGTCAGAATTCAGACTTTTTTCAGAAACCTAAAACAACAATAAAAATGTATGGAAGATTTTCTTTTTAATTAAAAAAAAAAAAAGTTCACTTTAATCTCAGAATTCTGAAAAGATTTTTTGTTTAAGGTTTATGAAAAAGTCAGACATCCAAGATTAAAGTCAGAACTCTGAATTTTCTCTTTAGTGACCCTAATCCTCTCCAGTAGATACAGATACACGCCACGTAAACATATCAATAAGCCTTGAAATAAGATCTTCTCATACTTGAGGGGCATTAAGAGGACTTGTAAGGTTGTGGGTGTATTTATCTGTATATTTGTATGTGGAAAACACGTGTACCTATACATATATGAACTGAAACAAGTACATGTGTGCTTTAAAGTGTGTAAAAATATCTGAATAAGATTGTATATAAATTCACATTGTATGTAATGTCTGCTTTTACATATAAATTAATACAGGGACTCAGGGTAAATAACTCAGGTGATTAATACTATTTGTGCAATCTTTAATGATGACAAGTTTTTTCTTTTTTTTCATATTTAATAACAAGGGTCCAACCTCAGGTTTTGCACCAGTTGTAAGCAGGTATATTTCTACTTTTAGAAAATGAGAAGTAACACAAAAGTGTATTTTTGTGTGAAAAGGTACACACGATTATAACACTTGTTTTGCTAGTCTCTAAAGTGCATAATTTAAGGTGTGTGAATACACATTATTCTGCATCTGAGCGGGTTCATGTAATTGTAGGGATGGGGGAGGTGGGGCGGTGGTGGTGGCGCAGGGGTGTGTGTGTGTGTGTGTGTGTGTGTGTGTGTGTGTGTGTGTGTGTGTGTGTGTGTGTGTGTGTGTGAGTGTGTGCGTGTGTGAGAACACTACACGTGAGTTGCCGTTGTATGATTTTCTCTCCCAGCTGGAAGCTGAGCAGAAGCATCAGGAGAGCGTCAGACATCAGATACTGAAGAAAGCACATGGGCTGATCACCAACCAACACAGAGACACTTGTGGAGTAAGTATTAATATTCTGATCTCTCTTTGGCTCTGGACTCGATAAGGATGTTGTGAACGTATCATGATCAACTGCATCTACGTATGTTGTTGGTTTCAGGTGCATTCATCTGTATAAATGCTTTAAAACTCCTTTCATCGTGCAGCTGTTAGTATTCAAACACTTGTAAATGTACCGTGCAGCTGCATAACAGGTGCTGAATTTGCATTTTTAACATCTGCTGAATGCACAGGAGCAGTTTAAAGTTAGTAAGAAATATGTATAATTTTTTACACGGGAACAGAACCATGTTGTAAAAAGAAACCTGAGCTTGTGTTGTTCTGCGCTATTTATTCATACAAACAATTATATGCAGAAGCTATGTACAGTAGAACCAGACAGCACATAAAAATCCCTTTCAAGTTACTCCTTCTTATCAGCAATGCATTGATAACGAGCAAACATTTTAGAAAGAGAGTTAAAAAGTAAAATGTTTGACTTTTACAGTTTCTAAAGTGAAACAGCTGTAAAAAAAAAAATAATTCCTAAACAGGCTAAAATGACAAGTCCTGCACTGTTGCTGCACATGTGCCTCAGTTTATGTGCAGACAAAATAAAATTTAAATACATCACATCTTAGCTCCTCTACAATCTTACTTGGCAACACCTTTGAGTTGTCTGAATCCTACAGCAACAGTTGAATGTAAGGTTTTTCTATGACACAATGCAATGCTGAAAAAGATCTTGCTGAGCTGCAACTGAAGACGACACTTCAGCTGACATTCACTCAAATCAAACATTTCCATACGTTCCGTAAACTATCAATATAATGCAGAAGGAAAGAAGCTGCATGTTGATGCAGCAGCCAAAAAGATCTTAATGAGATGCTAAACTGTGTAAATGAGCTGTTGTTAACCTCAGTAGAGAAACAAATACACACCCACGGACTCTTAGCTTTGTGCAAAAACAAGCGGCCACAAGGCTTACAGAACCCACGGATCCATTCACCGATCCATTTAGGTCAACAGTGATGAATAACGAACCGATATCTGTTAAAGTGGGACAGAAAAACGGAAAAAAAGGGATTTCGTTATCTGCAAACTGGTTCTTCTGTGATTATGAATATTAGTATTATGACACAATTTAGCAGTAGCTGAAGCTGTATTGAAAAAAAAGTCTTTAGAGGATTTAAACATTCAAATGACGAAAAGCCTATAGCAGGTGATGAAAACACATACATTCCATGTTTATCCATGTTGCATGGTCTTCTGCTGTCCAGAGAAGATGATTAGTTCATGAGACACTGCTACATTCAGTATTTATTTATATTTTTTGTTCCTGACTGTTGATCAACTGATATTGCTTTCAATTTGAGCTTATCATGTTTATGTCATGCTGGCTGTAGCTTTGGGTGTTATTCTTTCCACATGTTGGCAATTAAGTCCTTACTCTGTACCTGAAACAGAGCAAGTATCACCGCAAAGTTTTTACTTCGACAAGACTCAGCGGTTTATCAGGAGGAGGAGGGTGTTGGGCAGGAATGTAACCCTCGGCCATGAGATTCTAGGTTTACACCATCATAAGATCTCCTTATTTTGACATCTTTTTTTTTTTGAGTCATTGACTTGTCAACTGTTTTTTTTTCTCCACTCTTTATGCACGACAACTACTTTTTTTTGCCTTGGAAACACTTTAATTTGAATTTGGCAAGTTGTAATTTACGGTAGTTAACTAGTCAGCAAAACATGTCAGTGCTTTGGTTTTTTGTTGTTTTATGTTTAGATTTTTTAAATTTTGGTGAAGATGATTGCTTGTGTCTTTTATTGTCAATAGACCCACAGCCATTTTCATCGTACAAAATACAATACCAGTGCTGTGAGGAACCACAGAAGCTAAATTGCTGTTTTGATTGATTTGATTTGAAGATTTTATTTCGAACATGCATGTTAAAAAAAGAATACAAAAAAGTAAAAAAAATGAAATACAAATATATATATATATATATAGTATCAATATAGAGATATAATACTCAATTATATGTACAGTATATATAAATATAGTCAAAAACAATGATGTTTGGAGACAATCAGAAACTGAGCAGAATATACAGACATGTGGCAATACAAAGTACCTGAAGCTTTCTATGTTTTCTTTTATTGTCTGAGTGGTATTGCAATCTTATTTATTTTGGTAAATAGCATCTTTTAAGATTTAGCTCAATATTAGACTCAAGAGTGAGACCAAGACCAATGTAGCCTGAGTTGATTGATAGGCTTGGAGATCTAGAGGGTGTGGACCTTGAAGATGGGTGGCTGGAGGATCTAGAAAGTATTTCAAAAGTATCCAAAAAGTGACCAGAGACTGTGCACCTGAAGACAACACTGTAGGATCTGGCGATGAGTGGAACCAAGGCGTTTACCCAGAAGTGGTAGATGAGCCAGGTGTGTCTGATCAGCTGAGCGCAGGGAGGAGCCGACCGGTGGGAACAACACGCTTCCTGAGCGAAGAAGGCCCATCTGTACAACAGTCTGCACTTGTTAAAGTACAATCTTCAAAACTGAGAGTTAGTCACAGCACAGTGGCCGTCCTGCTTAACCAATATTGTAGACATGTATACACATTTAAACCAATGAGCGCATTGAAACTTGGCCTGCTGAATCATAAATAAATGTTTTCAAAAAAGAAGCATGAAGCAGTTTATCACTAACTAGGAATAGGCTCAACTAGGGGAAATTCACCTGGTTTCAGCTCAGGAACTTAATAACAATTAAAGAACAAACAATGATGATGTAATAATGATAATTTGTGATGTTGTAGCAGGTAGTCATATCTAACAAATATATAGCAAACTGGCTCTAAATGATATATGAAATCAATACCCCTCCCTGCTGAAAGACTGTACCTCACTAGCTAGCCCCATTAAGAGACCAGGCCCTGTGTTTATGAATTTACATTCATAATCACTTAACTTAACATTCATATTCACTTAACTTCAAAGTCTCATACTAAGCTTTTAAAAAAAATAGATTTTAAGGTCAACACAAATCCTCTGAAAATTCACACAGCAAACTGACAATTCACAAAAACATACATACACAAATACAAAAAAAGAGCAAATAACTTTTAGCTAACTCAAATCTGTACATATGATGTGAGTATAAGCTACATAATTCTGAATGTTTTCTCTTAAAGTCATCATGAAATGCAATGATCATTTTATTTTACTGATTTACTAATTCAATTTCCATTCAGAAAATGTCAATAAAACTGTGCTTGAACTGTAGTTAACAGTTAGTTTGGTTTCCGAACCTCATGGCACTGAAATGGATAAGATTTTTATCAACATATTTGCTACCCAGAGTTTCCAAAACTGTCTTCATTTCCAAGATCCTTTTGGTGTGGTGATTGGAATTGTTTCTAGAGCCATATCCAGTGTTTCTTTTTGGCAGGTTTTGTCCAATAAAGTGTCAAATGTGACTCTGAGCTCCCTGTACATCTTTATCACTACACATGAAGGTTTACATCATTACTCCTGAATGAGCCTTTCATGAACATAAAAGATATATTTTTTGCAGGCTTTTACTTATGCAACTTCAGAAATGCAAGACCAACATTTTGCATCCCATGAAAAAAAAAAAAGGATCAGCCCTTAGACGGCCATACTGAGGATCATGAAAGCCTATATGATCAGACGAGTGGCTGTCCCCGCAGGGACCAATAACTGATCTTCACAGTACAAAGCTCCGCAGTCTCTTTTCATGTCACTTTCATTGAGAGGAGGACCACGGTGCGACCTCTGTAAAGTGGCTGTGCCCATTCAAGGGACTAAAGAGGACAAAGCTGAGCTCGCTGAGGTGCAAGACTCACAACCAAAATAGGAATGAAGCAAAGGGGAAGAGAAAGGAGGAGCGATGTCAAATACATCTGCTGAATACATTTACTGCAAACCCATCAAACGCTGGATTTGTGCATATGTCAGGTTTATCGCTGTTTTTTTCCGTGTGAAAGTGAATCTTATTGTTAATGATGTGTCTACAAAAAACAAAGTCACTTTATCATACTTTTTTCACAGACGTTTGTGCACACGTGAAGCCACTGAGTTAAAATTGAAACCCTTTAATGACTTACATATAAAACAATACACAGAAAATACATAGTTTTATTATTTTATGAGTTTATTATGTATGGAAATTAAAAACACTCTTAAATGTGGCTATAGTAGTTTATAATAATCGTTTTTTGTTTGTATCATTATGAATACAGTGTTTAATTTCATGTATTTTTTAGTTTGTTGGTTAAATTTTTTTTGATTTTGTTTATTGTATAGAAGTTTTTTTTTATTATTTACTTTTGTTTTAATTATGGGGTGGTAGAGAAGTCCCAGAAATGTATGCATCAATTATGAGACACCCGGCATTATAGGGTTAACACATTAAAGACCATATGTATTAGTATTAATATTTTGAACATCCAATGCATTCCTGTTTCTAAACTTCTCAAATGAAAACCATATTTATGACAGTTTTCATGCAAACAAAACGAAGAAAAAAAACCTTTTCCTTTTTCAGAATAAAACAATAAAAATAGAAATATAAAAAGGGAAAAATAACTGTAATCAACATGAATCTAACATTGGTGAAGTGGACATAAAAATTATTCCACTATTCATCGGATCTAAACTTGTATTTTTTTTTTTCAATGTAGCTGCATTTTTGCTGAATTGCACAACTGATGAGAAAACGTGAATGATTCATTACAACACCACCTTTCAGTCTTTGTTTTGTTACAATCTCGGATTTGTCGTGGTATGAGGCTGAGTACCTGCAGAATCTGACTACTTAATCACATATGTTTGGAGTTTGTCACCTGGCATGTTAAGGGTGAAGTGAATCTGTAATACGCATAATTTGGGGGTAAGAACTCTTTCACATGTGCACACTTTCCAGGCTGACATCATGGATGAAGCTGCATGCTGGTTTCTCCGTCCCTCCCAGGGAGCTCAGCAGTAGGATGCAAGTCTGTGTCTGCATGTGTTTGCTCCCACAGATGACTTCCTTCCTCTGCTTGCTCCTCCTGTCTGGCTCCGTAGCAGCATCTCCACTGGGTGAGTCCATGTACGTGTTATTACCTCCTCAAACGCATCACATGGTGGATTTGTTTTGTTTTTTGTTTGTTTTATTTGTGTCCTTATTTTTCTGGTTTTTGAAAACAATATAAAAATTGGAATTTCAAAAATACATTCGTAAACGTGGAAGATGTCCAAAAGTGGTCCTGAAGTTGTTAACTTGGCAGATATGTGCACTCTGGTCTTGTATTGCTGGCTGGTCCAGAAGTGACTTGCAGCATAAAAGCACCAAAAAATTCTGGGCTGGGGATTGATTCAAATGTCAAGAATCGATTCAAATGTCAAGATTCGATTTGATTCCGATTCTTAAGATTCAGAATCGATTATCAGGATTTGATTCGATTCAATCCGATATCGATTTGGGTTAGTGTTATTAAAACTGTTTTTTGAGCTGTTGCATGAATTATATGACTGTAGTTATGCAACATATTAATACTTGTATTTTATTGAGATTCAACAGCAAGTATTGGCAGCTAATGATGCTGTAAGGACCAATCAGCTCCCAGAATGCTGATAGAACTGCTTTCAGAAACATTGTGGGTCAGAATTGTCAAACAGATCCAGGGCAGCAAACAGAGGACGTATGAAAATCGGTTTTATTTCTTTCCCACATTCCGTTTTTGGTTTTTCCATTTTCAGTTTTTTGGGGGTTTTTAATTTTTGAGAATTTGGTTTTTAGCATTTAACCCCAAGAAAGTATATAAAGCAATGCAATATAAACAATTTCAGAATCAGAATCAGAATCAGAAAAAGCTTTATTGCCAGGTCAGACATAAATCAGACGAGAGAACTTGACTCCGGTTTACACCGATGGCACCATTAATACGGACGCCAATTTATGCAATTATAACTGAAAACTTGAATGTTTTCATACTTTGTCACATAATTAAAGGCAAAAACATGGCAGTAGTTATTCAAGTGTCCAACAAAACACATCACCCGCGTTCCCTCACCGGCCTGGGCCTGGGACGGGTGGGTCGGGTTACCCGGGCCTGGCGGGGCCCGCCGTGCAGCCTGGGGTGCCTTCTGGCGGTGCTGGATCCCCCCGGGGAGGGGGAAACGGTGCGTGATTGTATGTCTGTGTCGGTGAGAATGCGGTATGGAAGGGTCCTGCCATGGAGGATTTGAGCCTCCATTGGCAGGACATCAAAAACTTAATAATTTATCAATATTATATTATACAAAGATGGTTATTATTATTAGTATTATTATTAGTATTATTATTAGTATTATTATTAGTATTATTATTATTATGTATAGTATATTATATTATTATTAGTATAGGTATCTGATAGGTGAATGGATGAATGAATGGGATGCCTGGGTCTGGGGCCCTCCGTTGTCGGGCCTGCGCGTGTGTCGCCTTGTTGGGGGGTTCCCTCTCTCCGGGCCCGTCTCCGGTCCCCCCCGCTGCCTCTACGGCGGGGCGCCCCTCTGGTCTTGGAGGGCCACTTTCGTGGGGGACGGGTGCGCCTGCCCGCGTCGGCGGCCGGGGCGGCTCTGTCTCTCCGGGCGGGCTGGCCCCCTGCCGGGTGGGGGTCGCTGGCCTGAAGGGTGAGGGCCTCCTGGCCGCGTGTCCGGCCCGGACCGGGTGGCCGGGGATTGCCTGGGTCGCGGTCCGCCGCCGCGGGATCCCTGGCTGCTTCTTTCCGCGCCGTGGGGGCCCCGCCCGCGGGCCCCCTCGGCCGCCGCCGGGTGGGGGGGGGGGGCCTCGCAGGCGGTGGGTTGCCTCCCTCCTACTTCTCCCCTCTGTGGGGTTGCCGGTGGCCTGGGTTCCGGGCTCTTCCTTGTCGGCCTCTGGTCTCGCGGGTGGCGGGGTTGCTCCCCCCCCTCCCCCACTATAGATACACTTCAGGTGGAGCTTTGTTTGGTTTATTACACACATACACACACACACACACACACACACATATAGTAATTTAGTCACACGCATACACACACACACACACACACACACACACACACACACACACACACACACACACACACATGCATGATCATATACATACACACACACACGCATAGACATACACACTGGCTTGTTCACCTGCATGCTGGCTCTCTAGTTTTTGGGTTTAGGTAGCGGTAGCGATAGCTTAGCTCAGACTGCGATCAGATCTCAAGATTTAGGTCGATTGCTGTTCGTGTTTTGGATGGCTCCGTGCCGGTTTCGTGCTTTGTTTGTGGTTTTTTTTGTTGCAGATTTCCAGTGCTTGACGTGTGTCTCCGTGTGTTCCTGCTTCCTGGATTGGCAGTGGATGTCGTCACCACCCCCCCCCCCCCCCCAAAAAAAAAAAAAAAAAAAAAAAAAAAAAACACTGGGTTTGTATGTGTATGTTTATGTATGTGTACGCATATGTGTGCGTATATATATGTATATATTACATATAGTAATAATGCACATATATACACTTTTGGTTTCTACCGTCATGGTATCAATCAATAATATGTGTGCAGACAAGGTAAAAATAAAAAAAAAAAAAAAAAAAAAAAAAAAAAAAAAAAAAAAAAAAAAAAAAAAAAAAAGTGTCCAACAAAACATTCCCGTTTTGGTATGAACTAAAAAATTCCAAAATGTATTTGTATTAAATAAATAACTAAGAAATAAATAACTCAAATATGCCTTTCAATATCCCTTTAAAGTGCAAAAAAAAGAAAGAAATTGCAACAGCTCAACAGCGCATGTATGAATTAAATGTGGACTACTGGGATTAAAGTTACACAGGCGAAAATGTAATAATTAAAAAAAAAATCGATCTTTAGATATACGAATCGATTTTTAGGAATTAATATGAGAATCGATTTAGAATCGGAAAATCGATTTTTTTCAACACAGGCCTAGTACACACTGCTGAATGTTGTTTCGTTTATTGACTGTTTAGTTTCATACTGCACTTAAGTAAATTGTTGTATTCATAAATAAGATAACTTCAATGAGATATAAGATATTTGTTCTCTGCGTTCCAGCTTTGGAGGATGTTTTCTTCAGTCCACAGGACCAGACAGTCAGAGAAGGAGAGGCGGTTTTCTTTCAGTGTGTTTCCGGAGAAAGTTCCCGTCCTGCTAGCATTTCCTGGCTCAAAGATGGAAAACCTGTCACGAGAGGCAGACAGTTTCAGGTCAGCACTACACTTCTTGAGCCCCTGTAGGAAAACCCATGACGAATGCAACATTTTCTATGTCCAGTAGTATGTCTGGTGTTCATGTCGCCTCTGAAATGTTTTACTCTATCACACTTACAGTAACTCTATTATCACTTCTTATGAAGTATTTCAATATATTTCAATAGAGAAATGGAAAAATGTCACATACTATTCAAATTGAAACTGATTTCTTTTAAAGTGAAACATAAAGATGTCTTGGGCAATTTAAACTTTTTTCTATACCTCTTATTTCTGTATTTTTCTTTGTCACAGTTTTTATTTTATGCCTATTCTTATTTTTTAACAATTATATCCCTAGATGCAGTTAAGTTTTTGTGCTTCCCCCCTCAAGTGCTTGGTTTTATGCCCTGTATGAGTGACGTAAGTGCACTGCAAAAACTCAAAATATTACCAGGAATATTTGTCTTATTTCTAGTTAAAATGTCTTTTTTTTTTTTTTTTTTACTCAAAAAATCTCATTACACTTAAAACAAGAGTCATCACCAGAAAAATAACTAGATTTTTAAGGGAAAATCTACTTGAAACAGGTTAAAATTGTTGTTTTTTCCAGTGATGAGTCTTGCTTTAAGTGTAATGAGATTTTTTTTACTAAAAATGAGACATTTTAACTAGAATTAAGACAAATATTCTTGTTAAGATTTTGAGTTTTTGCAGTGAGCACCTTTTGACTCAGATTTAGGCCTAGATGCTTGTTATTTTGTTTACCTTTACCAGGGGGAGTATGGAGGTGGTCACCAGAAGAAAACTTCCGGCACACTCCATATTTCCAACGTAACATCAGAAGATGATGGAGTATACATTTGTGTCACACACAATCATTTGCTGAATATCAACAAGCAGAGTAAACCAGCCAAATTAAGTGTACAAGGTGAGCATACGCAACACTTTGCAAGTTTCCACATTATGTCTGATTCTGATCCCAGTCCATCAAAAGGAATCAGTTACTTATTTTATTTTTTATAAAGTGAAATCATGTGAAGTCTTTTTGGCATACCACTCCATTTCTGGAAGGAACAGTCCACTCACTGGTGCAACATTGCTCGCCCATGGAAGTTTCTGTCCGTCCATCTTTCTTGCAGGGGCTCCGAGGAGGCTGCAGATCATCCAGGGCCCTGAGAACATCACCGTTGCTGTGGGAACCGAGGTGGCCATGCAGTGCACGGTCCATGGCTTCCCTGTTCCCATGGTGCACTGGTTCAAAGACGGCTGCCTCCTCCCGCTGAACGGCTCGTCCTCTTTCAGTCTGCAGAACAATGGACAGCTGCTCATATTCAGGTCCGACAGAACAACAGTGAAATCCATTCTCTCTTACCAGCTTATGGGCATGGTTAATAATTCAACCCATGGCTCATTTCTTTAATGTTTCTGTACATATTATGGAATTTATACAAGCAGTGGAAGAGGCTTTTGGTATTTTAGGAGAAATAATTCAATGTATTTTAGTTCTTCTTATGACCTACAGGTTTGAATCCTGGAAAAAGAGTTAATCTGAGATGCATGACGTGCATGTTAGGAAATGAACATAACAAAAACAATAGACCAGGATGTGTCCTGGTCTATTGTGAAAAAATAGAAGATGTAAAAAAAAAAAGTAATAATAGCAATTAATTCCAAATAAATTCAGCTTTACTGTATCTATATAGTGCTAACTCATGACAAATGTCATCTCAAGACGAAACCAACAGACCGCATCAACATTTTTCCATGATACTGTGCTCTGACCTGAGCAGGCACCAGAAACTCCACTTCACCAGGAAGAAACCTTAGACAGAACCAGACTCAGGAAGGGCGGCAGATGGGTTAAGAGTTGAGAGGACGAGAAATATGCAGGCTTATACTGAATAAAACTCCCTTGATATTTATTGAGCTTTATTAATATCTATCATTCATCTTTTTGTTAACTGTATATTATCAAACAAAACAGTTTGAGCTTCTCTCCAGTAATATGGATAACTGTTTGTAGATATCTAATACCAGTACATGTATACAGCTAATATGTATTTTGTTGTGTTCTAAATCAGTTAGGTTTGGTTCAAAAGTTGCATTTTGAACTGTTACCAAACTACACATCACAGGAAGTACACTTTAAAAATGAATTTCTTCTGGAGTTAGATGTTGTTAAATGAAGTTTATGCTCTTGTTGGACTTCCATCAGAAATGTGACCAAAGAGGATGAAGGACTCTATCACTGCGAAGCATCGAATCAGAGAGAAACAATCAAGTCCCAGCCAGCCCTTCTCTTTCCAGCTGGTACTGTATAGCAACATCCGGCCAACTGTGCACTATTTATCTCTTTCCCCATCTGCAGCCGTCACACTACCACTGATAATCACAGTGATGTGAGTTCGTTGCGTCTTTGCATTTCTGTTTTCAGAGATGGACTGGAGTTTTGTGCAGCAGCCCACAAACCGCACGGTAAAAACCGGTGAAAATGTCACACTCACCTGCAGGCCTCCACACAGCAGACCAGAGGCCCAGGTGGCCTGGTTCAAAAACAACCATCGCCTCGCTCCCACGGCCCACGTCACTGCGCTGCCCAGTGGAGACCTCTTCTTCCACAGGTGCCTGTCTGGATTACATTACATATAACCAAATGCTAAAAAAAAAAAAAATGCACAAATAAACATAAGTAACTCCACAAATTAATAATTTACTGGTACAGCTAAAATAATATGTCCTTCTTTGTCAGCTAAATTAGGCAGTTTGTACAGTGATTAAAAAAATTGTATTTTCAGATCCTCATAGGCTTAAAAACTTGTTTACTGAAGCGTACTCCTAAATTAAATACTTACAGTACCTGCTGTACTCTACTGCCCTTATTTTTTAACAACTTTAACAGCTTTTTATTATTTTACCTCTTTTCTTATCATTTTATGTCATTTTATTTGTTATTTAAGCGTACTTATAAATTAAATACTTTTTGAAAACCGCGCGAAGTTACTGTATGGATATGCCCTGAATACAGGCATTGTGACGTAGAATTGTCAAATTGGTTTAATTCACCGTACGAATTGTTACAGATTACATTTGTAATACTGTATTTCACTCGGTCTTTGTACGTTTTCACCGTATAGAAACGTAATTCGTGACATTTTAACAATGAGATGTACCTGCTGTACTCTACTGCCCTCACTTTTTAACAACTTGTGTTTTTTATTATTTTACCTCTTTCTTATCATTTTATTTCATTTTATTTGTTATTTATGTTTTAATTGTGTCTTGCCGCTTTTAATGTTGATGTAAAGCACTTTGAATTACCTTGTCTTGAATTGCTATACAAAAGTGCTATACAAATAAACTTGCCTTGCCTTCCCTAATGTGCTAATGTGGTATATATATTTTTCTTTTTAGTATCCAGGAGGACCAATCTGGTACCTACTTCTGCAGGGCCTCAAACATCCCCCTTCAAAGATCCCTCTCCTCGAGAAGAGCGACATTAACTGTGTTGGGTATAACAACACCACAGAACGTGTTTGTCGGCCTCTGGTAAGTGTGTGAATGAGCCGGGGTCGTGACAGTCTTTTCATTTCCTTGCAGGCCCTCCATCCGTGAAGCTGTGGCCCCGGGTTTTGACCGTGCCTGTGGGCGCTCGGGCGGTGCTGGAGTGTGAGGCGTCCGGTCAGCCCCTACCCTCCATCAGCTGGGTGAAGAGAGGCCTGTCCAAGCAGACCGGAGGCAAGATTGCATTGGGGTGAGCCACTCTTGTCTCCTTTGAACAAAGCAGCAAAGCAGCAACCGCGTGACCGTGTCAATCCCTCTCACTCAGAAAGAGAAATGCCACTCTCTACATCCAGTCAGCCAGGAGCTACGATGCTGCAGAGTACGTGTGCGAGGCCTCCAACGTCCTGGGGAAAAGCCGCAGCACGGCGCTGCTGAGAGTTGCTGGTGATATTTACAGTTATGAACTCATATGAACATGACACAACTCCAGATTATGTGCATGATGTTGTCATAGTCACCAAGAATGAGAATAAAGGGACATTTCATTACTTAAAGGGGACCTATTATGGCATTTAATGTCTATTTTAAACAGGCCTTGAATGTCTTAAAAACAAGCTTTTGATTGTTTTTTCTATATAAATTAGAAATTCAGCCTCTGGGCCATGTCTTTATCTTTACCTTTTCTAACATCCTTCTCTATGTGGGATTCTGAGTGGGCGGGGCTATGATAATGAGGCTCTGTGCTGATTAGCTGCCTGAATGACGCGATACACCGCTATGAAAAAATGGCGGAAGCTCCAGCCGGCGGCGTTAACCCTGAATTATGGTTCTGTGTTAAATCGACGCAGACCCTACGCCATAGGGTACGGCGTAGGCTCTGCGTTGGTGTAACGCGGAACCATAAATCAGCCTTTACACCGTGTCATGCATGCGATGCGAGCGTCAGCGACAAAATCAATTCCATTGCTTTATTTTCTATTGGACTGTCCTAACTGGCTGCAGCGACGCAGCGCTGCGACCAGTTAGTTGAAATGAGAAGTTATCTCTATGATTCCTCCTCATTTCACTACAAAAACCTAAAATAAAGTGGCAGCTGCCGGAGGGAGATGGACAGAGAGCGTCCGATGTCAAGCAGTGCAATGCGATAGTCGGACGCTCTCATGCAGTTACACGGTTTTATAGTTGTGGGTGTGGTTTCACACATCGGAGGCCAAACCTCTGCTCCTGTCGTGACATCACAACAGGAGCAGAATCTGAACGGCTCGTAGATCCACATCACACTGGACGGCTCATCCGGGCGGCTGTACAGACACTGCAGAATTTGGTTGCTTTCCTCCTTCTCTTAGTTGGCAGGCTGAGGGGAGACCACTTTATATATGTTAAAGCAACAGAAAACGTGTTTTTCATAATAGGTCACCTTTAATTATTTTTACACAAATATATAGATTTAAAAAATGAAAAATAAATGTATTCAATTTAATGTAATCAATTGATTTCAAAATGCTTTTATATTCCCCAAAAATAAATTAATTGAATTATTTATCAATGCTATTTACAAAGTTAATAGCATGGGTAAATGGCTTAAAATATCTGAACATAAGCAATGAACAGTTTAAAGGTTTATGCTTGCTAGCACTAAAATTAATTTAAAAAAATACTTTCAATTTGATATTTCTGGAGTTGACTCTGTTTCCTTTACAGAAAAAAAAATATGTAGTTACACTCACACGCACGCAGGCACGCAGGCACGCAGGCACGCACGCACGCACGCACGCACGCACGCACGCACGCACGCACGCACGCACGCACGCACGCACGCACGCACGCTCAATTTCTCATACTTTTTACAATAATCATGTTTCCCAAATGATATAAGCAATGCCTTTTAGTAAAACAGCCTCATGATTGTCATCATCTGCATTTGAATGTATTTCTTTTGTTGCACGCTTGTATCATTTGAAAAATTACCCTTCTTGTGCTGAAATCTCATGTCTTCACCCGGGGGTGCATTTTCCATGGATTCCCGTCCGTCCTCCCCTCAGTGAGCCCCATCATCGTGACCTACGTGAATCAGGTGAGCTGTAAGATGGGAGCGGCTGCGGTCCTGCCCTGCGCAGCGGTGGGGATCCTGCCCATCACATACAGCTGGACCAGGGCCAAAGCGGAGACGCATTCTCCCATCACTCGCACTGAAAACCAACACATTGATGGTGAGAAGTCCAAACGAAGACACTCTGAATATTTAGTCTAGAACGTGAATGTATATACCATCTACGTAATATCTCACGCCTCCGTCCATCCCTCACACCCAACAGGACTGCTATCCTGGTCCACACTCTCGTATCCTGATTGTTTTTATTGTACTTTGTACGGCGACCTTGAGTGTCCTGAAAGGCGCCTTTAACTAAAATGTATTAGGGCCCGAGCACTGACAGTGCGAAGGCCCTATTGTATCTGTAGGAGTTTTTGTTTTTCTCGTTTTTCTTCTGACGAAATGAGGGCCTTTTTGCCCCCCTAAACGTGCCCCAAAAGTCACCAAATTTTGCACGCAAGCCAGGACTGGCGAAAAATTTGATATTTAAAGGAGCTTGAGGCAGGATTGAGGCAGGATTTATGAAAAAAATTTGTATACGTTTTAAGTTTTCTAGTAATAATGTCAGATGAAGCGTTCCAAACCCAAAAGAATGAGCCCTCTAGTGTATCTCTCCGTTGCCTTGATCAGGCTGTGTGCTGCAAAATGTGCTGCAATTCGGGCTCAAATTTCCCGCGCTGGGCGGCGGATGTGACGTCACATGACGCTGCATGCACGTTCTCCCCGTTCTCCCGTGCCGGCTTCGCTCTTGGCTGCAGTACCCCCGACGGCCGTCGTGGTGAAGGGTGGCGCTAGAGAGTCTCATTTCTTAAAAGGAGCCTCATGCTCCTTTAATGGTTTGCATTAATGGCCATGGCCTAATGGCTCAACAGCGCCCCCTAGAAAACTTTGTGCCTCAAGATCCACAATACGGTTTGACGTACATGCACAAAAATCAGTACACACCTGTATCATGTAACAACTTAAAGAAAAGTCTCTTGGCGCAATGGCCGAAACCGAACAGGAAGTCGGCCATTTTGAATTAATCGTGTAATTTTGGCGCAATTTATGCCATTTCTTCGGCCGTTTCTTCGCTCGAACCGTAACGTGCACCCAGGTGTGTTATACATCAAAATGTGCGTCTCCATCCTGCGACGATTACTTTTCTCAGTCAAAAGTGTTACTGTGGCGACGATAGACGCTAAAAAGCGCGCCCCCCCTTCATCTGATTCGTCCATATTTGATAGTTCCTACTTTCTGCCATAACTTTTGAATGGTTTGACATAGAGAGTCGTGAGCGGTGTCATCGGACTCGGTTTTGACTCCTTGACCTGATAATTGGTGCAAAGTAGCCCCGCCCCTTCATCTGATTGGTCGATATGTGATAGTTGCTTTTTTCTGCAATAACTTTTGAATGGTTTGATATAAAGACTCGTGGGTGGGATTATTATTACTAGCTCTCATGGTTTCTTCTCTTACTTGTAGAGGATGGAGCCCTGCATATCTCCAGTGTGCAGGACTCAGATGCAGGGGAGTATTACTGTACGGCCGAGAACAGAGCTGGACGACATCAGAGACGCACAATCCTCAGCATCACAGGTGCATAGACAGACTCTCCTTGTTTCGTTTAAAGCACTCTGGTAAATATGCTACATCACAACACCTTGCAAAAACATCCTGCCAATGGGAATGGAGTGAGGACGCCTCATAGGTCTTGTCTTAAACTCTCCTCTAAGTACAGTAAGTAAGAGATGTTGAGGTTGAAACGACAAACTGCTGTACAGTGCCTGTCCTTTGGCCCATCTGTGCAGGTATGTGGTTTTTTTCATGACGTTTAGCAGGTGGGTTACTCCAGTCATGTAACTTATTACCACTCCGTGGGTGGGAACCAGCAGAACCAGTTGTTGCAGGTTTCCCCGCTCTTGCGTGAGGACAGTTTTTGTGTTTTTGAGCTTGTCTCATGTTGCAAAATGGATGTGACAGTTATACAACTTTTTCCTTTGTGTAAAAGAATCAAGCCCCTGAAGAATCAACGTTATCATCAAGTCATCTAGTGTTAGTATTTATATACATTGTTCTTGTATTTTATGAATGAAAACTCCAAATTGAATTCAAGTCACTCACATCATGGTTATGTAACAAAATGCATTTGATCCCCTTTGCATGAGTTTATTTTTAATGGCTCTTTGTCTTTTATGCTACTTTCTGTCTGAAGCTGAAGGTCATCCAGCCCATAGAGACGAGCAGACTACATCGGTTTTGTCTGCTGTGAGTAATGATGTCATCAGAAAATCTGCCATGGCTTGTGGAATGACACCGTTTCCAGTTTTCATGCATAGTTTTGGTCTAACGGGTGTGTTTTGTTGTGAATAGTGTGCCCTGTTGACTAAGAGTAATATTACTGCTTTGATATTTGAGGCCCATCACTGGCATATTTCTGCTTTTATGTCCCTTCATTTCTTTGTTAAATGTCTGTTTTCTAACAAAAGTCTTTGTTTGTTTGTAACGGAAGTGCTAAAAGCGAATATAATGGGATCTGCTGGTTTTCCAGATGGAGGCCTCGATAACTGACCAAAACCTTGAGATAGCACGTAACCCACATGATGATGCACAACATAAGGAGGCATGTAAGTACTTGCAGAAAAAAAGACAAAAAAACCTAAGATTATTATAACTTCGGTGGTGTATTTTACAGATTACAGCAACTTTGCACATGTCTTTGCTTTGATTTAACTCGTGTAATGCAAGCACAGTGGGAATCCTAATCTCAGGGTTTGATAACTGAAATGGGATTTTGTTGATGGTGGGTGGGTTTGATGTTGCTGATAATCTTCTTCTATAGCACAAATTAGTTCACAAAATTAGCAAGACTGCTCCAGAGATGGGACTCTGGTCTGTCAGGAGTATTCTTTATAAATAGTGTAGAACAGAATCATGACCTTCTGGTTTATATTTTTGCCATTTTCACTTCCTGATGTTGAAGTGAGGCAACAGTAAAGTGTTACTTTCCTTTTACAAAATAAAATTAAAGCTAAAAATGAACTTATGTTTGATCTTGATTTTCTTCAGTGTGATGCTGCAGTGCTGCAAAATAAATAATCAAAATAAGAGATTGTTCGGCTCATTCAAGACTCTGGGACCTGTTTGATCTGTCGTCAGAGCTATAAAATCAATTGGAAAAGGAAAATCTTTGCTATATGTGTGTTATTAGTAGTGTCACAAATAAGATATGCAATTGTAGGCTAATACAAAAAATTCTTATATTGGACCAAAGCAACATTTGTTGTAATTTCCAGTTTGACCCCAGAGGGGCAGTGTTGCCACATTTAAAGAAAAACTTCAGTCGATATAAAAGCAAACTACCTTTGATTCTTCTGACTTTCTTCCTTAATTTACTAGTATGGTGCAGCAGATTTAAATTAAAGGAAGGTAGAAGAGTTTAAAAAATATTTTGAAAAACATTAGTGGCAAACATGACAGCTTAAACATGAAATCAAATCAAAGTCATCACCCCTTTAATCACTGAAATCAGGATTGTAGTGGAAGAATAAAATTGCTGAGTTTATGGATGAGCCATCGTGGAAAAGCTGCACTACCTGAGCAACTCTGTGGGCTGCAGATACTGCTAATGGCGAGGGCAGTGGAAACAGGAAAAACTAGGCTAAAATCAGGCTGAAGGATGGAGAAGAGGAAAGTAATACATGTTGCTGTGTTCAGTTGTGTTCGGCATATGAAAGAACACAAAATATGAACTGTTTTCATGGGTATTTTGCAGGCTCCAGCTCCAACAGTGCAACCGCATCCCCAACATTTTCAAGAAAAGCCATAGCTGAGCAAAAGACGCCACTGAAGTCACCCAGTGTTTTTCAACAAACCACTAATCCGAGCCAGCTGTTGGTCACGCTGGTGCAGCCGCCCATACTGCCACCCCCCCCTCACCCTAACTTCCAGTCAGCAGCTCTCCACACCCACCTGCCACTGAAAAGTGAACCACTTTTTATTTCACACCCACCTGCGACACCGAGCTCAATATTAGCAGTCAGGAGGGATGTTTTGGGGGCAGCTCTTAAGAACCATGACACTGGAAATCAGACACTAACATCATCACGTACTAAATTGAATCATCAAATCAATGAGGAGTTGGATCTCGATTCTGATTCTCGGAGTTCTAACATCCACATTCGACCTCAAGAGGGACGAATTACAACAACGCCCGACTCGTCATTAAAGCTTCCAGTGAATGGACCCGTTGGGTTCCTTAAGCTGGATTCATATATACCAACTGTTGCTACCCAAACTAAATTCAGGCTCTCTGGGTCAGTCACCGTCTCAGGTAAATCACAAGCTGAATCAAATCTATCAAAATCACGGCATCGTAAGGTGGTAACCAAGCCCTTTTCTCTTCATGAGACATCGTCGCAACTTTCTCCAACTGAGGAAACTCACGATGAGCCGAATCCAACTTTCTTGCAAACATCTAGAACTCTTCCCAACCAATCGTTTACATCAGGTTTCCTACCAAAGTTTCAACTCGAGGTCACAACAATCCATTCTTCCACACGACCCCCGCCTGCTGCAGTCACAAAGCCGCCCCAGGTTCAAGGGCATCCTCCAACAACAGGTTCAAACCCTGAATCATCTCCACAGCAGCGTCCACAGTTTCCCACAGCTTCAACTTTCCATCCCCACGATCCTGACTCCTCAGTGTCGGATCCCGGCGTCACCCGTCAAGTCAACAGCTCTGACACGCTAAATGCTAAACGCACAGAAAAACCAAGTGACAACGCACGGGCGACAATCTGGCCGACGAGGAGTACTTCCCAGTCCCCCATGGCCAGCGGTGATCCCAAGTGAGTCGGTATTCCAAGTAAAATTGCATCAACTTATGCATAGTTTGCACTATGCGTGCAAGAAGTCACACTTGATTATCTTGTGTACTTCAGAGTGACACAGGAGTTCTCATCATGGCTGCCCGTGCTGGAGAAACATGACATCCCCATCGTGGTGGGGGTGGGTGTTTCTCTGGCCTTCATCTTCATCACTGTTACCTTCTATTCAGTGGTCCAGAAGAATGAACCTGTGCCAACAAGCCGAGCAGGTCAGGACTCTCAAAATCCCCTGAAAAATGGTAGATGGTCGCTTTATATGACTCTTCAAACTCAAAATTAGTGCGTACAGTATATCTGAATGGTAAACTCTTCTCTTTAAACTTTATTACATTTTCTTGACAGCTCAGAGGAATCTTGGCGTCCCAATACGGCACGTTGAGCGTCGGGCTGCAGGACACACCTATGAAAACAGGTGGATGCAACACCACAGAGTACAAAACATACAGTGTATGTGACAACCCCTGACAGCTGATCTTTTTTGCATCTAAAACGTGGAGTGTTGGGTTTCTTGCGCAGAGCTTTCGAGGATGACGACTGCGTTGCGGTGATTGAGCAGAGCCCTAACACCTCAGATATCAGAGCTCAGCCTACAGGAACCAGCCTCGTCACGGTGGAGGTGGAGCCCGCGTTTGAGGAGCTTCAAGAGTTCAGACAACCTGCTCTTCAAAACAACGCGGTCACTGTGGAGACTCATCCTGAACCCATGGTTGACACAAAGGTCTGAAAACGGAGAAATTCACAGCATTGAAAATGTATCCAGTCGTTGTTACATATGTGTTCAAACAAGGACATTTTTTTTTCGATCAAGGTATTTTTATTTAGTTTTACAAGTTATAGTTTACAATTTAACATAAGTGCAACAGAACACACAAGAAGAAATCAAAAATCCCATCGACCCCCAACAAATACCAGACATACAGAGTTTACAGTATGAAATACATAGTTCAATATGTCAGTCATGTCAGTCATCATCTTCCGCTTATCCGTTCCCGGGTCGCGGGGGCAGCAGCCTCAGCAGAGATGCCCAGACTTCCTTCACCCCAGACACTTCCTCCAGCTCTTCCGGGGGGAGTCCGAGGCGTTCCCAGGCCAGCCGAGAGCCATAGTCTCTCCAGCGTGTCCTGGGTCTCCCCCGGGTTCTCCTACCGGAGGGACATGCCTGGAACACCTCCCTGGGGAGGCGTCCAGGAGGATCCGGTACAGATGCCCAAGCCACCTCAGCTGACTCCTCTCAATGTGAAGGAGCAGCAGCTTGACTCCGAGCTCCTCCCGGGTGACCGAACTCCTCACCCTATCTCTAAGGGAGCGTCCAGCCACCCTGCGGAGGAAACTCATCTCGGCCGCTTGTATCCCCGATCTTGTCCTTTCGGTCACTACCCAAAGTTCATGACCATAGGTGAGGGTAGGGGCGAAGATTGACCGGTAAATCCAGAGCTTCGCCATTCTTCTTCACCACGACGGTCCAGTACATCGACCGCATAACTGCAGACGCTGCACCGATCCGTCTGTCAATCTCACGCTCCATCGTTCCCTCACTCGTGAACAAGATCCCGAGATACTTGAACTCCTCCACCTGAGGCAGGACTTGTCCACCCACCTGGAGAAGGCATGCCACCCTTTCCCGGTGGAGAACCATGGCCTCGGTTTTGGAGGTGCTGATTCTCACCCCTGCCGCGTCGCCTGACCACCCCAGCACATGCTGAAGGTCCTGGTCCGATGAAGCCAACAGGACAACATCATCTGCAAAAAGCAGAGATGAAATCCTGAGGTTCCCAAACCGGATCCCCTCCGGCCCCTGACTGCGCCTAGAAATCCTGTCCATAAAAATTATGAACAGGACCGGTGACAAAGGGCAGCCCTGCCGGAGTCCAACATGCACCGGGAACAATTCTGATCTACTGCCGGCAATGCGAACCAGACTCCTGCTCTGATCATACAGAGACCGGACAGCCCTTAATAGAGGGCCCCGGACTCCATACTCACTCAGCACCCCCCACAGGATGACACGAGGGACAGGGTCAAATGCCTTCTCCAGATCCACAAAGCACATGTAGACTGGTTGGGCAAATTCCCATGAACCCTCGAGCACCCTGCGGAGGGTGTAGAGCTTCGGGAGCTGCGTGCTGGCCTGCGGTCCCCACCCCTGGTCATCCCGTTTCTGCTTCCACCTGCCTGCTGTGCTGTTGCCGTCCCCGACCCACCAGTCTGGCCCTCGGCAGGAGGGTCCCCCCTTATGAGCCTGGTCCTGCTCAAGGTTTCTTCCCTCCTAAAGGGGAGTTTTTCCTTGCCACTGTTTGGCTTAAGGTTTTTCTCCCACTAGGGGAGTTTTTACCTGCCATTGTTTATGTAATAACTGCTCGGGGGTCATGTTCTGGGTATGGGTCTCTGGAAAGCGTCTGGGGACAACTCTGTTGTATTAGACGCTATATAAATAAAATTGAATTGAATTGAATTGAATTGAATGGTCCAGTGTTCCACGACCGGGACGAAAACCGCATTGTTCCTCCTGAATCCGAGGTTCAACTATCGCCCGTAATCTCCTCTCCAGTACCCTGGCATAGACTTTCCCGGGGAAGCTGAGAAGTGTGATCCCCCTATAGTTGGAACACACTCTCCAGTCCCCCTTTTTAAAAAGAGGGACCACCACCCCGGTTTGCCACTCCAGCGGTACTGTCCCCTTCCTCCATGCAATGTCGCAGAGGCTTGTCAACCAAGACAGCCCTACGACATCCAGAGACTTGAGGTACTCAGGGCGAATCTCATCCACCCCCGGTGCCACTGAGGAGCTTATGAACCACCTCAGTGACCTCGGCTTGGGTGATGGATGAGCACGCCCCAGAGTCCTCACCGTCTGCTTCCTCAGTGGAAGGCATGTCAGTCGGGTTGAGGAGATCCTCGAAGTATTCTTTCCACCGTCCGACAATGTCCCCAGTTGAGGTCAACAGCTCCCCGCCCACACCGTAAACGGTGCCGGCAGAGTACTGCTTCCCCCTTCTGAGGCGCCGAACGGTCCTCCAGAATTTCCTCGATGCCGACCGAAAGTCCTCCTCCATGGCCTCCCCGAACTCCTCCCAGACCCGGGTTTTTGCCTCCAGGACCGCCCGAGCCGCAGCTCGCTTGGCCTGCCGGTACCCATCTACTGCGTCAGGAGTCCCACAGGCCAGTGTTCAATAGTTCAATATTTCAATATTCAGAGCTCATATTGCCAGATAACAAAAAACAAACAAACAACAACAAAAAAGAGATACAATAATAAAGATGACTGAGGACACTAACAGAGGTTTACAATACTATATTGTCTGCCTCCATATCTTCAACAAACAATAAGAAAGGCTGCCATATGTTATAAAAGTTTCTAGTAGACTCCCCGATTGTGTATCTGATCTTCTCCAACTTGATATGGTACATGATTTCCCGAACCCAAGGACTGTATGTTGGAGGTGCTGGGTCTTTCCATTTCAATAAGAATCAAGGACATTTTTATACTCTCCAAAAATTAAAATTTTCAAAGTAATATAAGTAATAAATGGTAAATAGTAAAAGAAAATATTCACATGCCCAACTGTGTTTTCTAACTCAAGCCTAGTTGTCTATGTTTTAATGTTATCTCCTTCTTTTGTACCATTAAGAGATGTGTTTTTGTTTCAGATCGACTCGTCCCTGGAGGACGAGAAGGGCTGCAGTTTATCCCAGACCAGCACGCTGCTGCAGAGTACCGAGGACTGGACCAGCACCACCAGAGGAGACAATCAGGACGCCCCGCCTCCTCCATCATCCTTACCATCCCGTTTTCCTTCTCCATCCCCGCCGTCGAAGCGCGAGGAAGCCCTGCACTCATCGTTGACCTTGCAGAGCGGCGAGCTCTGCACGGCTCCCATCCACCACAGTCTCAGCATATCGCACGGCACTCCTCCCCTGCTGCTCACTCATCACATCTCTTTGGGCCTCACAACAGTGGCCGTTGATGTCCAGTTCCACCCAGCAGCCACTGCTTCCGTGGCAGTAGGTACCAGCACCAACATCAGTTCAATATCTAATCCAGCTCCGTTGTCTGCGCCCCTGCTTAGCCCCTCGTTGGCCAACAGTCAGCAGCACGATGAGAGACCTGCTGCCAGGTTTCCTCACAGTACATAGCTAAAGACAGACTTGATCTCCGTCTTACTACCTTATTTTCATTTAAATTATGCGTTCATGATTTATTTCTAAGTGACTGATATGGATGTAGATAAGTTATGTGATGTGTTATCCACAGTATTCGAGTTGTAAAAAATAATCAGGGGGGATGGTGGATTTTATCATATGGGGACAGATAATTTGTGCTGATTACAAATAATATAATATATTACAAATAATTGCACTGACCAAAACAGCTGCAGAAATACTGCAGGAATGACATAGCAGCAGTTAAATGCAGCCTTCTGTAAGCTTTAAATATCCACTGGGCTTACATCAAATACATCAAAACACAACAATAAAAACACTTTTCTGAACTTATCAATATGATTCTGTCCTTCTCAGGATAAGTAAAATGGATCACTGCAAAAACTCAAAATCTTAACAACAATATTTGTCTTATTTCTAGTTAAAATGTCTAATTTTAGTTAAAAAAAATCTCATTACACTTAAAACAAGACTCTTCACTGGAAAAATCAACAATTTTCACCTGTTTCAAGTGGATTTTCACTTGAAATAAATAGAAAAATCTGCCAGTGGGACAAGATTTTTTTGCTTGTAATAAGAAGATATATCCCACTGGCAGATTTTTCTACAAAATGTACAAATAAGTTATTTTTCTGGTGTTATTTTTCTGGTGATGACTCTAAATGTTGAAATAGCAGTAAAACCACATTCATTGATTAAATGACATAAGGGATGGAAAGGGGGATGGCAGTTTTACAGGGGGGATGATTTGGACCGTTTTTATTTGAGGGGGGGATGCCATCCCCCCTCATCCCCCCTCATCTCCAGTACTGGTTATCCAAATGTAAATGTATTTAACCCGTTAAGATTCAGCATATACCTACAGTATATATCCCCTTTGAAACATGGGGATATAAACAACATTTGTTTCAGCTCTCACGGGAGTGCAAAGGAGTTTTAAGTACTGGAGACACGTGTGCGCAATTGTGACCGGTTTCTAGGGTTCATTAACAGCTCTGCATGTGCTGGTTGAGTATAATTGACCACCAGACTGATTTGGTGAGTAGTGCATTAAGTCCTCATGTTGCAGCTCATTTACTGTATTAAGATCATATTTTTAGGTCAAGTGATGCTTAGATTACAGACTGAGAGCCAAGTAACAACAATTAAATGATGAAACTAAATGATACTTTAAAATAATAAATAATAAAATTGTAAATTTGTTATGAGAAAGGTCTCATAAGGACAGGCACACAAATCCTGACCCTGTTGTCAAAGATAATGCGTTGCATCTTGATGGGTTCAAATAATTTACAAAGATATTCAAGGTGCTGAAACTCTGATTACCAAGAAAAAAAAAAAAAAAATATATATATATATATATATATATATATGTGTGTGTATATATATATATATATATATATATATATATATATATATATATATATATATATATATATATATATATATATATATATATATATATATATATATATATATATATATATATATATATATATATATATATATATATATTGCATATCTCCAGGGTCTGTTGCTACAGGTGTGAAGAATCAGGAAACACAACCAGAGGAACATGCAGACAGGGAGGGAATGAAGCAGTGAACAAAGCCCTAACAAGAAAACAGAAACCCCTTACAGAAATCATAGCAAAGCATGTAGCTCCGCGAATCAATAATACACTAAAGATTGACAAGAGAGAAATTGTTAAATCTCTTGTCTTGGATCTAAAAAAGTTACCATATTGAAAAGGAAGCAACTTGTGGAAATTCAAACTGTCATTAGAGAACTGTCAAAAATTTGAATAAAAAGAAAAAAGGATCCAAGCCCTTCCTGTTGTATTTCAGAAAATGTCAAATATTTGCATTGTAAATACACATTCAAGTAGAGCCTGTGAATGAATATATTATACATTATGAAGGAATTTGAGCCTGGAGGGTTTTGGCTTAGGATCGCATAGCTTAGCGTAGCATAAGGTTTGTCTGAAAAGGTCAAAATAGACCGATTGAAATCAGTCATAAAATGTCTTTAATCTTTGATTAAACAAAAGAAAAGAAGCTTTCAGTTAGCATCACGGTAGAATTATGTCTCGACTAAACATGAGTTTATCTGTTTCTTCTCTACGTCCACTCTTTGAAAGAACAGATGTGCTTTACCATAATCATGTTTTGGACCAATGTATTTGATTCTGTGTTTAAGTGTACATGTTTAACTGATAAAAAATGGTTTTATACCGATCTTTGGTGGGGCTGATTTAGGATTTTTGAACCTGTTTCTTCAAGCATACTTAATGTATAAGGTGACATTAATCTTCATGGCAAATTGGACAATATATCTTCTAATAAATTAGGGTAACATGCTCTTTTAACACATTCATCTGTTTACCATTGTGTATTTTATGCTTTTAGTAAAGCATTTTTGCTGTAATGGTCACGTTTGCCACTGTTGCCTCGGTGATGGGCAGCTGCAGCTTCACTATGAGGAGTCTGGCTTTGTTTTTAATGCTGCAGCTCTAATGTCAGTACTGACAGACAGGAGACAAATGTGCATGTGTAAAAGTAATTGTAAGACTATATTGGCTTCTTATTGATTGGGTTGCTATTTGTGGGTCAGTTGAAGTAAACATATTTCAGTTTCTCTTTTTTAGAGAAACAGCCAAGGATTTGTTATTTTTGCAATATTTGTGATTGACTGTACGCAAAAAATTCAACTCATTTTCTATACCAAGGTACTTGACTGTTATAATACCTTTTCTACACCAAAGGAGGGCAAATAATATGTTAATAAATATTACTACAATACACTGAATGTTTTTGACTGATGATTTGTCTTCATGGTAAAATGTTTGCACACCCAATGAAAAGCTCTGCCGCTATGTTCTCTTGGCTTAATGAGTCCAGGCCTATGATAAGTATATTGATGGTGTTCAGAAGCTCTGCTGGGGTTTTTTTTAACAACATTTGCATATAAAAACAACAGTTACGATAACTTGAAAACAACAGAAAGTTTTAGTATTAGGTAGTTCTTTGGATTGTTGATGCAGAATGTATTTGGCCAATCAGTATTCTGCTGTTGAATCCAACCGAAGCCACTACCTGGTATCAATCACTCCTGCTGCTGATACTGTGGTGCAGCCAGAGTGTTGGGGACATACCGGGGTTAGTGATGAGCTCAGAGTTTTTGGTGGGATAACAAATTAAGCTCTTCTATATAATATTTGAGCACACGTACAATTAGCAGAAGTATAAAAGCACTGATTATGTGGGGTGGCAGAAATGCTTTATCTCAGCAGAAATGAGTGCCTGATCTGGACCGGAGCACGTTACGCCATCAAACATACGTGTTTAAGCATGACATTGTATTTGATTAAGCTCTCAAATGAGTATGCTACACATCAAAATCTCCCTCTGCAGGGTACTTGAATAATGATGTTATGACACTCTCAGCGTTCACAGGAAAACTAAGCAAGGGACTATTTTTATATGCAAATTGAGACGCAGTCTCAGCCAAAAGAGTTACAAAGAGTTCCTGGATTTCAAAGGCACGATTGTTCCAGAGGAATATGTGACAAGGAAAACTACAAAACAATTTGCTTAGGATGAAAATGACTTCTAAAGAAAAACCCAAACCTGAAAACCAGTTTCCTGCAATTATCCCTTAACATGATGTTGAACGTTAGCAGTTTCACTGCATCTACCAGACAGACCTGAAGCAGAAACTTTCACCCTCTCACAGTGAGGTGGTGTGTCACTACCGACTGACGGAGAAAAGATGTAAATGCATGCAACATAAAACCTGCAGAGGTCAGTACAACCTCTTGACTTCTACGAGTCTGGGGGTGAAATGCAGGTCATGGTTTCCCACTGAGTTAGATTATTTTTAATGATTAGATAACACACACACACACACACACACACACACACACACACACACACACACACACACACACACACACACACACACACACACACACACACACACACACACACACACACAGGGTTTTACTGCACAACTTCACCCATTCTATAGGGCTTTAGGAGTATAAATAAAAAAGGTTTTATAAATATGCTAAAATGTGCTTCTGATTTTCCTGCCAAAGCAATTGTCTGTAGATATCTACGATTTTTCCAAGCCTGACATGCTGGGATCATCCAATATTTTGCTTTGTTATATTTTAAGAGCTTGCTACTTATCCAGGTTTCAGGTATACAGTTAATTACTTGAGGTTGTTTTATGATTAGTGTACATGCCATGTAAATATCACAGTACTTTAATGTTTTTTATAAATCTAGTACCTCTTAAAAAAGATTAAAAAATGTATTTAAAACTCAATAATCAAATGCACAATAAACTGCAGCCTTCAAGTACTGTCTGCTTGACTGAATCTATTTTAATTTATGCATTTTGTTTTCCTGTGGTTTGAGTCTTTTGTTCGAAGTACACATCATACTTCTGACAAGGGTCTTCAGCACGACTGCCTGCCATGACTCAGTAATAATGCTATAATTACATTTTCACACAAAACACAGAAGTCATATCAGATGTCGAAACACAGTGGAAGTAAAACACAGTTAAAACACTGTTTTCTCACAGTGTGTCCTTCCCACAAGAATCATCATCATCTGAGAGTAAATTAGTGGCAGGAAACATCACGAACACAATGATACATATATATATATATATATATATATATATATATATATATATATATATATATATATATATATATATATATATATATATATATATATATATATATATATATATATATATATATATATATATATATATATGTAATTGTAATTACATATACATATATATATGTATGTAATTTTTATAGATATAATTGTATTATATACTATATGACAATAAAAGGGGGGGCTGAACTATACCGTTTGTTTTATGCTTGTGCATGTTTTAGACAAATAAAAATAAAATAAAATCAAACAATGCAGTGGTCTCAGTGTCAGACCCAAATTCAAAATGAATCCTTCGTGACTTGATTCACAACTTGTCATGAATTCTGATTTGTTGGGAGTATGTTCAGTAAGTCAAGTGAGCATTGCTGTGTTGGAAGAGAACGCAGACACCTTTCAACCAGCCGAGCATGCTAACGACACGAAACCGGCAACTCATGTTAAAGGAAGAAAAAAGCTCTGAAAATGTTATCCACTCTGATACATGCTGCACATCTTTGACTCCACCATCCAGTCCAGTACACGCTACTGGAATCAGCAAATCTTCAACTGAAGGGGATTTTCTTTTCAAATAATAAGCTGAATGAAAGAATCAGCTGAGCCCATGTATTGATCCAATCGTCCAGTGTGTGTGTCTCTTTGTCCACTTTAACTATGGGAATATGCCATAACGAGACCACGTTTCCAAGCACTGAAGTACAGTTTTAGCTACTTTTATTACTACAGAAAACATGACACACGCAGCTGGCAAAATATGTGAATTAATTTGTAAAAACTGAACATTTAGTTAATATCAAGCTTTTGCAGTAAGTGAATTGGGTTCTGTCAGAGTGTGTTGACCTTGGATTATTTAATTTTGTAGAAAAGATTGTAGAAAAGATTATCCTGTGATAAAATACCATAAAGAAGTTTCTAAACATGAAAGAAGGAAAACTTAAAAGACAGCTACAGATCACCGTGACACAAGGGTAATTATAAATCCTGACATGATACATCAATTATTTAGAGTGAGAAATCTGTGAGTAGTTTTGCTTATCACATGTATATATTACACATTTAAAACTGTCCACTTTTATTTTTGGCAAATTATAATACATTGATTTATTTCTCTTTTTTAATTTTTTAATGTCAGTAGTTTCTCCCTTGAAAAGTTAATTAACTGCTATACATAAAGTCACATTAAGTCACAAAAAATGCAAAGAAAATGTATAAACAGATGTAAACTGAGTATTCAAGTTGTGGAGGAACGTTATTGACAGAAATCAGTTATTACGTCAATAATCTGACAAAATGGTTCGTCGACTGCACTTTTTAGGAGGTAGACGTGCTTTAATGTACAATATTTCAATTACTGCGGATATCATTAAAACAACTAAATGACCATATCTTAAAACTTTGAATTTTATTTAAAAAAAAAAAGTTAATAAAATGACTTTTTTTCCCTGTTGTTGGAGCAACACACTGATGAAGATCAGCGGGTGATTATTCATCAAAGTTCAGTTGAGGGTTTCCTCGGTTTTCTTTCTTCCTCATTCCGTGGGACGTGGAAATCCACGTATGGACACCACTTGGTGTTGAGACATACCAGCTTCTTCAAAGTAGAAGTTTTGACGATATTGAAACCCGTCTCTCCGCCGAAGGTGCTGGGCTTCCAGTAGTGAGGGGAGCAGATGGGGTTTCCCAGCAGACCTTTCAGGGAGAAGGGAGCGCCCATCTCCACCATGCTCTCACCAAATATACTGTCAGGACGAGTTTTCTCCAGCAGGATACCGGGGTAAAACTCCAGAGCATCTATATCCCCATAGACTTCCTCTAAACCTTGAGCTATTTCTTTATCGTCTGCATCAAAAGAGAAACAGCAGACCAAACAGTCAGACCACCATAGAATATGCAAATGTCAGGAGAGAAATATAATTGAGAGCCTGTATAAGTTCATATCTCATGCGGTTACCAGAGAATTCATAGAAGGAGGTGTATGGCTTCAGGTTGAACCTCTTTCTGTATTCATTGAAAGGCTGCACACGTGTGGCTCTGGACTCTCTGATGACCTTTTCTGCCACACTGAGCACCGCTGCATGAGAGTTGTGACCCCCGCACACCTAAAAGACAGAAAATAAAAATTATCCTCCCTCGTCGGCCAATGTGTGAAAAACACCCTGTGGTCATGTCGTTCTCTGCAAAAGAGAAAATAACACTTTCATGCAGCTAAGAGAGACTATGTGAGAACTCCTCAGGAGGTGATTGTTATAGAAAATGTCAAATAGCTTGGTTGTTGTACAAATATGTTGTCCTGCATCACAGTCAGAGAGACATTAGCGTTGCCATTTTCCATATATTGAAGATGTCTTTAGCTGCAGTTTCACTCTTCAGATTGAATTCTTGCTCACAGAAAGCTGTAGTCCCCCTACCTGACCCGCGGGTTGTCGAGAAAAAGCATCAACCAGCTTCTCCACGCCATAATGCAAGAGGATGGAGGTGTTGTATAAGAACTGGGAGAAGGGGATTTCATCTCCATCAATGAGAAAGCTGTCTGGCATCAGCGGGTGCCAGTGGTAGAGCTGGCAGAACTCCAGAGCGATGCGATTACTGTACTGAAAGCGCGCGTTGAAGAGCAGGGAAGGGTCGAACTTCAGCTTCAGTAGGTAGCCACTCAGGTGCTGCACATACTCTTCTATTATAATCTTGATGATCTCACCTGGGGGGGAAAAATGGAAATCAACTTTACTAAAGGCCAATTACAGTATCTTATCTACAAATGTGACTGGATGCTACCAGTAAGTCTTAAATGTTAATTGAGGGACTACATCGTGCATGGTTGTCTGACCCAATCCAACCCTTGTGCATACTGCAGAAAAGAGCAATGAGAATTAAAGCTGCAAGCAGCGATGAACGGGCCCTCACACCCTTGTGCACATTCAGGCTGCAGTGGAAGCTTGTATGACTTGCATGTAGATTCTTCAGGCTGGACATTTAGCGGATGACACCACCCACGACTCTCTATATCAAACCATTCAAAAGTTATGGCAGAAAGTAGGAACTATCAGATATTGACCAATCAGATGAAGGGGCCAGGCTAATTTGCAGCAATTATGTTCAAGGACTCAAAACCATGTCCGATGACACCACCTACGAGTCTTTGTGTCAAACCATTCAAAAGTTATTGCCGGAAATCGGAACTATCACATATTGACCAATCAGAAGAAGGGCGGGGCTAATTTGCACCAATTAAGGTGAAGGTCATCAAAACCGAGTCAGCTGACACCACCCACAACTATGTATGTCATACCATTCAAAAGTTATAGCAGAAAATAGGGACTATCAAATATTGACCAATCAGAAGAAAGGGGTGGGGCTTATTCATGCCAATGAAGGGGACACCACCCACATGTCTTTATCATATCAAAAGTTATGACAGAGAATAGGGACTATCAAATATGGACCAATCAGATGAAGGGGGGGCGTGCTTTTTGGTGTCTAGCGTGACCACGGTAACACTTGTGACCTGGCATAAATTGCGACAAAATTACACGATTAATTCAAAATGGCCGACTTCCTGTTCGGTTTTGGCCATGTCGCCAAGAAACTTTGCTTTAAGTTGTGACATGATACAGGTGTGTACCGATTTTTATGCATGTACGTCAAACCGTATTGTGGGGGTGGAGGCACAAAGTTTTCTAGGGGGCGCTGTTGAGCCATTAGGCCACGCCCATTATTGCAAACCATTAAATATCACATTTTTCGCCAGGCCTGGCTTGCGTGCAAAATTTGGTGACTTTTGGGGCACGTTTAGGGGGGCAAAAAGGCCCTCATTTCATCGGAAGAAGGAAAATAACAAGGAAAAAAAAAAAAAAATCCTACAGATACAATAGGACCTTCGCACTGTCAGTGCTCAGGCCCTAATTATACACATGCAGGTTACCAGGATCACACTAAACAATTATTTCTACAGTCCAAATCACTAAAATTTCTGGATCTTGACTGTGTAAGAGAGCGGGGCTCCAGTGAGCTCCAGAGCTCCACCGGAACCATGTGACTTCCAGCCAATGGAGCCCTTCTCCCTGATACATTACCCTAACCCTAAGCAGTTGATAGCAAAGGTCACATGGTTCAGGTCTTGAGTGGAGCTCCATTCTCTACGCGGTCGGAGTACCGCAGGGCAGTTCCTTTATGGCTAGAGGCTGTTGCAGAAATAAGTCAATCTCCACTGGGGGCCTGAACTAAAGTGGGCATGATCCAGGCTTACTTATCCCTCCCTTATGGCCTCGACGTTTCAGGGGGACTGTCCAGTCTGTGGTGTTAATTCAAGCGTTTGTTTTTTTTATCAAAAGATGAGAAGAAGTATATTTCCAAAGAAAAGTAAAATGATCAGTACAGCAATCCTGGGTCTAAGTTACTACAACACTGTTTCCTGTGTTAGCACACTCAAACTTGTCCTCACTGATTTGAACCGATGAAGTAGTTGTGAAGTGAAGTGGTTTCACAGCCTTGATCTTGACAGGAAAAAGTGGGAATTACTCAAAAAAGTCTTACTACCAGACAAATTGAAATCTGACCTCTCAGGAAGAGATGACCCGTCGTTCACCTCCCTTGGGAACAATTTAACGCAAGCAGTTTTTCCAAGATAACTGATCATTTTCTGATGGGAGTCTCTAGCCCCTTTCACACAGCCAGTTCGAGGCGGGAACGTTGCGCCTTTAAGCCGCCTCGCTGTTCTGTGTGAAAGTCACGGAGGCGGAATGGGGGGGCCAAGTGGCCCCACCAATAAGCCGGCAGCGGAGGTAGTCACAGAGCCGTCACAGAGACGGAACGGGGTCTGTGTGAATGACACAGCCGGCATGCCGCTGACATGACGGTCGGACTGACGCTGTCGTCACGCCTCTGATTGCGGAACGCCGGCATGCTGTGTGAATTTACAGACGGGAGCGGCGTTATGCCGGCGTTGTATGGTTCTGTGTGAACCAACAAAGGCGGCGTATTGGCAGGACTTCTTTACACCAATATTGCGGAATCTCTGTGTGAAAGGGGCTTCTGAGAACTTTCTGGCTCACCAGGCTTGTTTGGATAGGAGCCATAAATATAAAAAAAATGCCACATTACAGAACTGCTAAAAAGTCTGTGAGCTACAGGGTGGATTTTACACTCTATCACTCGGCACAAAGCCTTTGGCTACGCACTAAAGTAACATAGAGACAAGGGACACGCTCCAGTCAGTCCGAAAACCCTTTAATCCAAATTCAGTCGATGTAATGTTGAGAACTACTCACCGATGATGATGAGTCTTGTGGTCTGGTAGAGCTGCTCATCGTCCCAGGTGGGATGTTCCACCTTGAGGATGTCACAGACTCTGTTGTGCTCCCTGAGCCACATGGTGGCGTACATCGTGAGACCTGGGAGGAGGCCAAACACCTCCTGACCAATGGCCAGCCGTTGTTCATTGGGGAAACTTTCAGGGTAGACCATATGCACAGGGACCTCAGCGACCGTAGGGGGGTACATCTCACCGTCGATCAGCTGTGGATGGCCAATCATTAATCCTGTTAGTTTACTTGAAAAAAGCCAAGCTATATCAATCGTGCTACATTTTCCTAAAATTAACCAATTCGTGCAAAAGTCTGCTTTCTAGTGAGCCAGACTAAGTTGTGGAGGATTTGAACATACTAGAGGTGTCATCTGTTTTATCAGTCAAACAACATCCTCAAACGGAGCAGCCCTCGGATAAGATCATTGTTCTAAAGGTGAAATATCAGCGAGAAGCACGTGGGATGGAAAGCTGAGCGGCTATCACCTTCAAGCCATACAAAACACCATTGATGGATATTCTTCTACAACTATGATTGATTTCTGGATGATATCTATCATTTCTCAGAAGTCACAGGAAGTGAAACCTACCCTAAGGATGACAAGGTCGGGCGGGGGGGTGATATGCCTAATGAGGTGGTTCATTCAAGTTCAGCAGAGTATCCAAACTATCTTAAATATCATGTGAAACTCTTGTGCATGCTAATGTTAACAGCTGAATATTGGCAATTAAAAACAACAATCACTTTAACCGTTACAGTTTTTACGATCGTTAAGAGTAAAGAGCGAACTAAGCTCATGTCCTGCTTTGTAAAAACTGTAAACAAAGTTTAGAAATTTTGAAGCTTTGAGATAAGTTCATCATCCCCTAGTTTTTTTTAAAAGTCAGGTGTGGCACGAGTGATGGGGATCTAACTGATAACAGAGGTAAACACATATGGTCACCACGCTGTGACTTGACAGTTATTCAGGGAGGGTGCGCTGCTCTCAAGAACATGCCGCTTTATTGTCTCCTCGGCCATTTTTTCAATACCTGATGTTTCAGCTTTCCATCTTCATGTAGCCGAAGTTGATGCTGTCGTTCAAGGTCCTCTCCGTATATATTGCTTGCATCCACCTGGGTGAGGTAGATACCACCACATGCAATTGGCATTAATCTAAAAAATCAGCCATGACTCTATACATCATGTGTGATATGCCATAAAAGGTCATTAGCGTTTGTCTGTGTGTGTGTTTGTTTAACTGAATGTTAAATGTCTCTCTGTAGCTCACCCCATGACCTAAAGCCCTCGTGAATCCGGCTTCAAATTTGTGATCCGTCTTGAAGAACTGGTGCGTGAAGTGTTGAGCCATGAAGGCAAACATCAAATTGGTTCCCTGAGGATCCGGCCTGAATTGCCTTCTCTTGAAAAATTTCTCAGTCAACTCTTTGGGGTCAGGAAGAACGGGTTTGCCTGTAGAGGGCAAAAAAAAAGCCTGTGTAGCTTTCTTCAAGACTGCAGGATGGATGGATATATGATATATATATATATATATATATATATATATATATATATATATATATATATATATATATATATATATAGTGAATTTCCCCATTGAGGGAGAAATAAAGGACAATGTTATCTTATCTTTTATAGACCTCACCTTTAGTCCCCATTGGCAGAGGGCAGTCTTCAGGAACGGGAGGGAGGAGGCGGGTGTAGTAGGACAGGTTGTTGTAGGACTCCCAGCTCAGGTATCCATATTTACTATTGTAGGTCGGAGGGCTTGGAATAAGGTCACTTCTGACTGAAACAAAGAGTGACAATAAGTAAAAGACTTTATTTCAGACCCTTTCGTTATCTGTTGAAGGAGTTGACATGGACGAAACTACAAAACTGCTCTGAGACCTGGGGAGGCTGTTGCTGTCTAGAATAGTAGTGATGAGCATATTAGCTGTGGAGACCACGCAACAAAGTTAGAGGAAGAGGAAGTTCAAGGCCATGCCAAACACACATATTTGAAGACACTGAAGTTCTCACGGCTGCAATTTAGGTACTTCTGGTTGAAAATAAATGGCCCCTCGGAAACTTGCTACTTTCTAGAGACTACTAATCCATGCAGTTAGGGGATACTTGCATAAGGATGCTGATGACCAGACTAATCTAAACAGAGGTTTGTTAGGGCTGCTGGTTTCTAGTTAAGAGATGTTTGATCAAATCCACATTTATAATTTTGCGTTTCATCATGACAGTAGCTTAACCTGTCCTAACGTAACCTGTACGCTACACAATCAGCTGGAATAAATATTGTTGGGATCTCTGGTTTATGATGTCCAGATATGTCCTATACTGTACATAAATCATCTGAAACTAACTGAGAGTTAATTAATTGAGAGAAGATCTAGGTGATGTTACTTAACGTTTACATCACTATCCTGAAAAAATAAAGAGATGTTTGCTGGAGTTATGTCACAATTATTTCTCACCATGTTGTATTTCAGTAACATTTAAACGACACGTTGGTTGTGGGTTTTTTTGATAGTCTGAATAAACTTTTTATTTTTTATTATTATTTTATTATTTTATTATTATTATATAAGATTTTTAGAAAAGAAAAAACACATTAATGACCAGTGAGTCACATTCCTTCATTGTACTGCAGAGTGACTATATTCACTTAAGTATTTTATTTAAAGGAGGACAGGATCAGTGAAAGCTTGAAACTGTGGTTACATTTAACGGAAGACATCTTTGTTCCTTTTTAAGGTGAGAGGCGTAGTTCCTCTTGTGAGGTTAAAATGACCGTTGTGTTTAATTACAAGGAGTCCTTATTCTGAGAGTTGATCTGTCTTAACGGCCTCGTCTGAAAGATGCTGATCAAAATATGTGACGTTCCAGTTTTCAAAATGTTCAAGGACTCAACAAAATAATAGAGATGAATTAAATGGTTGGAAAAAAGCCCACAGTACCAGCTCTTGTACGTCAGTCTGCTGATGGGTAGGGAGTGTCTTTGGTGGCTTGAATGGTTTAACTCACCTGTCAGCACTAATCTCATGAAGGTGTCTTGCAGGAAGCTGTTGTTGATGACGTCCCAAAACCACTGGAAATGAGTGAGGATGAAGTGAACCGCCTTGGGACTGGGCTTAAGCATGAGACGAACTCTGGTCCACAGCTCCGCTACACGAGAACACCAGCCAAGGCATGCATGTGTGTTTATTAAACATATTTGATGCAGGGATATGAAACTTTAGGGTTAGAGCGCATCAGAATGCACAGGATTTGACCCCTCGTGGACTTACGAAGGCTGCAGTTTTCTCCATAGAAGCCTGTGCGAGTGCAGTCACAGCTGTAGCTTTCTGTGCCGATTCGAACACACACTCCCGTGTTTTGACATGGGTAGTGACAACAGGGATTCACTGGAAAGGAGTGAGACAGCCTGTCATGCATCCATGCATTCATAAATAATAGCAATGCTGTAACTGCTGTTAAACAAGGACAAGGTGAGACGGGGCTGCATAATAAATCACAATTCCAGATTATTAAACAGATATCTATTTAGAAGAAAAAAAGAAGAAGAGAACAATAATAGAGAGGTCCAAACCGGCACAAAGACACGTTCGTTGCCAAAATGACAGCTTAGGTTGCTTCTTTCACCATCGCTTGACTTCCAGATAAGAGGAAGTTAATTGATGAATAGATAAAAAGGACCAAAAAGATGCCCCTAATCTAAAATCTACAAGATAAAGAAAAACAAACACATCCAAAACCATGTAGATGCATGAAAAGTCTACAAAGAGGCAAAAAGAAACCAACATATACAACAGTACAAACCGTACTCTGCACGCAGTGAAGTACACAGTATGTACTGCATACTCGTCTGCTTGTAGTTATACACATCCATAAAAGCAACTATGCTGAGGCACAAAAAGAAGCTGGTCAAATGGCTTCCTATAAGGTGGTGCATTGCATTATGGGATACAGTATATTAGGTGAACTGGACAAACTTTTCAGAAGTAGTACAGTTTCTTATTACTACATTTTGGCAGCCTCAGTACAAACGCAGACGGTGGTGAAATTAATCTGCAAACTTCGTGCAAGAGACCACAAGATTAAAACCGATCAAACACGAACTTTACTCAAGTCCTTTTACGTTTCTATTTCTCACTTTGATCTCAAAGTTGTTAAAACTCTACAGTCAGGGTTAAAATGAATATAAATGGTCGAGAACGACGTTAATTATTATAGATTAATAGCTGCTTCACTATGACTATATTTTTGGGGGTTATTTTTGGCTGCTGTCTCTCTCCTAAAAAAAACATAATTCTAGAAAACCATCATAATCATACACACCACACATGTGCATACAGACATAAACGCATTCACGTACGCACGCACGCACGCACGCACGCACGCACGCACGCACGCACGCACGCACGCACGCACGCACGCACGCACGCACGCACGCACGCACGCACGCACGCACGCACACATCAACATACATGGCCACATATAGAAGAAATCTGAGCAAAAACATTGGCTTGGTTGTTTTGTACTGTTTTGTTTGTATGTTTGTTTTGTTTGTTTTCTAGTGTCCCCTCTTGTCCTGTACCTGTATGCGTTTTTTGTATTATTACCTTATTTGTATTAAAAAAAAAAGTTGTTAAAACTCTATAGTCAGGGTTAGAATTAATATAAATGGTCGAAAACGACATAAATTATTATGGATTAACAGCTGCTTCACTATGTCTAACCCTCACCTGTAACACAACTGTACTTTGGACCCCGGTTCTCATGAATTTTATGGGTTCCTTCTCAGTGGACTTAGCAAAACTCTCTTCCCCTTAATGAAATGAGGGCCTTTTTTCCCCCCTAAACGTGCCCCAAAAGTCACCAAATTTTGCACGCAAGCCAGGCCTGGCAAAATTTTTTATATTTAATGGTTTGCATTAATGGACGTGGCCTAATGGCTCAACAGCGCCCCCTAGAAAACTTTGTGCCTCAAGCCCCACAATACGGTTTGACGTACATGCACGAAAATCGGTACACACCTGTATCATGTCGCAACTTAAAGAAAAGTCTCTTGGCGCCATGGCCGAAACCGAACAGGAATTCGGCCATTTTGAATTAATCGTGTAATTTTGGCGCAATTTATGCAATTCCTTCAGCCGCTTCTTCGCCCGAACCGTAACGTGCAGGTGTGTTATACATCAAAATGTGCGTCTCGATCCTGCGACAATGCGCATTACTTTTCTCAGTCAAAAGCGTGACCGTGGCGACGATAGACGCCAAAAAGCACGCCCCCCCTTCATCTGATTGGTCCATATTTGATAGTTCCTACGTTCTGCTATAACTTTTGAATGGTTTGACATAAAGACTCGTGGGAGGTGTCATCTGACTCGCTATTGAGTACTTGACCTTCACTGGCATGAATTAGCCCCGCCCCTTCTTCTGATTGGTCGATATGTGATAGTTCCTATTTTCTGCCATAACTTTTGAATGGTTTGATATAGAGAGTCGTGGGTGGTTTCATCCGCTAAATGTCCAGGCCTGAAGAATCTACATGCAAGTCATACAAGCTTCCACTGCAGCCTGAACGTGCACAAGGGTGTGAGGGCCCATTCATCGCTGCTTGCAGCTTTAATTCATGGTTGTTTTTTCCCTTAGTCGAAAGCTGTGAATTTGTGCAACAAACGGCTCAACTGCTTTATCTTTAACCCTTGCTGTATTACAGCTTCCTGTTCTCCGTTCATACTTGCCACAATCCATGAGATAATACACACTGCATCAGTCTCTTCCTCATTAGCAGCTAAGATAATGCTCATCCTGAATGAGCAACTCCAACTAACTGTTAATTTATAAAAGGGAGAAAAGTGCATGAATCCTTGTCGTTTCAAATAATACACACATGTTTATTTCATGTAGATTAGCAGAAGCCTCTGGAGACACGAGTGAATGGCAGAGTTTTGTAACATAACAGCTCTGATGCGACCAAAGTTCAGGGCACAGTAGGGGATTATTCTGACGGGTTTTGCATGGATTTCCATAAACAAACACAGATATCGCTCCATCCTGCAACATCAAGTCATAGCTTCAGTTTGTTTGAAACAAATGTTACCATGCAGCAACGAGCTCAAAAAGCTACTTAAAGGAGAAAAGGACGGATGCTGCGTTATCTGTTGTGTTATGGCAACCTCAGACCTCAGACCCATAGACCTTATTCGAGATAAGCTACACCACTGGAGCAGAACAAACTGCAAAACAGCAAAAACAAAAACCTGCACAGCTGCTCTGAGAAATGTGTTTAAGCTGCATGAGAAGAGTCAGCAGAAAAGGGCTTGAAAAAAGTCCCGGCCGGGACGGTTAGAGACGTGATCAAAACCAAAGTTGACTATTTCAAGGAGTCCAAAAACTTAGTGCTTTTTAAGCCTTTCACTTCATCCTGACTTATGTTCAGAGTTGGTGTTGATTAAGTTCCTATCATGTGTCACAAGTGCTGTGGAGGCCGTTGTTTTCCTGTCAAAAAGACAATTTAATACAGAACATTTAAAACTCATATTAAACTCAGTCTACATGACACTGTGGGAGCCCTCAGCAGCTCCTTCAGCCAAAGACTGCTCCACCCGCGCTGCAAGAAGGAACGCTACCGCAGGTCCTTCATCCCCACAGCCATCAGACTCTATAATAAGCAACTATAGCCACCCTTGTGCAATAAACCTGTCTCTTTAAAAGTGCAATAACCACTAATACCTCACGTATTTTTGGAAATATTTGTAAATATTTTGTAAATATTATCCGTTTATTTGGTGTTTACTACTTTTTTTTCTCTCTTGTACATACTCTTTTTCTACTTTTTATATTGCTCTTTTTTATTATTTAACTATTTATGGTTATTTCTATTTTAAATCTTTTGTATAAAGCGTGTGTGTGTTTTGGCTGCTGCACGACTGAATTTCTCCTCTGGGAGATCAATAAAGTCTAATATTCTATTCTATTCTATTCTATTCTATTCTATTCTATTCTATTCTATTCTATTCTATTCTACTTCTGTCTGAATCCAGCTGGAGTTCCTTTGATTAAGATGAGCCTTATGTACATTGGTGCCTTAGGGTTAAAGTTTATTTATCGTTGCATCTGTTCAGAGACTGAAACTATTCCAAACAAACACAAAATGCAGCAGCATGAAGGGGTATTACAATGAAGGGGAATCATTTGATATGCTGTACAAAGTCTGCTAGCAATTGAAGCTTCTCTTACATACGCAACGTTTATATAATCATAACTGTGTTTTACAGTAATGTCTTTTGGTATCTGTTTATACACCCTCTGTTCTTATTATTGCTTGGAGGAAGAGGGAAAGTAATGATTACATTAATAGACTTAGGTTATGATCATGTAGAAAAAAAGTACTTTTTTGGGTCAACAGATGGAGACGTTGGTTTTACTGTCATGCTGAATGTGGTAACAGTGGTTAAATGTTGGCTGTTTGATGGTCGCTGCAGTGGCTCTCTTTATACTCATGTAAAACAAAGCTAAATATAGTACTGTACTGGCATTTTTCCTGATTCCTGGACAATATAGACAGTATCACTTTCAATAAGTGCCCAAATGAATGTGAATGCAGTGGATGCCCACCTGTTTCCTATTAGAAACACACAATAGACACTTCTGGCTGCTTGTACTTAGAGTAGACTGGACAACTGGGAAATATATCCACGGCGTTACAGCCAACAGTGCTGCAGCCGTGACACATCTGAGCTTCTTGGCAAAGCCTTCAACTCAGCCGTCAGGGTTCCTACAGTACGCACACACCCTTAAGTCCTGGCAGCGCCACACTCCACCTTCATCCACCTTCACTGACAGCTGAAACCGTCTAAACTCGGGATATTCAGCTAAATCCTTCATCGCCGTTGTTGATCTTCACATTTGGTCCTTTTCACTAGTCCTTCAGGAAGATTGATGAAAAACTAAGGGAAGGTTGAAGTCACGGCTGCGGTTAGCAACGGTTACACAAATATGGCACAATAAAAGGATGGTTGTGGGACCAGTCATTGATTCCTTTCCTGTTTTTCTCAGGGATTGTTCAGGGAAAAAGTAAAAACTGAAGAAAAGTGTGTCGTCATACATTTTATCAGAGGTGGGTAGTAACGAGTTACATTTACTCCGTTACATTTACTTGAGGGAAGTTTGGGAAATGTTGTACTTTTAGGAGTAGTTTTGAATCACTATACTTTTTACTTTTACTTGAGTAGATTTGTGAAGAAACTGTTCCTCTTACTCCGCTACATTAGGCTACGTTGAGCTGTTACTTTTCTTTTATCCCTTTTATCCGCGTACGCGTCAATCTCATGACATCACTGGGTGATTCTTTGGGAAAAATGTTTGTTTTTGCATGTTTTGTCACATTTACACAGACTCAAACACACACAGAGTTTCTATGAGTTCATGTTTGTTCTAGTTCTGCCTGGTTAAAAAAGAAAAGTACAAAGGCTTGAAATTTTGTGCTACTTGTGCTTAATTTATTTTTTTATTCTGTTATTTTATTTATTTTATTATTTATTAAAGTACTTGAATTTACTTTAAGATTGTTTTAATTTAAGCTATTTCTTATTTTTTATTTATTTTATTATTTTATTGATGTAATTTGCCTGAAGATGATTATTTTGTACTTTTGTCTGTTTGAATGGTTGTGTTAAAAAAAATAAATCAGACGTTACTCAACAGTTACTCAGTACTTGAGTAGTTTTTTCACCAAGTACTTTTTTACTTTTACTCAAGTAATTATTTGGATGACTAGTTTTTACTTCTACTTGAATCATATTATTCTGAAGTAACAGTACTTTTACTTGAGTACAATTTTTGGCTACTCTACCCAGCTCTGCATTTTATATACCAAAAAGAAGAAGCTCTGTGGGCCAATGACATCTTATATATCTTAATTAGGATTTTGAGATGTGGCTTACCAACACGTGTGTCACCAGAAGACGCTGTGATCTCCAGCAGCAGAAGCAGGAACACGCAGGTGGAGAGGAGGCTGCAGTCTGTGAAAACAGCATCAACTTTACATCATCCATTTCAAAACAAGCAAGTGTCATTCTTAGTCATATCATTCCAGCACTAACCTTTCATGATTGTTAGCAGCTGTGTCACTGTTCTATGATCTGTGAGAACAGAGGTTGACTCCCTTCTCCATGCCCCTGTCTGGTGTAACTGACTCTACATCACCAACCACTGAGGTGACGTAGTTCTCTCAACTTCCTGCATTCAAGCGCTTTTAAAGAGGATGTATTGCAACCGCCTCCAAAAAGTGTAACATTTTAATAGAAACTGAACGGTAAAGAGTTCCCAGCTTGAAAAGTCTTTAGCACGCATTTCATTTAGACTTTAAACAATTTCCCTTTAAATGATGCATCTCTTTTTATTTGACTTGTGGAGGGAAATGGGGAGACAGCCGTTTGAACCTGAAAGTACATCAGAGAGCTTTTTCTCCCCCTGCTGGAGAGTTTCAATAAATGCTCTTGTTATAACTTGGTTTACTGGAGTTGGAGGGTTTTAAAGTTCAACACTTATGTACACGCTATGTCACTCTTTATTACAAGGCTGAACACGTGACCTAAAGATACATGCATGTAACATGTATATTGAATGTAAGCATCCTAATTTCTCAAGGGATAAGCAGCAAAACGTATAATAAAGATTTATCTAGGGTCTATCTATGATTATTTAAAACAATAATAATAATGATAATAATTTTGTTTAATTGGAATCGATGCAGCCAAAGTCCAGGTTTTGTTCCTAAGTGCCATTTTGATGATGAGAGTTCTGTATTTGTTATTTAAGGATGCATTACCTTTATTTAATATTGCTAAATAAATATTCAAATGAAACAAAAATAACACTTCTTAAACATATATTTAAATAATAGTAATTTGATCAATCTCGGGGAAGGGGGATGTATGAGGTTTTTTTTTTTTTTGCAGCTGAAGATGATTTGTTTTTTTTTTTCAAACTAAGCAATGCAGTTAAGTTTCCATCTTCTGATCTTTGATACTTTCTGACGGAAACATAATCCGAGCCAAACCAACGTAGAGATATTTTTCTTTTGAAGTCAGTCTGTTGTGTGAGTTCCTGCATACTGTAACAATTTTAGGACTTGCCCGTCCACGCCGTCCTCATTCAGATGGGCTCAGTCTGGATCAAAACATGCTCCACTAATCATTTTTTAAACTTTGCAGATCTCATATTCTGATGACTCAGATACCACTTACTGAAAATGATGAGGTTAAATTGAGTTTTTGTCACAAAATCAGGTCATGTCAGGATAACTGATGTGTTAATATGCTCAAAAACTGCACTGGGTTTCTCGTGAATGACCTTCAGGAATTTATGCAAATATGCAATTCAGCTAAAGTGAACAAAGTTTATTATTTGTATTATTGTTCATTAAGATGTAAAAATGCACTGTAATAAACTATATTTATCTTTCTTTCAACAGTTCTCTGTTCTTAGGAGTTGCCACAGTGGATAATTGTGTTCCACATATTGATGCAGCACATTTTTTTTCGAGATGCCCTTCCTGACACAACCCTCCTTTTATCTGGACTCTACCTCTCCACAGCCACTGCTATCGCTTTATTGTGTTTTATTTCAAGATTTGGTGGTCTAAAATAGTTAGCAATGCTATATTTTTCAGGACTGATTAAACATCACAAGTTGTGTTTACAGGCAAAACTTGCCGATTTAAAACTGAATTTATGACAGTTGTGGGTTTTTTCAAAGGGACTGCACTAACTGGGAATTTAATGCTTGTCATCCCATGTAAAAATTATTACTTTCTCCCATTATATGTTTGTTCATCCTAAATAGATCCCACATTTTAGATTTCCACAGTCTTTTTTTTTTAAATTTTTAATCCTCTTGGAAAACTTCCCCCCTCAAATAAGTCAACACTGCTACAAAAGAGCTCTGTTCTGATTTCTAACTTAAAACATAAGGGTTGTGTGTGGTGAAATTAAAAATATGTACGTACTTTAATGGTTCCGAACCCCTCCCTCTGCTCAAACATGCAAAGAGCAAATTTTGAAACCTGTATAGAAATACTTCTTCCTTCTTAAAGTTCTGTACATGAAAATGGCATCTAGGGAGCATTTAGCGTACCAAGCAACGGCCAACCAGCGCCCGCCACTTTAAACAAAGGGCCGTACTTGAGTTATTTTATGTTTTCTAGACATGATTGATACAAAAAAGAATGAAACGCATCAGGAACTCATTATCAAATCATCATTTCCCGCCTTGCGAGTGCCTTCAGGACTCCTATCGGCACAGGCTCTGAGACTTGTTGCCATGGCGTTGTTACCACAGGCTGCAGGCCGAAAGCTCAGTGCTTCCTATAGCATTCCTGGTAATTGAGATCAGATGCTCCTCTGAGTGGAACCTGGACTGGGAGTAACCTGGAAGCATTTATTTTATGGAGAAGATGTTTAGTTAAGCCATGCTCCCACTCTAAATGAGCCTCGGTCCGGCTCTGGTGATGAATACGAATGGTGAAAGCACTGAAGGCTGGTTCCTGACTTCTTCCTTCCCCTGGTTCAGGTTACAGATTAGCAGACTTCCTTTTTAGTCGTGAAGCAAGCCAATCGGACTGACAGAACAGCGATAGGCATGCAGGGAAAGGCATCGTGTGACATCTAAGATGAAGTTTCTGACAGTGCCACACAGCGTCGGGTCCTTAAAGCATCATTTGTTAAGGCCGTTAGAAGCAGGTGATTGAGATGGACAGACCTCCTCCGAAGTCAACCGGTGGTCCACGTGTCCTTACTCAAGTAGTTTAATCTTACTCAAAGCTGCATGAGTAATGTTGTGCATGTAAACAGTGGATCAAATTACTATCTGTAATGAAAAGGTATCTCGCATCGCAACACACTCAGGAAATCCTCATATTTCCTTGCTTTCTTGCCAGCTTTGGCTTTTTAGACTTAAAGTTTGACTATATGATAACGTGTTGCACCCACTGCTTGTAAATACCAATGATGTGTGTGTGTTTAGGCTGTTAGCAATGTCTTTAATGTGGAATAAGAGTTAGGTCATGATTTAAAAATCATGAACATTTTAAATTTTGTCTAAATTACAATTTAAAAAAAATATTTTTAAAGAAAAGTAGCACAAGACTAACTAAATAAGACATTGTGACATTCCCTTGAAAGGGACATTTTGAAATCTTAAGAGCATACAGTATAATAAGGAATCTGAAGTGACGATCAACTCAAAAAGTCTGGAAAAACTTATCATAAAATCATTTACCTCTAGTTATCTAAATCTAGGCTTTATAATTAACTTGGTTTGGTTAAGGCAAAATGTCACAATATTGAGACCTGGTGGAGTTGTGCAGCAGTTTGAGACATCTAATGATCAACAATCACAACAATGAAACAGCAAGAGCAAAACAATCATGGATGTTAGAGGAAAAGGGAACTTTGAAGCCTACTCATAATGTTATATGGTATTATAACACTGAAAAACTTGTGTTTAGAGAGATATCATTCATTTCTAGCAGGGAAACAGCAGATATCAGGTATAAGGACTGTAACATGAGAAACTGAAACATGCATATGAACTAATGAACATCTTAATCATCATGTTGTCTTATTTCAAATGAGGTCAGTAATTGGATTATTACATTCTGTTTAAACGTGTTTCACCATGACAACCAGTAACAAATTGTAATATAAGAACCAAGTGAAGACGCTTACATTGTTATTTTCTACATTTGACTTTGTGTGTCTTTTTCTATTACAGTAATACACTTGTTAAATGGTGCAGAATTTGAGGTTGCAGATTAGTTGTCAAAATCAAATGAAAATTAAAGTTTCGAAAACATAAGCCTATAAAACCAGCCCTCGCATGACTTGCATGCAACACTACAAGTACGTACTTATTTCGCTCAAATAAAGTATGTTATAAAGGTGTGAGGCTTTGAAAAAGGCAGCAGAAATACTTTTCTGCATGTGATAATAATGTAAAGCAGAGCAGCTTCAGAAAAAAACGAAATCTTTGTTTCATGTCTACATTTTGTGTTAAATTACACATTAAACTACCATAACATTGCTATTACACCACTGTTGACATCCACCTAGGCAAGTATGAAGGATATGGCTGGTCGTATTAAGGCCCATTGACAAGTCTAGTATCAGGTAGTAAAAGGTTAGAATAAAAAAATGTATACATAAATAAAATCCAGATCCAGAACAAAAGGTAACATAAAATATCGCCATCACAGAATCTTTATGTTTTTTTGTTCGTGATACTATTTTTGAGCAAATATATTTCTCAGAGTACCTAAAGTGAGTTAGGACTGGTCAAACATGCAGCTGATGTAAAAGAAAATATACTTACCAGAATCCTGATATTTTACTTCAACCTTAACAAGAATGGTCTTAACAGCCAGAGTTAATGAATCAATCGGTGTCTAGTTCTCAGGCAGAATTTGTACCCAAGCGTGACGTTTGCTTGTGTCACATCTGTTAACGGAAATGGATTCATGCTGAGAGTTTAGTCGACACTCTTGTATTACCACATTTTACTTTACAAGGGCCAAAACATTCAACAAAGCACTGAGAACGTCACTAGTTTGCATCAGTAGGAGGTAAATTCAACCTTTTTTTGTGCTTTTCCAGCCGATTCAATGTTAAGAAAACTAAATATCTGACTCAGACGTGTCCAAATGACCTTTGTTTTAATCACTCTGTTTCTTAAATACATCATTGTAACACAACAGTTACCACGAGACAGTCATGGTTGCCGAAAAAAATGCTAAAAATACTAAAGCGGCTTTGCAGTGTGAAAAAAAAGAATTAAAAAGTCCTACATGCTGCCTTTGACGTTTAAATGGTCAGAGCCTACAACTCGGGCAAAAAAACAAAAAGTTGCAGACATGTGGGAGGAGTGAAACTTGGAGTCATTCATCAGCTGTCATGGAGCTGGCACGGCTCGCCGTACAAAAACAGAGCCCTCTCATTGTTTTGTAGCCGCTCGGCACATAAACGGCGCTTTAAATGTTCACAGTTTTGAACATGTGCAACACATGAAACACAAACTTTGCGCGTGAATGTTTTCTTATTTTTCGAAGCATCTCTCTCTCTCTCTCTCTCTTTCTGCACCCTCCACACGAACGCGCCCTCCTGCTCCACATTTGTGAACTGTTATAAAAACAAATGCTGGGGGGCGTCCTGCTCGTCCAGCAGGTTAACGATCCTTCTTCCTACTTCTCTTTGCCAAAACACCCCTCTGTTTCCTGTCCCACTTTCCACATTTGCTTCCCTTGGCTGATCAGGGCGCGAGCAACGCGCCTGCAAACGGCCATCCTCTGCCTGACGCAACGCCACGGCAGCCCCACACACAGAGCTGAGAGCGTCAGCACGGCGGCAGGATATTGCAGCCGGCATCAAACTAAACACACGAAGCGTCCTGCACAAGTAATCTCCACGTTGAGTTGATTTGATGTGACAGTTTAAACACTTGCCTTTTGGGAGAGGTGGTTTAGGAGGGGCTAGGTAGGCGGCGTATCGTATATGTGTGCTGACCTGGAGTCTTTTTGTCTCTTTTTTTCATGATTAGGAACCCCGTTCACCCCTGATTGCTTCAGGTCACCGCAGGTGAGTGCAAGTGGTTGGAAGGAAGTAATTTCCCTTCTGGAGCTGGTTACGTGATTGAGTAAGTAGCTGATCTCTGACTCTCTGACTCTGGTCCTGGAAAAACATCTCGAGCGCAGCCAAAGATCAGATGTAAACTATATGTCCTCGGCAGAGAAAGCCCAACCTTCTGTGCATAGTAATCACCGTGTATAATTGCGTGCTCTCTCTGTCTTCCCTTCAAAGCTTATTTAGTGTCGGCACTGAAACTCCTCCACGTCCATCTCACAGATACTGTACACATGTGTCAGTTTCAGCGGAGGAGACATCCGACAGATTACAGGATGCTCCACATGAGTCACCTCTGGGGGTGAGGGGTCAAATTGGCTTAAGTGGTGTGAGAAGAGGGTGCAGGTCGGATTCTTCAAAGGATCACACTCTTGTGAGTGATTTTGAAATGAAAAGACTAAAACTCGTCAATGTAAATGAGGATAAACAGGAAAGTAGTTATCACTCACTAAAGATTGCCAAATAAGTACAACAGACCAAATAAGTCTTACTAAATGATTTTGCTGCAGCCTGTAAATAAGCTTAAATACATGAAATGAGAAATATTATGGTTATAACAAGAGCATTGCTGCTGCAGCCTTAAAGGGACAGTTTCGTTTTTTACAACCTGGACCTTATTTCTGGCATTTTTTATGGTCGTATACTCACCCAGAAAAGTTTGGTGTCATTTGGAGTCCTTCGGAAGATATTAGGGAGTTTTGTGCGAGCCGCTTCTCCATATAATGTTAGCGAATGGGGGCACAGAGGGACACAGACGATGCAGCGTCTAAATAACACATGATTGCCGCGAAACTCGTTCATTTCTTGCTACATCTTAGTCCCCAGGTTTTTATTCAGTTAAACACATAATAACTCACTAACAACAAGGAAATCAGTTTGTAAACAAGACCTCTGACCTGCATGACGTCATCTCTGTGCGCGCATCGCAGACAGGTACAGCTAGACTTAAAACGGTAACTTAGACTAGAAAACGGTAAGGACATCCATCATATTCAAAGTCGTCGTCCACAACCTCAGAATTTGACAAATATTCAGACATGTTTCAAATAACTAACAGTAAACTAACAGTAGTGAACTCCAGCTGTACACGGAGCTGTGTCTGCGATGCGCGCACAGAGATGACGTCATGAGTTCAGAGGTCTTGTTTACAAACTGATTTATTTGTTACACACACACCCCCGGATGTAGACAACAGGTCCTGGAAGCAGATCTAGTGATTCATAAAAGAAATGAATCATGTGTTATTTAGACGCTGCATCGTCTGTGTCCCGCTGTGCCCCCATTCGCTACCGTTATATGGATAAGCGGCTCGCACAAAACCCCCTAATATCTTCCGAAGGACTCCAAATGACACAAAACTTGCCTGGGTGAGTATACGACCATAAAAAATGCCAGAAATAAGGTCCAGGTTGTAAAAAACGAAACTTTCCCTTTAAGACAGACGCAAGGGAGGTGAAGTCTGCTCTGATTGGTCAGGGCGAGGTGCTGCGGCGTGATTAGGGCCCGCCCACAACGTCCATCAACTCTGCTAAACTACATAATTGAAGAAAGTGCTGAATTAGAAACAAAAACTATCATGCATCACCAGTGGAGAAGGTTTACTCAAGGTGTCACTCACTTTCTAGGAAATTCTGACACATTCTGACAAGTGCTGTTTGTATCCACCTAATTTAACATTTGTGATAGATAGATAGATAGATAGATAGATAGATAGATAGATAGATAGATAGATAGATAGATAGATAGATAGATAGATAGATAAAAGCAAAATAAAAGTCATGGTACAATCTATAGAATAACATCTTTTCCTGAATTTCAAGTCAAACATTTCTGTCTCTGAAAAATGTCTCCTTCGTCTTGTTAAGATTCTCAGATGTTTAATACAGTCATTGAAATGAAAAACCTTTCATCTATAGTAAATCTTCCCGGGGGAATGTGCAGGGTTAAAGAAAAAAGTAATACAATAAAGTAGCAATGTTTTGCAGAAGAAAGGAGTGTTGTAATGAGGTGAGCTCGTCGTTGACCTACGTGGCCACAGCTCCAGCATCAGGTAACACTAGCTGCTCACTGGCCGCCGCGGCAGACACTTTCCAGAGCAAATATTCTACTAACCAACATTACACAACCTGCCACCGTCCAGCAAACACACAGAAAAGCTCGTCGACAGCTTTGGGAAGTGTTGTGGTGAGTATAGGTCTTTGTACAAATGCACATCTTACTTCAGGGTTTGTATTTGATCATGTTTGTCTGCGAGTGGGTCTGTTTTTTTATTATTCTTCATAGCTGGATGAACTTCATCACGTCGTAGGCACCACCAGTAAAGCGTCTGTGAGGAGGAGCACACTCACAACGCCGGTGGATGTAAACAGTGACGGGATTTCAGCTTTCCACGTCGTCTGGTACACAAATGTTTCATCTAATCAAAATCACCTTCAACTGTATGTACAACTTTGTAGAATAAGGTCATTCTGGGCTTAATTCTCCAGAATAGTATTTGTTTTTTTAACTTAACTCTCCTTAGAGCAAAATCTGATGATTTTAAGTTTAAAGAAACAATAATCGTATAATCTTGTTTCTAAACCTTCCAGAAAAGCTGTCTTATTTGATGCAAAAGTTTTTCTAGCAACGTATTGCGTTGGCTTGTGGATCATCTTGAGCCCCATCAGAGGCCATTTTGCTTTCATTGGTCACTATCATGTGGAAATAATGCCTTTCCCTCCCTTGCATGATCTGGAGGCATAAGCATGTGAGACTTTGTGAGCAAAATCAAGCTCTTTCACTTCAGAAACATTTAGACGATGCATGCATGACGTGGAAACTAGGGGTGGGTATTGCCAAGGACCTCACGATACAATACACATCACGATACCTGAGTCACGATACGATACGATATTGCGATATCCAAATTTTGCGATATATAAAGATTGCTGAAAACTGTAAAAAGCTTTATGGATCTTAAAATCCGAGTTGCACGTTCATCAGATTATAGTGACAATTCATGGGACAAACTGAGTCAAAACAATGTTTTATCATAACTATACAAGCTAAAGTTACAACTTATTTGTATATGTTTTTCATATTATTTACATCATATGAAATTAACATTAAATTTTGTATGAGGTTGCTTTAATTATGTGGCAAATGATAATAAACACAAGAAAGATGGGTACTAAAACCAAGGACAGGCACAGTGATCAGTCAGTATAGATATAAATCCATAAATAAATAAACCTCTGTCCATTATTTTTCATTTTTTAAGGACAGGCAATTGTGTAAAAAATAAATTATAAAATGAAATAAAACGTGAAATAAAACCTGAGCTCAGTGCAGGACCCTCCCGGGGTTGGTAGAGAGTGGCAATGCCCAGGACTGTCACTTAGGTAGGAGCACTGGGTGATAAAATGGGAAAAAAATCGGGGATAAAAAATATTAAAAAAAACAAAAAAAAAAAAAAAATCGATATTCAAATTTTGAATATCGATATTGAATCAGCTGGAAAAGTATCGCGATATATTGCCATATCGATATTTTTGCCCACCCCTAGTGGAAACATAAAGTGATTGCAATTTATTCAGACAGAAATATAATTTTATTGACCACGTCTTTGGTGTGCGGAGGTTGATCAAACTATCCCCTTATCCCCATTTCATTTATAATTGTCCTCAGATCTTATTAACTCAGAGTGGCTTTCAGCCACTGAAAAAGCTGATATTTCCTGCAGCTGGCTGAGAGCAAAAGCAGAGCTACAAGAGGAGGTGTCACGCTAACCAGGTGTAACCAAACACAAACCACAGCACTGCTCCGTAAGTGTTGTGTGACTGCAGCGCTCACCATCATCCAAATCAATTTTAGCACGCCCCCCCGGTAAACAAAACATCAGGTTAAAGTGCTGCCCCTGCAGATGTTGTATTATCTAAATGGCTTTGTTATGGGGTTCCAGATAATCCTAAAACATCTGTATCCCTGCGTGGTGCCTCCTTTGTTGTGGTTAACCAAAATTAAATGGAGAAGGATTTAAACTGGTCACTACAGGGGTGTCTACCTTCACCTGACAGCGAAGGCACGGCCTCCTCCTCTCTCCCTCCTGCGGGGGGAATTGATCAGCTGCTTCCTGTCGGGGAAATAAAGAGACATACTGTAATCCACTTGATAAATATCAAGCAGAATACAGCAATCAGCTGAAAGCAATTTGCATGTCTGCACTCAAGCCAGCGGCTCGTGATTTTCTCTCCTGTCATCTATCATAGACCACACGTTTGGGCCAAAATACACAATACTCCCAAATTACTGTCATATGGGGTGCAAGTCCTGAAAAAAAAGGGGGAAAAAAAAGCCCTTCATTTTTCCTTGTCTTTACTTCAAATAAACTTGTATTTGTTAAATAACTTGAGAGGCTTTTTTTCCCCCCCCTCCAGTACAACGTTTCAGCGAGAGGAGTGGTATAATGTGTCATTTCCTTTGTTTGTTGAAAGCTTGGCTGCAGGACTGTAGAATGAATGGGTTTGATCCCGGAGCAGATGCAGCCTGTTGAACGCTGGACGCCGTTGCACGTTGAGTCTTCGGACGTCAGACTGATCCCCAACGAGCTCCCTCGCAGGCCAACGGTCGGGGGCTGCAGCCTGTAGCCTCTCACTTCCCTCTGCGTCCTTCATTTATCTTCATGTTCTCAGCTCTCACTTCTGAAAAATACAGAAATTTCTCACATGCTTACGAGATGAAAAAAAAAGAGAGACTAAAACGAGCATGTGATCCGTCTGATTGGATTATGAACTAGTTTAATTCTTTTTAATTATGTGATTTGTTAAATTTAGTCACAATTTCTGACTGCAAAAGTGCTCCTGGTTGGGAAAACAAGTCACATTCAGCTCCTTATCTGAAACATCTCCATATATTCACACGGGCCGCAGTGGCAGAGGCTCTACAGAAACAAGATAAGACCTTTGTGTTGCGTTTAGAGCTCATTTCACCCTTCTCCAAACATTTTCCCTCGGCCAGCATGCCAAGCGGACAATCATTCATCCCTGCTGCGTAAGGCTGTGCTGGCTAACATGCAGTGGCTGAAAGAAAGAGGCATGAATCATTCTCTCTGCTTTTTGACTGCACCTCGCCCTCAAAAGAATTATAGAAAAAAAAAAAAAAAAACAAGAGTTGGACAAAATCCTCAGCAGCAGGGAGCCACTTCTACAAGAAGAGTTTACTTTTTACCGCGTAATCCAACCAGAGGACGAGTTATAAACATCGATAGCAATGCAAAGTGCTTCATTTCTCTGTTTAGTCTTTAGACTGGGCTTAAGCAACAAAGCAACAGCGTTGCACACGTGGCTTCATGTGGTCCGGAGACAAGCAGGTCCAAGTAAAGAGTCAACATTATCACCTTCATGTATTTACTGCTACAGATTCAATATCAGCTGGGATTTCTCGTGCTCACAAACGGTTGCAGGGAGAAACACTTCAAGGTTCAGAAAAGTCACTTGATTTATAACCGTTTGGTTTTTGATGAATAAGGCTGTTCCTTAGTGTTTCCAAGTCTCGTTCCAGTTCATCATCCATCATAAATTACTGCATAAAAATAACTTCTTTTTATGCAGTAATTTATGATGGATGATAAAAAACCTTATATTTAGTCCCAGTACCAGTTATAGGAAATATTTGACAATCTTCAGAAAAAATAGTTAGTCATGTCCCCAAACCAAGTCTCAGAAAACTTTATAGTGACTTTTACAAGTCATTCTATTGTTTTGCCTACACAGGAAGAGTAAGGATTAATGTATTGATGTATTATAAATATACATAAATAAATAAATAATAATAAATAAGCACAATAAAACTTATGAGTTGTCTTCATCTTATGGGTTTGCTTTAATCAGAATTCATGGGAAATGTAAACAAACTATTAAGTAATTTCCCTCTGATCTTGATTCAAATGCTGCTACTGTTCAATGTTGGACATACATATATGATGTTCATGGCACTGATCTTAACTTTCTTTAGATCAATCAAAACACCACATATAAGAACTTAAGAAAGAAATGTGATCTCATGTGAAGTTTGGGAAAGAAAACTGTGACCACTTATGACCCCATCACTCATGAAAGGAAATCAAAACTCATTTCTTCTTCAGGATAAATATTCTTTGAGGTGAAAATTAAGTATGTTTGCCACAAACCCAGTTTTAGTACACATTCTGCTCTAAAACAGGTATCAAACTAAAAAGATGACGGTAAAATTGTGATTTACGGTTTGATCTGATCAAGTCACTCTGAGCTGCCTGGGCTTTTTTTAGGTCACATTTTATTTCTAGAAGAGATCTTGAATTCAAGGTGGGAACTAGCACAGGGCCTGCCATTTCAATGGAACTTTATTGTTCTGTCTTTCTTTTTCTTTTTTTAAGGTACATTTATCTCAATATCTAAGATTCAAGAGGCTTTATTATCAATTCTACAGTCATGATCTAGAGTCGAAAAAACATGACCTTAGCCACTGTGCAGACAAATCAAATAGTGCAAAAGGGTTATTTTAAAAGCGATACTAAAAACAGCAAGATAGAGCAATATATAAACAAAAACAGTAGCTTTCATACCAGCTGAATGTTGAGGTAATGCTGTTTTAGCAGCTGTTTAAAATCATTTAAAGTTAATTAAAGTGCTGTTGCCAATGGAAAAATCCAGAAAAGAGGTTGAAAAGAGCTCTTGTATATCAGTTTGCACTTTTTCTGATTGCAGGGCAGTTTAAAGGGTTGTCCATCCATCCGTTCAATACCTGTTTCTTGCTATTCAGGGTCCCGGGAGTCTGCTGGAAGTTATACCAGCTATCTTTGAGCGAAGGGCAGGAATACACCCTGGACAGATCGCTACTACTCCTGTTTCTCCTCAAGTTCTTCCTCTCTTTCTGGCAGCCTCAGACCGATTTCAGTTTGCAGTGATCAATAGATGTTGCTGTGCCAACATCATGATTTGAATTGTGTCTCTTGGACGCTCTCCTACGAGTTATACCACGAAGCCCAACCCCAGCACTGATGTGATTGGTCTGGTACATTCTGTACCGGCAGGAATGGCTTTTGGATGATCATCGCTGGTCATTTCTATGAGGGAGAAACATGACATAGGAACTGAAATTCTGGCATGTTTTAATTTCTGCTTTACTCACAGAGTCCAAGAGCAGCTCATTTGTGGAAACCGGATGTGTTTTGAAGGTCACTTGCATAAAAGCACCTCAGTCCAAAAACCATGAATGTTCCAGCAGCTGTCGCAAAGACTTGTGGGAAGATTTTAAATAATCCTGTTAGCACAGACAAACACAAAAGTATAAGAGTCTCTAAGTAACGTGCAAGCGTGTGACTCATTGTTGGGCTTTGAATCTTTGAAAATATCTATTAATCAATATTTTTTGTTTTTGGTCATTTTATACTGATTTATAAGGAGAATAAATTTTTTTTTAACTTGATTTTATCCAGTTCTTGATCAAACATGTACACTGCAGAGCCCAAACAACACAATAATATCTGGTTTGAATAGTCAGAATAGTCTGACATGAAATTTAAGCCAACATTCCATCAATCATTTTATTTTTATTGGTTTTATTATTTAATTATAGGATTATTGTCTCTACAATTTTGGAATGCTTTTTTTGTTTTTATGCTTTGATTCTTTTATTTTGCATTATTAGATATATTTCCTTGTTTTATTTGTTGACATGGAGATTTTTCATTTGCTTTAGCTTGTACAGCACTTTGGTCAACTGAGGTTGTTGGGTTTTTTTTTACAACTGTCTGCATATATATCAATGGTTAATACCATGTACCATCATTTGGTAAAACCTTAATTGATGGTGCATTTTGATGCATTTTGATCTTGCAGCAGATGTTAGTTTTCTTAAGGCTGTGTGTGAAAGTGAGTGAGCTTTGACAGTCTGATCTAACATATTTTATTAACATTTGAGTCCCTGATTCAGACAAAGAGGATTACAATCCCTGATGTTAAACAGGAAAGGACAAGACTCATATAAAGACAAGACAGTGATGGGTGCAGTTTGTGTAGTGTGGTGATTACTGTAGTGCAGGGGTAAGAGTGCCACCTCTAGTGCCACTGCCCTGCATGTTTTAGATGTTTCCTGGCTTCATGGCGCCTGATTCTAATTAACGGACCTCACCAGCTTGTCATCAAGTTGTGGACAGCTCTGTTGATGACACAGCTCCTTGTATCACGGTGTGCTGAAGCAGGTTAGCATCTAACACAAGCAGGACAGTGAGGACCAGGGCTGCCCACCCCTGCTGTCAGGTTTGTATGATGTTATTAGTGGTGAAATGTGTTGTGAGAGAGAGATTTACATGGAGAAGGAGAAGTACACATACATGCAAATATACACCTATAAAATAATATTATATATTTCTTAAAAGCAGTACTAATAATAAACAAAATAGAGCAATATAAAAACAATAACAGCAGCTTTCATACCAGCTGAGTATTGAAATGCTGTTTTAGCGGTTGTTTAAAATCATTTAAAGTTAATCAAAGTGGTAAAATCCTGAAAATGTGCCAAAGAAATAAACATGACTTTACTTATTAAAAGCCTGCAAAACAAAATGTAATTGTTATAATATAGTGCGTATAACTTATTATTATCTAAACCCCACTGTACAATTCTTATAGACATTTTTGTTTTCTTAATGCAATGAGATAATTGAAATTAATTTGAAAAAACAAATTCAAATGCACAGACGTGATAAAATCCTCAGGTAATTCCCCCCCTTTTTTTTTTTTTTACATTTCTACACTTTAACTCATACCGGTGGTGAGTGAAGGTCATAAGTTTACGCAAACATTGTTGTTCAGTTTTGACAAAAGGACCCCGCCTTAGCACTCGGTGATTCCAAACATTCTGTACTTTGCATAAGAGTTTGCCCTCATGTGAACCTGCACCTCTGCTGCAAATGGACGGCGCACGTAATACATTGTTCACATACCAGCCAATAGGCCGTCCGCTGGGGCCCATTGGATGACGATTTCTAATAGCTTAAGCATGTGCTTCAGTGTGTTTGTATACTGGCAGCATGCTGGCTGCTTATTGTTCATGTGGTAGCAGCGTCGTGACACCCACGGAGCTGCGCAGGATGCAACAGGTGACCCAGTCACAGATATAAGCATTGTTGAGATAGCTGCTGGGCTTTAAGTGCTCTTCAAGACGGAAATCATACAATACACAGGAGCAGGAAGCAGCAATGAGGATTCCACACCCTGGTGTTGACGCTCATTGTTGAACATCAATTGCCCAAATGTACGGCACTTTAAATACTTTACCCTTAGAATATATTTTCTCGTCACTGGGAGTGAAAACAGTCAATCTGTGTCTCTGAAAAAGCAACGTTGGTTTTGATGTAAGAAAAACCCTCTTTTGTAAATTATATATATATATATATATATATATATATATATATATATATATATATATATATATATATATATATATATATATATATATATATATATATAGTCCAAAACTGATGGCTGTACAACATCACTAAAGAGCAGCGATAATTGAGGTGAAATGAATGTGTTCCCTGGTAATGGTCCTCATGAGCATTTGGCTTCCCACTCCATCAGGTAATTACAGTTAATTCAGGGCGCTGCTGCAATGCGTTACCACTGACAGCACAAATAGACTGAGACAATGTAACTCCTCAGTTAGAGATGCTTTTTAGGTGATCAATAACTATTACGGTGTCATTGATTTCAAGGAAACCTTTACTTTCTGTCATTGTATTCCGTCTCCCAAAGTGTTTGTCGGAAAACCTTTTAAATGATCGTGAGTGACTGAAAGAGTCTACAACGTTTTCATTTAGACGTTGCTTTGCTGTGTGCCGTATGTAAAGCTGATTATGTGCTGTTTTTGTGTGCAACGTCAGTCCAGTTAATGTGTGTTTCACTTAGAGATTAGAGGCAGGTGTATACACAAATGAAAAGGGACAGATACTGCACAAGTGTGGTAGTTGCAATATTCAAGTCTGAGATGGACCAAGAAGAAGCAGCTCTGCGGTCTTTAAATGCCTGAGCACTGCACACCTTGAATCTTTGTTGAGAAAAATTCACATCGGAGAAGGACAAAGATCACAAGCCCACTTGGAACCAGCAGGGAGGACCAAGGGGCTCGCTCTGTCCTAAAGTGTCCTCAACCTCACTTGAAGGACCTGCAGGTGAACTGTTGCTGTCACCAAGATGTTCTGAAATCTGAGCACACTTTTTTTTCCAGTTCACTAACTCATATTTTTCAGTAGAATATGACTTAGTTTGAAATCCCTTATGAAAAACATGTTGTAGCCCACTAATTTGCTTTTTGGGAGGGCGCTTTGGGTATGAATGGATTGAATCAAAAGCAAATGTAAAATACAAGCATCTGGGTCCTGTTTTGAAAAATAGTACTGAAAAAAATACACTATTTTGTCCAGAGGAAAGAAAATAAGTCCAATATCTCTGAGAGTATTCATTCATTTCTTTTCCAAATTGGTTAAAACTGTAACCCACCATTTATAGAAATAAAAGAAATTCACTAATGCACTGCTACTTTTTGGGGGATGTGAATTAGTTCCTCTGTTTTACTTGGATTTCTGGAAACATAAATCATGTCTAAACAAGGTGTTAGACTCTTTAAAAGTGCTCGCAGCACTATCGAAGCTGGATAAACCAAATGTTTATTAAGATAAATTAGAAGATAATATTCAGCATCACTTTGTGACCCCCTCGAAAAACATTTATTACTCTCTGCTCTGAGAAGTCAACATGAACAACAAGATCTGCTACCAGGGATGAGTATAGTGGACCCCAACACAAAACTGCATTGGGAAGTCATCATTCTCCTGTATTGCAATGACTCAATGGAAACATCTGCCAACAGACATTATTTCATGTACAAGTCCCCACACCTTCTCACATCTGGCCAAGCGTTGTTTACTGCTAAGACAATACATTTATGAAGTGTGTTGTGTGTGTGTGTGTGTGTGTTAGGGGGGCAGCCTAGCTTTAAGGTGCCAACATCTGACAGATCCCACGCTCTGTTGAATCTGCTTCCATGTTTCTATTTATCTATTTTATCTATTGTCTCTTTGCTTTGTTCTGCTCTTTTACTTCTTTTTTTCTTTTTCTACATTAATTTTTATGTAGTATTCCATCAACCTGCCCAGGGACTACAGGTGGAAAATAGCAAGCTGCTACAACCTGGCACAATGCATATTCTCTTACAAGATTAATGTCTTACTGTGCACTGTCCCTATTTTGAAATAAATAAATAAACTAAACTAAACTAAACCAGAGCTGATGTCAGTAAAGTTTCCTCCGAGCTGCATCAGCTGCAGGACATGCTTTCCTTCATGAAATCCTGCCCTGAATCTGAATGTTTTCCTGAGTGAGAGGAGGGTGAGTCCGGGTCTGCTGGTCCAACGTGCAGCATCACATCCTGGGAGTGTGCGGGGAGTAAACTCTGCACAGAGGCGGGCTGCAGACCAGTACCTTACTGGGAGCAGAGGCGGGCTGCAGACCAGTACCTTACTGGGAGCAGAGGCGGGCTGCAGACCAGTACCTTACTGGGAGCAGAGGCGGGCTGCAGACCAGTACCTTACTGGGAGCAGAGGCGGGCTGCAGACCAGTACCTTACTGGGAGCAGAGGCGGGCTGCAGACCAGTACCTTACTGGGAGCAGAGGCGGGCTGCAGACCAGTACCTTACTGGGAGCAGAGGCGGGCTGCAGACTGGGAATGTGCGGGGAGGGACCCCGCAACCACTGCTTTCACTCCCAGGCCCCCACGCAACTGATGAAACTGGATTTCCGTCCTCTCTTGGAAACGCACGCACAGATGAGGATGAGCGCGTAAAGAGCCACGGCCCGCGGAATTATCTGGATATTTTTTGCGTGATGTCCCGGAGAAAGTTTTGCTGGACGATGTTTTCGCTGCACTGGGAAGCTTTTCTGTGTATGAAATATATGTTTTTGCATCCTCACGGGCCATCTCGTCTGATCTCACAGCTTCCAATATTTATACCGTAGCTGGTAATTAACATAATCTTATATTCTTGTTCATGTGGAGAGGTGAAGGACAACACGGAGTCCGGACTTCCCCCCCAAACGCACATTTTTTGGCAGTTCATGAATGCAGCTGTAATCACCCAGGGGAGCCTCAAGTGCTTAAATGGGTCCATCACGGGAAAGGCACAATCAAGCTCCTTTATGTCTCAAGATCAGCTGCAGTTTCTGCACATTGTCTGTTATGAATAGAGCGATCTCCAATTGAGCCTCTTCACTTTAGAGATTTTTTCGATTTTCGATTATACAGCTATTGAAATTAAGACGCGCCGCGGTTTTTCCTCCCTTACCTTGGTGGCTCGGTTGCCCTTTTTGATTGACAGATGAAATTGACACTCGGGTGGCCTCTTATCAAGCGAAACATTTCAATCCACTGCTAATTGCAGATATCGTGCCATCCTCTCCTTTTACTCCGTTTGATTGCAATGCAGCCTCCCATTGCGCCCGAGAAGAATGATCGATCATATGTAGTTTTTTTTTTCTCCCCCACCCTCCTCCTTTTAATTGCATGAACATTTCTTTTGTTGCCAGGTTTTAAAATGCAGGAGAAACTGTAATTCGTTGTTTTGGACCGGATATAGTGTGGGTTGGGGCAGAGATGCGTAATGCGCAAAGCAAGCTCCATCTCCTCTCCAAATACCGCTCGAGAACCGAAAATGGTGAGTCACAAACATCTGGATGAGTTTTGCTTGCAAGCTTTTCATTTCTTTGTCTTTCTGTAGCTTTTCCTTTAACTTTATGCAAGAAGGGGTTGGCATTACTACGCTGAATAACAGGTTTGATCAGGGGAAAAGTATACAGACGGGATGTGCGTTTTTGATCAGAAATGCAACAAATACGCGTTTAACTTTTACTTTTCATTCATGCATCTTATTAATCCAAACATAATTGGCTCCGAGAATATTTATTGTAAAGATATTACAATTCAATGCCATAGTTTGAATATCAAACGTGTGGATGCATGTTAAGTTAGGCTATGAGGCAATGCAAATAAAGTCGTCATGCATCGATTTGTTTTTGAAGTTTTGTCATTTTTCTCTTTGTGGGGAGCCGCATGTTTCATTAGGACAAAAAATGTTACACGGACTATTTTTTTCAGTGACTAAAAAAAAAAAATGTCTTAAAGAGGCCGTTCAAAAACTTTAAAAGTATAATATGTTGTTGTTTTGCACGCAGTCTAAGTCGGAGGTGAAGAAGGAGTCTGCCGAGTCCAGCCCGGAGGCCGCGTCTCTCTCTCCTCCGGCGGCCAAGAACCAGTGCGCCAACTGCGGCATGGAGATCCAGGACCGGTACCTGCTCAAGGTCAGGGGCCGCTGGAAACAACCGCTTATATCCTCATTTTCTTCTTTCTATAATTTATTCTGTTGTTTTTATTCAATTAGTTATTTGTTGTTGTTTTTTTTTTTTTGAGGACTATCCTAATAAAAACTGCACGGGTTGCATTTTAATTCACTTGTGAGCATTTGCACTGAGACGCCGTGTGCGTAAATGCATAAGTCCGGGAGTGTGAGCGTGTGTGTGTGTGTTTTGAAATCCCGCAGGTCAACAACCTGAACTGGCACTTGGGCTGTTTAGAGTGTTCCGTCTGCAGAGCATCTCTGCGCCAACACAGCAGCTGCTACGTCAAAAACAAAGAAATCTACTGCAAGCTGGATTATTTCAGGTATGAGGAGCGTTGTTTTGCACGGGCGGCTGTTTCTGGCTAAACCCTCAGATGCTCACTGAATTATCAAACAGGATTATTCAAAAAAAAAATTGAGACATTTGTTTTAATAAAGCTAATTAAACAAAAAATATGCGACAAAAACAATTAAATTTAGATATTTATTTATCTTATTAGGCTATTGTTCAGATCTGCGTTTGGGGCCTGATCCAAAAATGAAGTGTTCTATTTCCAAGGCGTGAATGTTTATTATATAACGTAATAAATCTGTGACGAATATAAGTGAGGGAGTATTAATCAACTATTAGTGCAGCATTCAAGTCTGGTAAAATACAGATTTCTTTGGAAATTGAAGCTGGCTTTAGCTTTTATTTTGGAAAGGGTGCTTTCTTACTGTATATGTTGTTAAATCGGATAACTGAAATTATTTCAGCTGTAACTAAATGTATACCTCCAGCAGTTCTAATACATTTTTTTTAATGTAAGATATTTGCAAATATGTCAGATCTTTATTTTATTCTAATAAGACTTTCATTCTATTTAAGTTGGCTTTTTTTATCAAACGCTCCTTTAAAAAGTGCTTTCATTCTAAAATGTACATTTAAAATGTAGTTTTATTTACAATGTGAATAAAACTCAAAAGTACTTTTATTTGAAGAGTGGTTGAATCTGCAAGCCTCAAATTTAGAAACAGAGGGATATCGTTTTATTACTTTATAATTAACCTTAATATCATTAGCTCAAAAGCTTTAATTTGGCCTTTACTCGATTTAAACAAGAACTTTCCTCTGAAGAGAAACAGTGAGGCCATTTAAATTGCATTTCGTGCAGGGTACAAATGACTGCATATAAATAATTTACTGTATTGTAATCGTAATTACAACAAACAGATATTTGCTTTTGGTTTCAGCACGAATAAGCCCCATAAGCCCCATATTTACAACTGAAATAAAATAAATGAAACTTGTATCAGCTCAACTATTTTCTGGAATGACTGTTTGTATTTGTAGAGATATCAGCTAAAGGACGCAGCTTGGTCTTATCTTGGTCAAAGCAGCCAACTTGCTGTTTTATATCCTCAATATTTAAATCCTCCACTTGGTGAGAATAAACGGAGGCGGTGGCAGGATGGGGGGGGTTCGGCTGCAGCCAGCCCTCATGGCTCTTGTCCTCCTGTCTCCCTGTCCTCCTGTCCTCCATCCTCCTGTCCTCCCGTCCCCCTGTCCTCCCGTCCCCCTGTCCTCCTGTCCTCCCGTCCCCCTGTCCTCCTATCCTCCCGTCCCCCTGTCCTCCTGTCCTCCCGTCCTCCTGTCCCCCTGTCCCACCGTCCTCCCGTCCCTCTGTCCTCCGGTCCTCACAGTAGGTTCGGCTCCAAGTGCGCGCAGTGCGGCCGCCAGGTGCTGGCCAGCGACTGGGTGCGGCGCGCCCGCGGCAGCGTCTACCACCTGGCCTGCTTCGCCTGCTTCTCCTGCAAGAGGCAGCTGTCCACCGGGGAGGAGTTCGGCCTGGTGGAGGGCAGGGTGCTCTGCCGCAGCCACTACGACATCATGCTGGAGAACCTGCGCAGAGCTGCCGAGAACGGTGAGAAAAACACGCAGGACGGCTTTCTGGCCTGCAGCATTCTGGTTTATTTACAGAATATAATTGGAGGTAAATATATGAACCAGTCTATATACAGCATATCTACTCTTAAATAGTTATTGAAGTAATTGTTATACCATTGCTGTCTATTGTTATCTGTTGTATTATAGTAAAGTAATGATAATGTAATACGATGCATTATAATTACTTCTACTATTCCATAGTAGCACAACTAAATGCTGGGCGTTTGTTTTGTTTTGTTTTGTTTGATTTGTTTTGATTTTGACTATATTTATATGTACATCATTGAGTATTATATCACTGTATTGAACAGTTATGGGTGTTTTATAAGTAAGCTTATTGAAACTCGTCTTGTTACATGTAAGAATGTGTGTAAGGTTTCGAGCATGTTGGTGGATCCGTGAGGTCTGCCCAAGTGCAGTACATATGTATATATATATATATATATATATATATATATATATATATATATATATATATATATATATATATATATATATATACATATGTACTGCACTTGGGCATATATATATATATATATATATATATATATATATATATATATATATATATATATATATATATTCTGTTTTTTTACTTTTTTGTACTCTTTTTTAACATGCATGTTCGAAATAAAATTAAAAAAAAGTCAAAAGAACAAGCCATAAAATGATGAGAGCATCTACTGACGCAGGTTAAAGAGTGAAGAGTTAATTAAGTCAAAGCCACACAAATTATTATTTTTTGTTAGTTTAAAAAAATGAGTTTATATATCGATCTATTGAGCATTCTTCTTTAATAAAACATCCTCCAGCTCTGCCCACCCGAGCCCCAACGATTTCAGACACAGAGACAGTTTCTTCCCCCAAGCTGTTGCTCTGATGAATCTCATCACTCATAGAGTCTCAGAGAAATCAATCACCGTGCAATAATAATAATAACAAAAACAATAACAGTAATTATAATAACACAATCATATGCTGTGACAATGCCCCTTCCAATAATCATATCTACCTTTCACTTTTTTTAAATTGTATATATGTTAATAAGAGCTGTCATTTGTCTATCACCTATTTACCTATTTACTGTAGAGTGAGTGAAAATAACCAAATCAAATTCCATGTCTTGTCTGACCTGACCTGGCCAAATAAACGTGATTCTGATTCTGATTCTGATTCAGATTGAAGCCCAGGTGGAAATGACAAAAGTAGAGGTTCCTCTACTAACCACTGGGGGATGATTCCGAAAATTAGGCGATCTCCTTTAGTCCCTCCCCATGTTAAAATGCACAACTTTGCAGCAGAAATTGCATATTGACAGCCTGGTTACAAGAAATAACGGGGCACCACACAGTACAAGGACAAGGAGGTTGCAAAGCCACTCTGCAGAAACCCTATGGGTGACGTCACGGATAGTCTGTCCAGTCATTCTTACAGTTTTCCAGCTTATGCAGGAAAAACGGCAAGGGTGATGATCTACAAGAACATAAGAGTGGAACAGAAAACGTACGTAAGAAGAATGTAAGAAATCAAACACGAGTTAATTTGGAGCGTTTTGTAGAAGCACCGTAAGCAGACTTAGAAGGTCTGGGTGACCCTCTGAGCTAAAAACTCCACCGGCAACTTTGTGCGGCTTTCAAAGCAAATAACTGCCAGCCTTTACGGGCAGCAACGGTTGCTGCTGTGATGGAACATTAAAACCATACTAGACAGTTGCATTAATCATTGGAGACAGATTAAATAAAAATGAAGCACATGAGCTCAAAATAAACGCAAACCCTTTGGCTTTTGTACGACGTGGAGGAACTGACATATTCTGCTTCACTGGTGCAAATTTCCAACAGATTTGTGGCTGAGCTACTCAAATGATGTGGAGTGGATTGAGGGTTGTTTTATTGCTCTGGGCAGTTATTGTTTTGTCTGTTTGGTAATCCACCTCCCTGGTTAGAGCCTCATTGAGAATTTAAAAAAGTGGAGCAAATTATTCTGGTTATATAAGCTCAGATATTTCCCATGGATCTGTTGACAGTTGTCTTTTTCCACAGAGGTGGACGACATCAGATTTATTCCACTCTGTGTTTCCAGTGACATGATGCTCTTATTGGCGATGAACTTTTTCTTTCATTTTCCTTGATGGATGTATCATTGCTTATATTTAAAAGAGCCTGGGAGTACAACTGGATTGCCACCTGTGAAGTTAACAGAACCTGAAACACTGGGAGGTCTCAAAGTTCAAAATAATCAAGTTAGAAGACGAGCGCCACAAACGCCCATAAGACCCAAATGCATATAGAAATATTTCATCCAGCTAATCAAATTTTCCTGCATTTTTGTCTCTCTGCTTTTGCTAGTAAGTGAAAAAAAATGTTTCCCATAACAATCTAAATACTTGGAATTGTGCGGTTGTTGGCAAGAAAACATCTTAATTATGTTACATGGCTTGTTTGGACAACTCCTCAGTTTCATGACACAGACTTTGTGGAGCTGTGTAAGATTCGCTCTTACTTTTCCGCTGTTTTTCTGACGAGTGCATTTTGATTTACGTTGGGTTTTTGGTCTCCAGGCACAGGGCTGACTCTGGAGGGAGCGCTGCCCTCTGACCAGGACTGCCAGCCCAAACCAGCCAAGAGGGCACGCACGTCGTTCACGGCCGAGCAGCTGCAGGTACACGCTGCTCCCACCGCGTGTGTGTGTGTGTGTGTGTGTGTGTGTGTGTGTGTGTGTGTGTGTGTGTGTGTGTGTGTGTGTGTGTGTGTGTGTGGATTAGGAATGGGAAATATTTTACCGTTCACGATATACCGTCAAAAAAATTCCCCATGGTAAGAATTTGTCATCTTGTAGTAAAAACGATAAATTCCTTTCCTGAAAGAAAGAAAGAAAGAAAGAAAGAAAGAAAGAAAGAAAGAAAGAAAGAAAGAAAGAAAGAAAGAAAGAAAGAAAGAAAGAAAGAAAGAAAGAAAGAAAGAAAGAAAGAAAGAAAGAAAGAAAGAAAGAAAGATTCCCGTTGATGACGTTTTTGTGTAACCAACATGGCTGATCTGAGTCATTACAGTTTTGCAGTACAGGTGGACTCATTTAATTGGTTTTTATCAATTCAATTGGTGTAGTTTAGTAGCATTTAGTATCTTTTAGAGCAGTGTTTTGGCTCCAAAGACTGAATGTGGTGATAGATTTATAGTTACAAAGGTGGAGTTTTTTTATCGTCTTTTTTATTGTTATCGGGATAAATGCCAGAAATTATCGTGATACATTTTTTAGTCCATACCGCCCATCCCTAGTGTGGATCTGGGTGTAGCATGTTCATTCACACATGGGTGACTTTGTGTCCCTTTAGGTGATGCAGAGTCAGTTTGCTCAGGACAACAACCCTGATGCTCAGACGTTGCAGAAGCTGGCAGAAATGACAGGACTGAGCAGACGAGTCATACAGGTAAGATAAGATAAGATAAGATAAGATAAGATAAGATAAGATAAGATAAGATAAGATAAGATAAGATAAGATAAGATAAGATAAGATAAGATACGATAAGATACGATAAGATAAGATAAGATAAGATAAGATAAGATAAGATAAGATTGTCCTTTATTTCTCCCTCAATGGGGAAGTTCCCTTTGTGCAGCAGCAGTACACTCAACACACACATGCAGGGAAAGGGTAAAAAAGTCAGGTGAGATCAAACAAAAGTTTAGTCCGTATCCTATCACTACACACTCATATTCCAGTAGAGAAAAGGCTTTATTGATGTCAGACATCAGGAAATGTGGCATTGTTTTGATGCCTTTTATTTTCGACCACAGACATAGTATTTATTTACTGAATGCACTCAAGCGTTCATATTTTCTGACTGTAAGACATTGTGCTGAGTAGGAAAAATCTAGAAAGTCATTTCGCCTAAAGGTTTTCTATTCTCTTTTTTTTCTTGCCTGTAATATGTCAAAATGAACCCCTGCTGTTATTTGTAACACTAACTGATTTAAAGGATAATTTGAGCATTTCTGTAAGCAAAGGTTTCATTTTTCACTTTTGTTTGATGGTTCACAAACTATTCGGCCTTTTCAGATGTACTGATGTAAATTATAAGAAAAGCGTCGGCAATTAAAGTCTCTACTCAGCAACGTCCCCTCCCACGTTATCTCAGATCAGACGAGCGAACGAGTAAACGTGGGTGAGTTGAGCTTGCTTGGTGTTCACCAGGTTTGGTTTCAGAACTGCCGCGCCCGGCACAAAAAGCAGCCGCCCCAGAGCGGCTTCTCCCAGAGCGCTCCTCTGTCCAGGATGCCGCCGTCGCTGCCGGAGGACGTCCACTACTCCCCGTTCAGCAGCCCCGACCGCCCGCACCTCCTGGCCCTGCACGGATACCTGGACAGTGAGTGTCAGCTTTTTACTGGGTGATTATGCTCTTTTATTCATCACAATCAGCAGGTGAAACATTCGGCCTCGAATGTCCAACTCACAGCGTGAGAATATGACCTTTTAGCGCTTTAATCAACTCTCTGCGTTTGCACATCAGGTCAAGTTCAGGAAAAAATCAGTGATGGAAGTGTCTTTAGTCAAGTGCTGAGATGATGTGATCATTTGTAATATCAAATACTGCTTTCTTGCTGCTTTATGCATCTTTTCTATTAGATTTATGGCATAAATACCAAGATTTTGGGCAAAAAAGCTGATTAGTATCGTACATTAATGATCATTTGTAAAATACGATGCACTGCTGCCGCAGTTTATTCAAGCACTACAATACGGATTAAGAGGACATTGTTATGTGTAATGAGTATTTTTATTTAAATATGTTTTATATTTTAAGAGTTATACTGCTGTTCATTTATCCAACAATGGATTTAATGCCTGATTTGACTTCTAATTAAATGTGCGTGTATTGTTGTTAAAGATTATTTCATGGACACCCAACAGTGTATAAAAAGAAAACGCAGGTTTCTGCTAACAAGGCAAGTTTGCAACAAATAATCCACAACGGACTAGAATAAAGAATTAAAGCTGAAAATCAGAACTAAATACTTTGTGAAAAATTCAATTTATTAGAATTAAAAATGTAGTGATTCTTACATTAACCTTGATTTTAATTTCAGTGGCAGTATGAGTCGATATTAGTTTGTGTTTGTTAGTAAAAATCGCCCTTGTGTTTTACAAAAAAGTTGTGATGGAGGTTATTTATTGCTACTAATCAGTAAATTAAGACATTACAGATTTTATAATCTTGTCATTCGTTCTTAAAGATCCCACGTTTCTGCAGAAATGCTGCTGGTGAACCGCAGAGAGAAAAACTATGACAATCTCCTCCAAGCGTTACTTGAGGAGCATTGTTTTAAACAAGTTGAGTGGTTTTCTGAGCGTTTGTTGACAAATGCTTGACTCCTCCAGGAATCAAACTTTCATGAATATCGCTTTCAATCAAGATTATAGTCACTTGTTCTGCTTGCAAATAGATCATATTGCATTTTTGCATCTTACTAGCATTCATTTTCCAGCACTATCTTGGAATCTGTTGCAGGTTTGAAATGCAGAAATAAATGTGTAGCAACCAGTTAAATGAAGCTGGGGAATTCTCTGGGTTTCACAGTGTCTCCAGTGAATAAAAGCCAGCGTATTTCTCATAACGTTACAACTTTTTTTCTGCTGGAGTATGTAGAAAACGATCAATCTTCAGGCCTAAAATGCTCAGTAGCTTTTATATGAGGATTCAAACGCAGCGTTGAGTGTTTTGGTAAGAAAATAAAACCGCAGAGCATCACAAAAGGTTTCTTCTGTTTTTGAGAGAATCACCACTGACACATTTCTGCACATCTATCCAACTTGTTTGTTTCTTTTTCTTTTTTTAAGCGGAAACAGTTTTTACAACCAGCGTTCAGGTTTATCTGTTTGCGTGAAAGTGAGTAACACTAGCTTGTTTTTTTTTAAGAAAAACCTAAATCACATGTAGTATTATTATTATTATTATTATTATTATTATTATTATTATTATTATTAGTAGTAGTAGTAGTAGTATTAATAAATTAAAACAGTTTCATGTTTAAATCAGAGTAACGCTGCAAACCCCATTTTAATGTTGTTTCATACGTAAAACGAACAAAGTAATCTGGTTTAAATGAGTAAAATCAGAGCATATAAACATGAACAAGAATTCAAAGTCATTTCTTTCATTAAATTATTTGAATGTGCCCAGTTTACACGAATGTGTGTTTGTGTTAAACATTCTGTAGCTGTGCCTATAACAGAGCATAATTACCATAATTAATGACAATAACAGGAAATTTCCAGTATAAAAACAACCAGTCATAATCCATATGAGCAAGTCTGAAAAAAGCTGGAGGGCCAACGGGGCAGAGTGTGAAACCAAACTCAAGTTGAGGAAAAAAAATTGTGTTCACAGGCTCAGAAAAACACACAGTGATTATTTAATGTGATTAATGCGTGGGCGCAGCCAGAACAGAACGTGCCCTCGGGCAAAACCTCTCAAATCTGTGTAATTTTAGAACATGTTGAACATTTGTTCACAAAGCAGCGACGGGGTCTCCGGGTCTCGAGTTCAGACCCTGAGCTACCGACAAACGTGCAAACCCTTTCTGACGTCTCAAACAGATAAAACAGCAGCAGCTTCACGCCGTCAGCTCGTGCTCTTTGCCTGCTCGCGACACGCAGGTATGTTACATTTCTGCAGAATATTCCTCCTTAACAAACCGTTAAACTTCAGTTTTCTCGGGCCTGCGTGCAGGGAGAAGCTGTGACCCATTTAGTCCCACCGGACCCACGTTTAAGCACGAGTAGGGATCAGTGTTTTATTGTTATCTGATTCAGACGCTGAAATTACTTGTAAATCACAGTCTTTGTTAAAAAAAAGGAAGAGAAAAAGAGAAAAAGAGAGGCTCCATGTTTGAAAATGTCAATCAGGCGTCTGAGACGGTTGCGTGTTGAACAAATTGCAGCGAGTAATTGATTTGAGACGTGCAGACTGATGTTTACAACAACGTTGACTTGCTCGGCGCTCGTCAGGAGCGTCGGCTGCGACCGCGTGCTCACGTTGTTGTTTCTCCCGGTTTTTCTCAGCTCATCCCTTCTCCGTCCTCGCCGCCCCGGGCCACCTGACCCACCCGGCCATGTCTTTACCGCAGCTTCCCATCAGCCGCTGATCTGCTGTGCATGCCTGTCGGTCGTGGCCGCTCTGAAGATGTTGCAGAAAAAGACTTTGGGAAGTTCTGCCGACGGACTGGAAGCCTGGGAGCCTCGTCCGGCAGCGTGACCTTTGATTTACAGTCGGTGGGATTTTTCATCGTGAAACGGCCGATCTGAACTGTGGTGACGCCTGGAAGCTACCATTAGTCAAGCTACATTTTTTTTTTGTCTCATATGACATAAACCCTTGCAATCAGATCAGGACTTTTTTGTCTTTTTGTCTTTCGTTTTCATACGAGGCTGCACATGAGCTTTTAAAAAATCTGAGAAGAGGAGTTGTGGTATCAGTATTACAGTAAAACCTCAGCATTGTGTGTGTGTGTGTGCGTGTGCGTGTGCGTGTGCGTGCGTGCGTGCGTGCGTGCGTGCGTGCGTGCGTGCGTGCGTGCGTGCGTGCGTGCGTGCGTGCGTGCGTGCGTGCGTGCGTGCGTGCGTGTGCGTGTGTGTGTGGGAGATGAACATATTTGCAGCTTTATTATTGTCTGTTGTATTGTCATCAGCAAATGGAAACACGTATTTATTCAGAGCAAAATTTCACTTTACAAGAATAAAAAAAGAAAAAAGAAAAGCACTTTTAAATGTGTCTGGACATTGAAGAATTCAGTGATTGTATATTCCAAATACAGCTGTGGTTTAATAAAATGTATCAGATCTGTTATCGAGATGACGTCGAGACCAGCAAAGGGAGTGTTTTTGTGTGTGTGTGTGTGTGTGTGTGTGTGTGTGTGTGTGTGTGTGTGTGTGTGTGTGTGTGTGTGTGTGTGTGTGTGTGTGTGTGTGTGTGTGTGTGTGTGTTGCTGATAAAAAGGAGAGTGTGAGTGGGATTACATCAGAAGTAACCGGTTATTGAGAGCAATATGCCGCCTCAAACCTGCACATCATCTCCTTACGTCTCTTTATAGTCCTTAAAAGGAGATATGATCAATCCCGCTGGGAAAAGAGAGGGCAGAGGTTTTGGCTCCGAGCGTGTCTATCGATCCGGCGGTCTGGGCTCTTATGAGCCATCAACACAGATTATCTACAGCGCTTACATTGATTGATGGCACTTAAGCTGCAGTGGTGGGAAGGATGAATGAATGGGACACTCCGAGTTCAAATAGATCTGGATTTTAACAAAGTGAATCAATACAGCTTTTCTTTTTTTTTCTATTTTAACTTCTGTGCGTTTATCGTCCTCGGGGTTTGAGTCAAAACCGAGGTGCGATTCCTGGGACAAAATATGTTTAATATAGTTAGAAAAACCTACCTTGGAGCTCATATGGGCGACAGTTTCGTCAGCACATGATAATGTTCATCTTGTTCATTTGTTTGAAATAACTTAATTAATTTAAGCCTTTCACACCTTTTCTGCCTCCAACAATCTCTTATTGAGCTCTGAGACGGAAAAAGGACCAGTTTCGATTGGAAGAGTTAAGACGAGCTTCATCTCACCCGACTCTCAGCTGGAATGTGGTAAAACGTTTTGATCTAAGTTAGAAATTGTTTTGTTTTTCAATGAGGTGAGATGAGTGATATTTTGCAGCAACCAGCAAGAGAAAGAAGAATTCAATTCAGGCTTGCGACACAGAGGGAATTCAGGCTTGGAAATTAAATTTAAAATGACCTGTATGACGAACGTTTGATGTCTCCTGCTTGAAATGTAATTTCAAGCAAACAGGAGATTTTAATCATCATACAGGAACACGATAACCCAGAGAATCTTAGTGTTTGAGGAGAAAAATGAAGCAGATGATTAGCGGTTTGCCAACAAAAACATAAGAAAACCATTAACATGACTAAAAATACTGCTCTCTGTAAGTGACAATTATTTACATTATTTTTCCCGCCACAGTGAATAATATGATTGTACAATGAAAGCAATCCCCTCAGATGATGGTATGATAGCTCATCTAACCAGATGGACAGGGGATTACTCTCGGAGATGTCCGTTGGGTATTACAGCACAGAGTCACGTTCAAAAATCACAAAAGTGACACGTCATGTAAACCCCGTTCATAGGGTTTGCGATGTTAGCACCCCTGGGCTCAAAGAATCCTGTAAAACCTGGATTGTGGTCAGAAGAGTCCGTACTCTGGATCAAAATGGACCTAGTGTCATCAAAAATGAAAAGGACCATTTAGACCGGTATTAAGTCCAGAGGCCAGAACCTGCCGTGGTACAGGTTTGTATCAGCGTCCGTCAGAGGTGTCAAGTGACAAAGTACAAATACTTTGTTACCTTACTTAAGTAGAAATTTTGGTTATCTTTACTTCACTGGAGTAATTATTTTTCAGACGACTTTTTACTTTTACTCCTTACATTTTCACGCAATTATCTGTACTTTTTACTCCTTACATTTTAAAAACAGCCTCGTTACTCTATTTCATTTCGGCCTTTAAAAAAAAAACTATCCAGTTAAATTGCTCCATCCGGATAGAGTGAATTTGGTTGTGGTTGTTTCAGATGTTCTTGTCCAGTTTTGTTCTTACATCCGTTCCCTCAGATTCCTGCAACTAAACTTGGATGTACATTCCAATAAAGGTTAGGATAAATGATAACATGCCTCTGAAGTTTGACTTTTTGCACCATTACAATACTTATAGGCAACTAGTCATCATATCTCCTGCTCTCTGAAACACATGTTAATGCTCAATAGTACACATATATGGTTCTTTAATATATTTACATTATACTAAGATGCATTCATTTTCAATGGCTTTTGTCCTTAATGGCTTTTTTTCCCCTTACATTACTTTTACTTTTATACTTTAAGTAGTTTTGAAACCAGTACTTTTATACTTTTACTTGAGTAAAAAACTTGAGTTGATACTTCAACTTCTGCAGGAGTATTTTTAAACTCTAGTATCTATACTTCTACCTGAGTAATGAATGTGAATACTGAAGACACCTCTGGCGTCCGTAAACAAGGACATTTACACATTTGTGATGGCGGCACCGCTGCAGAAAGCCCCTTCAGGTCTCAGAGAAACGTATACTGACTTGAGGATATCAACGTCTTTTCAAACAAGACCCTGCATAACTGGTGAACAGTAACAGCTCACAACTACAGTCATCCTGGGGGACTTTGCACATGAGAAACGATGACCTGAAATGCCAGATCACTTGATATCCTCAGTGCTAGAAAAGGGTTGTGAGAAGAAATGTCAACATTTCAAAATGGTAAACGCTTTTAAAAGACCAACTTTTTTTCAGAATTAGCTGCAGGCTTGAAATGCTGCAAGGGATGTGCACATTTAGTTGAGGAGCCACATGATGATGATGATGATATTATTACTATTACATTGTTCATACTGTCCGGAGGTCTTCTAATTTAAGATTATACATCTATTTTATTGTATTATTTCCAACTCTTCTCATGGACTTAAACCTCTAGTTTCCAGTGAAACGTCAAAAGCAGGAGGTCTTACAGATTTTGAGGTACAGCCTGTGTTATTATCCACATATGTAATGTGTGCATAATTCATTAAAGATGCTCAGATATGCTTCGGTGGTGTGTGACTGCCTGAAGAGTCTGGATGTCATGAGTGAAAGTACCACGAGGAGGTATTTTGTTCTTGCCTAATCTTTACCATTGAATTAAAATGTCTTCTAATCACTTTCAATCAACTCCATCCAGGAGGAAACTTGTTAAGGAAAGCGATGCTGCCCATTGTGAAATCTTAGAACAAAAGCCATCTCCCCGCTGAGCACAGATGATTATCAGGCTGACACAGTTTGGGCCACCTGCCAGCACTAGACTGTAGAAATGCAACATTTTCCTCCCCTCTCTCATACAAGCGCTCAGGGCAGCATTCAGGCATGTTTCCCTCCATGCACAAGCATCCCTCAGCGTTTAAGCCGCCCCGTTTTTGTCATCCTGTCATGCATCTGCCTCGGTGATTGGCAACTTCAAGTGGTTGCAGATGAAAGTGGGCCTCCCATGCTAATGAATAGGCCTCTGATTGCAGAGCTGCTCTCTTGCAGAATTACGGCGTCGGCCCGCCTAATGAGAAGATACACTGCAGTGCCCCTCGTCTCCACGTATTCACATGTCTCTCCTTCACGTTGATGAGCTCTCTCTCGTGCACAACAGTCAACAAAACCTCTGGAAGATTTCAGTATAAGCCATCTTCATTAGCCCCCTCCTCCTCCCGCTCAAGTTTATTTCAGATACCGTCGGCAGGAGCTTCTCATTTTTATATATATATATATTTTTTTCCCTCCTGCTTCACTTGAGGATATTATTTGACTGAGCTGATGATACTATGCAAAGTATCTGAATGGCTGATGAGCATGAAAACAGCTCAGTTTCAATAACTGAATAATACAATCTGTGTAATAAATGTGTAAAATATGTAATATGAAAAAAAAGGGACATCTCCTCGTAAATTTCAATTCAATTCAATGTCCCTTGACCTTGATTAAAAATGTTGCCCGATCAAAGAAACATATGAAGAGGAACTCTTAAAGGACTGGAGATCAGTCAACCCGGCCGTCAGCGAGAATCTGGATGTACTTACGCTTGGCTGTGACGTGGGTTTGCCGCGGTGAAAAAACAGTTGTTACACAGATGAATAACAAAAAACACATTAGGCGTTATTAGTTTGCTCTCATGTGTATCTACACGAATTATAAGGGACAGTTCAGCGTATCCTTGGATAAAGCCGTAGCTCAGGAGGTCCTTCTGTGAAGATGCTGAAACCTGCTTTGCCCCACAATGTGTTTCGCTGTGGATTAAAGCAGTGTCTCCCAACCTGGGGTCCGGGCCCCCCTGGGGGGGGGGCGCCAGAGATCTCTGGGGGGGCGCGAAACGTTGTCTGCTTTGAGGATATGCAGTTGTAAAAATTATATTTGCGCATGTTAAATAAATAAAAAAAAATCATAATAACACACCTAATGGAATACAGTAATCCCTGGTTTTTCGCGGGGGTTACGTTCCAAAAAGAACCCGTGATAGGTGAAATCTGCAAAGTAGCAACTATTTTTGTTTACAATTATTATACAAGCAACAATAAAAGCGGGGAGACTATTTAGCCAATCCGAATGCAGAACATGATGCATGAATCATGAATGGACAGAATGACACAGAGTCATTCATAAGATATTGTTAGGAATAATTTATGAATGTCTTTGAATATTTTTTTTTGTTTTTTTGTACACTGGTGACAAACACAGGAAATGATTTCATTACTTATTATTATATCATTATTCAACATTTAATTATACTACTACTCAGACAGGTTGTTAAAGAAAAACTGCTAAAAGTTTTTGCTCTCATATTAAAAGAGACATTTTCCAGAAATATTTTTTTTTGTGCCTATTTTATACATTGTTGACACAAAATGAAGGTGAGAAAAACATCATACTGTATGTATACAGGGTAAACCAAAGAGAAATGTATCAAAAAAACATAATTAATGATATTTTTTTCAATTAAAGATTTGTAACGAATCACTTTACTCTTTTGGTGCTAGTACGTACGGGTCGGGGGGCCCGGCTGGTCTTAGACACAAGTACGGGGGGCTACAAGGAAAAAAGGTTGGCAACCACTGGATTAAAGTATTCAATGTAAAGAAGGAAAGAAAAGAAACGTCACCAGTTCTTATTATTACTGGTTATTATACTCTCACAAACCCAAAGGCTTCTGACATCGTAAGATCCCAGCAATTCTTTTAGTTTTTCTGTCGTTTTTCTTGCTTGACCTAAGTTTTTCCACTGAAATTTGAATATCGAGTCTTGTTTGTCTTTGCAAATAGAAAATACCACAAAGCCCTGCACTTTCTTAAGTACTTTTCAGACTTGAGTTACATAGTAGACGTGGCCTCATCAGTCTGTTGGGGAGGATTTACTGCTGCACATTTCAGGTTACAGCGGTCATGCCCATTTTCTCAGACTTAACAGGCATGTACTGTTGAACCGAAAGGTTAAGCACTGGACCGCACCCTCTCAGACTGACTAACTCAGCCGGGACTCTGCCAGGTTCCAGCTCCGGTTCAGACCAGGAGCTCGGACCTGGCAGGGGCGTGCTAGCCATGGCCAGAAGTTAGTTGAGAGTCCTGGTGGAGCGGGATTGGACCGTGGCTGGCAGCATTTCAGCATTTTGGTGGCAGCGTCAGAATTAAGGATGGCTCAGTTTTATTTCTAAAGCATAAAATCACAATAAATATCATCTCAAGGCCTTTCAAAAGACTGCATCAATCAGTGGAGAAGGTAGGGGGCAGAGCAGACTCTGCTTTTTGAAGGAGATTAGGTCCTCAAGGGTTTGTAGCAAGATGTTTCATATTTTGTATAAGCCTTAGCTAAGGAGCATTTTATCTGGATTCACCTGATGGCGTAGAAATAAAAGTTGAGTTTAAAAAGGCTGAGCAGACTTTTGAAAAATCTGTCTCTATGCAACGGAGGGTTAGAGCAAAGTGGACAAGACAAACGTTGCACAGGTTTCCAAACACAATGCACAACTCTGCTTATCCTCTGCAAAAAATACTGAAGAAATTATAGAATATCTTCCGTTTAAGCATCAGAAAGTTATTTCTGCACTCAGCAATATTCTCTTATAATGAACCTTTAACACCAGTAGGTAAATACCTGAGAATAAAAATCATGATAAATCTGCCTCTTTGATCTATTTATTTATTTTAATAAACTGAAATTCCTTCTGGAATTACTTAGATCCTTTACGTTTTCTTTCAGCAGCAGCTGATTTAAAAGGAAAACTTCATCGCTGAATGCCATCCATCAGCTGTTTGGTGGCACAAGGCTGAGTGTTACTAAATTTGTCACCCAAAATTGGACTAGTTTATGTTTCAGGGCCGGAGCACGACAACACACCACACGGTGCCACGGTTGACACTACATGAGTGAGCGTTTTTAGATGAAACATCATCTCTTTGGGAAAACTGGACCGCAGTGCATTTATGTTGTGGCCAAGTGTGTTGTCCTTAAAAGTGGATGTTGCGCAGGCCTACCATTTAACCCCGGCTATAAAATCTCTGCACAACTCAATTCAGTATCAAGTGTCCAAACAGACTTAAAACAAAAGCAAAAAGTGTACTTGCTTCTGGACTTTAGGGCCAGTGCAAAGTGTACTAAGGAAATTCAGAGAAATAAACAAAAACTATTTGTTTCACGAGTTACAGTAGCCGGGAGCAGGAGAGCCGATGAAAATGAAATAAAAGAAAAGAAAAAGCTGAAACTTATGATTCACTTCGCCCAGGCTGACGGCCAACGGTGCACTATGCAAAAATAAACAGTGGACTCCACAGCAGTTTCCCAGAGTGTGTTTATCCTGGTGGGATGACAACGGCATTTGAAATATCACAGCACTTCAGTTTGATTTATAAGAAGCTGGCGCAGGATCCAACACGCTCTCTGGGGCATGCCGGAGGCAGAAGGGACTGGACGTCAGATACAGATGCTGGAGATGCAGCACGCTTGAAGATGCTGGGAATTACTGTACTTTCAGTGGAGGATGATACGATACGAGGACGATACTTTCCTGTAATAACTTAAGGGGAACATTTTGTGAAAACAGACACAAAGCTGAGGACTTCTGAGACGGGTTGGACTTGTTATCCAAGAACAAACAAAAGAAAAAGAGATCCAACGCAAATCACTCAAAATGTCAACTTCATAATGATGGTGTGATATTGAGTCTTTTAAATTCAGGATCATGAATTTATGATCATGTAGCGAAATAGCTTCTACAAGCTTCGCAAGAGGCTGATGATTGTTCTGCTTAAATGTATCAATTTTAGGCTAAATAAATAAAAATAAGTGGCAAAGAAGCAAAATTTATAAGACCAATCGCACCATCTGTTAGCATGTGGCTAACTTAGCTGTGCTCTGATATATTAGCTAAACTGAAATATATCAAGTGAATGTTGTAGCTTTGCCTGAAGTTGGACGGGTTTGCAGACTGACAACAAGCATGGGTGCAGATGACATACCCACACAAAATCCATCCATCCATCCATTATTATCCATCCTTTATCCCTTGCGGGGTCACGGGGGTCTGCTGGAGCCTATCCCAGCTATTTTAGGTGAGAGGCAGGGGTTACACCCTGGACAGGTCACCAGTCCATCACAGGGCCACATATAAACACACAAACCATGCTCACAATCACACTCACGCTCACACCTACGGGCAATTTAGAATCACCAATTCACCTAATATGCATGTTTTTGGACTGTGGGAGGAAGCCGGAGTACCCGGAGGAAACCCACGCAAGCACGGGGAGAACATGCAAACTCCACACAGAAAGGCCCCTGCCGGGCCTGGGAGTCGAACCGGGGACCTTCTTGCTGTGAGGCAACAGTGCTAACCACTAAGCCACCGTGCTGCCATACCCACACAAAATAAATAATTAAATAAATAAATAACCGACTAGAAACCACAAGGGTGCAGGTAGCTGAAGGTGGCTTCCAATTTTTTGCCAAACAGACGTTTAACTTCAAAGAAAAAGCGTTTCTGCAGAGACACGTGACCTCAACTACAGGCTTACAGGGTTAGGGTTTACAGAACTGCATAACAGGAAAGATGTAGAGTACACTACATGCTGCATACTGCTTTATTGATAGTTTTCACCAAGTTTATACCACTACAAGCTATTATTATTAGTATTTAAGTTTGACTGGTCAGTTACACTCTGAAACACCAGACGTAGCACATCACCTGGGTACAACTATTTGAATGCTGCATAGTTGGTGCCACATGTTGACAAATATCATTATGAACAGTTTACAATATCACGTGGTTTCTAAAATGGACGTAGCTTCTCATTCAAGGTTTCTAAAATCTCATTAAACTATTAAAAGAAAAAAAAATGAAGCCTGTGACCAGAGACAATTTTTGTACTGTGGTAAAATCAGAGCTCCACTCTAGACCAGAGACAAGTGACCTCCTTTCTACGGTTATTGTTCTTAAGGAATGTTGTACAATATTATAATATCTCAAGAAATAAGTCAAAATTAACAAATAAAATGTAGTTCAGTTATTTTTTAAAGAGCAAGGGTTTTATAATGCGGGGGGAAAGAGGAGGGACAGTAATCCACAAGAGGTCCTCACAAAAACTGGCCCCTTCCACTAGACACTAGACCGGTCAACCACTTTTTTGTTGTCTCAGTCTCGTCTCAGCCTGGACAGTCTTTGGTCTAGTCTCAGATAATTGAGATGCCATTACAAACACCAAGGTGACAGAATCTTGTGATCAGCAGTTCTTCCTCTTGTTAATGTACAGTTTTGTAAACTATTTGTATTTTGCAGTTGACTTAATTTTGGTGCATCTGCATGTGTGTCTGTATTCAATGGCCTTGTTTGAATAAATATATGGCATCATTGGCCTTTGAATAATATTTGCATATCGTAATTTATTAAGCATCAGGTCTATGCCATTTCAGTGATGCTGATATACGATGTAATCTGGCTACTATAATGGTAAATAATCCAAGTTCAAGTCGATAATTGTGTGTATCTTTAATATTTAAAATTCTCGTTTAATCTACAACTTAAGTACAGTTTAAATCAGTAACATTTACTAGTCGGGTCAATCCTTAAAATCACTGGAGTCAATCCTCCAATAGTGTAGAAATAGCGGTAGTGCAGTTGCCACACATGTTTGATCTCAGCTGATGGATGAAAACATTTATAGTGAGTTCAACATCATCATCCACTTCTCTGTGTTATTGAGCTGCAGTTGAATACAAGCTCATATGGAAACTAGCCGAACCAGGATGGAGCTGATGTTCTACAATCACGCAGGATCAGGAAATGACTAGGTTTTTTTTATCTCAGTCTTGAACTGAACTAGTCTTGGTCTTGATACTCTCTGGTCTTGGTCTCGGTTAAGGCGGTCTTGACTACAAGTCTACCTTCCACTGATTTTGTTTTTGCAGCATGAACACCTCAGTCCAGTAGGTGACAGCAATGCACTTTCAAACTAGGTGTTAGTCGCCGTTAAACCTCACAAAAAGAATAAGACTTAAATAACAGCCAAGCGCCTATCATCTAACTTCCAAGTTGAGGCTCATGTGGAACTACGTCCTGTTGCAGTTCCTCGACTGACCACCAGAGGGCGGCTCTAAAAGTGAGTCAATCTCCATTGACTACAGTGCAGGAATAAACATAATACAACCTAGTTTAAAAAAAAAAAAAAAACATTTCAGTAGTTAAAAAAAAAATGTTTCGGTCGCAATCGTACTACACCAGGCGAAATCTGATCAAGCAATACATTTATTTCTAATAGGACTGATTGACAGTCAGCTTAGCCAATGGCTAGCCACTATAAGTTCCTCGTTTGTAATCGTCATGCTACAATACAAACCCAGCGTCGACAAAAACGCAACAGTCATTTTTGATTTCACTGCCGAGAACATGTTTAAAAATATGTTCTGCGGTAAACGTTTGCCAGCAGCTCTGCAGATGTTTTGGTGAAGTATTTAAAGCTAACCAGTGCTGGAGCAGCCAGTGCCAGCGTCAGGCAGAGCTGAGCACGCTCACCGCTCCACATCCTGCAAATGACCCGTGTGTGGGCGAAGCTGCAGCTGGCTGATCCTGTAGTAGCCTTTACACATCAGTCCATCGTACTGGCATTTATTCATTTATGTGTACTAAAAGGTTAGGCTCAATTTCAAGCGAGGCCAGATTTATAGTATAATAACTTTGCAATCAATAAGTAATAATAAATAAAAAGTCTAAAAATATTAAATGAAGTTTTCTAATGTCAGTTGGCAACACTGATAACAGCTGCTGTAGGCTTCTTGTGGCATTTTGAAACCTTTAAGACCCCTTTTCCACCAAACCGGTTCCAGGGCTGGTTCTGGGCCCGTGCTGAGTTTGGAGCTTTCCGTTTCCACCGACAAAGAAATTACAAAGAACTGGCTTTGGGCCAAAAACCAGTTCCATGGTAGCACCAACTCTTTGCTGGGCCAGAGGAAAGATCTGCTCACGTAGGCGTAGGGGGCGGAGTTGTTAAGACCAACGGCAATAGAGGGAATGCATTGACATCATTCCCCCACTGGACCAGCCCCCTTACTCACACTGAGTGGTAAAACATCAGCAGAAAGAGCTACAACTAGTGGAGGAGACGGGATAACAGCCGATTATCGGCTTAAATTAAAAGGCAGTTGGACTTGACAGTGACCTGTACAGTTACCCCAAGAACCAGTGGTCCATGGACATTAATATTTGGTACAGTTACCAAGAACCAGTGGTCCATGGACATTAATATTTGGTACAGTTACCAAGAACCAGTGGTCCATGGACATTAATATTTGGTACAGTTACCAAGAACCAGTGGTCCATGGACATTAATATTTGGTACAGTTACCAAGAACCAGTGGTCCATGGACATTAATATTTGGCCACGAATCCAGTTTCCTGATATTTATATGTACCGGTACTTAATTTCTACGCCGGGGAAATACACGAAGCAAAGCTTGAAGGAATACAAAAGTCTTGACGCTTGGTCCGACTTCAAGGCAGGATTTGTTGTAGAAATTAAAGTGATGAGGACACCGAACTTTATGATTTGACCGTTTAACGTTAGCTACCCAAAAATCCAACATTACCTGATACTAAATGGGAACCACAAATCCACGTTTCGGTGTCTGGAATCCAGTTGTTTCTGTGAATTGCAGCGACCCATTTGTCTCTCTTAAGCTTATTTTTTGGCAGTCTGTAAAACGATAACTCCGATTTCTTGCTAAATCCATGAGTACAGTCGATCGCACAACAGCTCTTTCCCATTTTAGATGTTTTCCAGTTGCTCAAACTGAAAGTTTACGCTGCCACTCAGTCTTTCTGACACTCAGTCTTTCTGACACTCAGTGGGCGTAACCCGCTGTGAAGTCGCATGGTGACATTGTCAAATAAACAACAAATTAATCTGGATGCAGCAAAGCAGCAGTGGTCTGTGGAGGAGAGTATTTTAGTGATGTGGTCCATGGAGGTGCTACGTGGACCAAGGACGTATTAGAGGAAATAAGTTGTTGTTGCTTCAACTTTAATGCAAAGGCACCGACGTAACTGACGTTTGCAGTGACGTAATGACGTGGCTCCTCTTAGAACCCCGAGCTATGAAAAAACAAACCAGTTCTCAGCTGCTTCGCAAGTTGAACCAGTTGTGAACCAGCACCAGCACTTTGGTGGAAAAGGGGTAGCTATAACTGCTGCTCATCAGTCCCATGCCCCTTTAAAAGTCTCAATTTTTTTACTGGAACTTGGTTAAAAGTCGTTGCTGGGCAACTTAAAACAATCCATCTTTACTTTTAAAACGTATAAGGTTCTTCTGCTGACAGAACCAAGGGCTTCATGTCAAACCACTCAAAGAAAAGCTAAGACAACCTCTGCGTTCAGAAGGTGGCAGATGGCAGAGTGGGGTTTTTGATGCGTTTGGGTGCTGAGCCGGTAATCAGCCACAGGTGTGTGTAATCAGTGCAGCTGAAGACGGCAAGCAATCAGGAAGAAGCAGCAGCAGCAGCAGCAGGAGGAGGAGGAGGAGAGCAGGAGAGAACGGCAAGAAAAACGACAAGATGTGGATGAAATTAGGCAATGAAAAGAAAAGAATTATCTCAGGCAGTTAGATATTTTTAAATATAGTTAAGGTTTTATGACGGGAGCACCTCCTAAAACTGGCCCCATCAATTTTATGATTTAGAGTTGTTGCTGGTTGTCTTTTTGATATTTTCTTGAGCCTTTGAAACCTTTCTTTCCTTTTTTCTTCATCCCCTTGAAGAAGGAGCAGGAAAAAAATGAACCCCTTTTACAAAGTAAAATGTACTCATGTAAAAATATAATGAGAATATTATGCAGGGATGAGTTTTATTGGTTTCCTATTTTGCTAAAGAATGTATTTCACACCATCCAAGATATTTGATGTGTATATTAGTATGTGAAAATCTTTTTCATGTGTGGTTTTGGCGTAATGCTTTAAGTTATTTTATCAACATCCTTTATTCTACAGATTTGAATCAAATGCATTTACTTCTGACCATGTCACATATTGTAATTACAGTACATCAGTTTCTTCTTGAAACATTTGAGTACAAAAAAAAACTTTTAATTTTAATTTATATATCTGTGTGTAAAATTCAAATGATTAAATAATAATTTGGAGGTTTTGGAAGCTGCATGTCACATGAATGATTAAGCTGCAAGACTGCTGGAGGAAGACGGATGATTTCTGATTTTTCTCTTTTTAAGATTGAACAGCGACAACAGCGAGTGAAACGTTTGCGTTACAGGAAACAGTAATATGTACTCTGTTCTACAATATGTTGTTCAAATACGCAATAAGACTTAACACTGTCATCGTTTTCTGGAGTAATTTCTGTAAACCTCGAAAAAAAACTTCAAAACTCCACTATGAAGATTAGTAGTAGTCATGATAAGAGCTCTGTAAAGCTTCATAACTACATTTTTATCGTCTAATTAATTTTACAGTCTGTGGTATGATCTCATGGTTCTACAGGACTGTCTCAGAAAATTAGAATATTGTGATAAAGTTCTTTATTTTCTGTAATGCAATTAAAAAAACAAAAATGTCATACATTCTGGATTCATTACAAATCAACTGAAATATTGCAAGCCTTTTATTATTTTAATATTGCTGATTATGGTTTACATCTTAAGATTAAGGTTCCCAGAATATTCTAATTTTTTGAGATAGGATATTTGAGTTTTCTTAAGCTGTAAACCATGATCAGCAATATTAAAATAATAAAAGGCTTGCAATATTTCAGTTGATTTGTAATGAATCCAGAATGTATGACATTTTTGTTTTTGTAATTGCATTACAGAAAATCACAATATTCAAATTTTCTGAGACAGTCCTGTAATGTCTTAATCATAAAAATTGTTGGATCATGTAATGAGTCATTTTATCCACAAGGTGGCGGTATATCAATGACACATCTGAGTTTAGCTTGTGAGCTTCAATGTTACAAACCACAAAACATTTCATCAGATCTGCAAAGGTTTTCTTTTTTTCTATCATGTAATCCAACAACTCATCTTCTATATGTGTGATATTATGTTTGCAACATGCTTTACTTTTGGCCATCTTTGTTGATGCCAGCTCACTGATGGAAGAGTTACAGATAAGTTAGTGTAATGTTTCTTCCCCCTGATTGAAGCACATATATTCTGTCTACAGAGAGAGAGAAATCAGGTTTCCAGTTCAACCAGACTCACCAACGCCCTGCATTTCTCAGGGGTCTTCATTTTCTTTTCACTCTGTATTTCCATTGTTCTCACTTCCTCCCGCTCCTCTCACCGTGCTGGGCAGTCCCCAGGTAAAGCTGGCTTCTCACATAGCTCTGGATGCTTTGTGTTCACCTTCAATGCACAGTGGAGACAGCCGGGTCTTTGTTTGGGCCCAACGAGGCTCAGCGCTTTCCACTGCTGAGGTGAGACGAGAACCTGAGGTGGATCTCAGGAATTACACTAAATATACCCCCCCCCTCCAAAAAAAACAAACCTTTGGAGTACTGTAAATGGAAAGTGCTTCAGTCAGATGCTTTCATATTCAAAATGAGCCTATTTCTAACAACATTTTATCATCATAATCATGTGCAACAAGCAAAGTTTAGGGTTGAACAGCTAAAAAGTGTGTTTTTCTGGCCTCTAAACAAGCAAGAAAGTCTTCTTTGACTCATGTATATAAATGAAGGCGGTGATTATTTGTTTTTCACCCATCTACAAGCGTCATGTTACATCCTGTGATGTTGCAGAGGAGTGGACGCCTATGGGGCTCCTCCCCAACAGGGCGGGGAGCCTCTGCAGCAGGACTCACCTGTAGCAGCAGCAGCTTCACCATCAGGGCAGACACCTGCCTGAGCACGACCCGCACGGACCTGCGCAACATCTCACACACATGTAAGTTCTCTTCATCTTATTTCTTCCCTGTTACATATCAAACAGTCCCTTAATGTTATTATCAAGATCTAAATCTAACAAAGAAAGTGTTGCATTTTGGGAGAAATATCTTAAATTTGACTGGATTCTCCCTTTTTTAAAGAACAATAATATTTAATCTCCAAGACTTCCGAGAAGATGTATTTAAGAGATCTGGCACACGGGTAGAAGTTAATGTTCAATCATTTCTTTTTTTTTTTGTACGTTTCTTTTTATTGACATTCATCATTAGACATTCACATCTGATACATCATGTATGCATACATCTTACATCTGTTGTCGGTCCTAAATGTCAGAATACTTTTCCAAAAGTGAGGTGAATTTCCTAGAAAATATTTTCAGAGAAGCACAAAACAAATAAAGATAGGCCAATAAATGAAGGAAACCCACTAAGATTTTACAAAATAGCAACTAAGTGAGACAAGGCGGGCAAAATGAAAGGTAAAACTATTTACAAAAAAGGTGGAAACATACAAATATAAGGGTTTCCTGCTTGCAAAAGGCTTTTTGGAAGAAGATTTATACATTTTATTTATTACCTAGGTCTATCCTGCTTTTAATTTATTTATTTCTATGTATTAGAAACCCTGACCTTGGTTTTTACTTTCTTTATTTATTGATTTTCTTTGCCTTGTGGGCAACATCTACTTTTATCCTGTTATTGCATTGTGAGTACCTGCCATGTCCGTCTTGTGCTGTTGTAAACCTGTTGTTTTTGTCCTGTGCCAAATTTATGACGGTAAAGATTGTGTGTGAGATGCCTTCCATCTTCTGCAAAACAAATCTATCTACCGGTGTTAATAAAGTTAACTTGAACTTGAACTTGAACTTGAGTGGGGCGTGGTGGTAAAGCTTCATATGTGCACCAGTAACACCACCCTTAACCTGAATCCCCTGCAGTGGACACCATGGCCTCCACCCTCTCCGTGCGCAGCTACTCCACGCGTCAGCCCTCCTTCTCCAGCGTCTCCGTGAGGGACAGCGGACGCAGCTTCCGCTCCAAGTCCCAGGTCTCCTCTCTGTCCGCCATGGGCCTGCTGCCCCTGCCCCGGTCCCTGTCCGTGGGCAACGGCCTCAACGCGCTGGGCTCCGGCCTCTCCCTCAACGGCATGGGCGCCAGCGACAAGGAGACCATGCAGGGCCTGAACGACCGGCTGGCCAACTACCTGGACAAGGTGCGCTCCCTGGAGAGGTCCAACGCCGAGCTGGAGGGCAAGATCAAGCAGCTCATGCTGGAGAAAAGTCCCAAAGGGCACGACATCGAGGGCATGATGGCGCAGGCGCACGCCATCGGGCAGGAGGTCAGTGCTTCAGTATACGCAGCAGATAATGCTCACGTTTGCAGGGACGTGCAGAGACCTTTGGAGGGCCAGGTGCTGAAATTTAAAAAGGGACACATGGAACACGACTTTAACACTCTCCAACAATAACTTTGTTACATTTGTTACTTTGTTACATTACAATACAACACACTGTTGTGTGTTGTATTGTAATACCTGCGCTGAACTTCTTAAACCTTACCCACGAAAAATACCCCGTATTATAATAACAAACTAAATCTAATACTGAAACTAATGGAAAAAATACAAAACTATAATAACTTTGGATACCACTCATCAAAACTAATGCCCCGTTTACATTTAGCAAAAACGGTGGTGTTTTCACGCGTTTTGGCCGTTCGTTTAGACAAAAACGAAGCTCAAAGTCACCAAAAACGATCATTTCTGAAAACTCCGGCCAAAGTGGCGATTTGCAAAAATTCCGACTTCACGTTTGCTTGTAAACAGAGTAAAATGGATATTAGGCTTCAGAACGTCACATTATGCAAAAGAAACGTCACCAGCGTCATGTGTGCAACCTGTGTTTACAATTTGTTTAGCCACTGTAGTTACTCTTGTCATTTGTTGATGTTTTTTTCCAGGATTCTGATTGGCTAGCATGACTTTATTTATTTATTTAGTTTAAGATTACAGGGACAATGCACATTAATAAACATTTCTGTAAATGTGCCAGTTTAGCCATCCTGGCTAATTTTCAACCGCAGTCCCTGGGACTTTATCTTCTCGTTACACTGCCCCCTGTAGGTTTGGCAGCTCATCGCACCTTAACAGCGTATTTATGCGGGTTCGTGTAAATGATGGTATTTTTCAAAACGTAGAGGGGGGAATATCCGTTTTTGTAAATACCTATGTGTAAACGTGGCCTATGGCACGTGATGAGGACCTGCCAGGTGCATGTCAGGGAGAGCGTTGTTCACCATATCATTTTATTTAGCTCAATTATTATTAATTGTTAGATGATATTGGTGATTGAATGGCATGATAGGTCCACACTTAAAGGAGCTTGAGGCTCCTTTTAAGAAATGAGACTCTCTAGCGCCACCCTTCACCACGACGGCCGTTGGGGGTACTGCAGCCAACAGCGAAGCCGGCACGGGAGAACGGGGAGAACGCACATGCAGCGTCATGTGACGTCACATCCGCAGCCCAGCGCGGGAAATTCGGCCCCACAATTGCAGCACATTTTGCAGCACACAGCCTGTTCAAGGCAACGGAGAGATACACTAGAGCAGGGGTCACCAACCCTGGTCCTCGAGGGCCGGTGTCCCTGCAGGTTTTAGATGTTTCCCTGCTTCATTGCACCATGATACAAGTGACTGTGTCATTAACAGAACTGTGCAGCCCTGGATGACAAGCTGATGACGATGATTAATTAGAATCAGGTGTGTTAAAGCAGGGAAACATCTAAAACATGTAGGACACCGGCCCTCGAGGACCAGGATTGGTGATCCCTGCACTAGAGGTCTCATTCTTTTTGGTTTGGAACGCTTCATCTGACATTATTACTAGAAAACATGAAACGTTTATGAATTTTTTTCATAAATCCTGCCTCAAGCTCCTTTTTAAATGGAAATCTTTTTTTTTTTTTAAAGGCCTTTGGGGAAAAAAAAAGGCCTTTGGGCATCTGAGTAAAGGGGGCGGGAGCCTGGGCACCCTCTGCCCCCCCCCCCCCCCCCCCCCCCCCCCCCCCCATCTGCACGTCCATGCATGTTTATGTTAACAAGTTCATAAAGATGTGAAAACATCCTGCAGAAAGTGAATTGATCTTCCAGGAACACCGGAGTACGTTTGTAACGTTTCTTCTCCGTGCACAGGTGAGGAAGAGGACGCTGGAGAACGCGCGGATCATGCTGGAGATTGATAACGCCCGGCTGGCGGCCGACGATTTCAGGGTCAAGTGAGTGTCACACCGGAGTCCTCTTTCTTTACCTGCCTGCGAGTGTTCGCACGGGGGCGTCAGACTGCGAAGAAATGTGGATAAATGCTCTTTCTGTCAGGCTGTGAAACAAGAGCGCCGTTTCTCACGGGGCTCAGCCGTCCATTAGCGCAGGACGTGATAGATCGCAGCAGGTCAGAAAGACATCATCCGTCTCCGCGTCCGCAGTTGGCAAGCGGGACGCGGGGAGGACGATGCTGCAGTAGGGACGTAGCCGCCGCTGGTGTTTTTCACAGCGTATTGATGGTATGTTTGGTGGGCGCATGTAAAAGACAGCTGCTTTGACTGACCATGACAAATCGCATTAACAGCAAAGTGCATGTTGGGTTGACGCGCAGACATTTAGACGTTAAGGGAATAGCTGGAATTTTTCTCTTGTGAATTTGTGTCTCTTCATCACTACATGCCTTCACTCTGGGATTTTCCTCACCAGCAGCTTTGTGCTCGGGTTTATTTACAGTAGTGGCACTTTTTTTTTTTTTTCATTGCTGCACATTTTTATTCTTTTCAGCTCAGTACATTTTTCTGACAGTTGTGGTCAGTAAGTAACTTAAATGGAAAGATCGAAAATGCAGTCATTTGATGCTTTGTGGTTAATTGATAAAAAAGATAAAAAGACAATAATATGATGCACAACAGGAAACTGGGCAGCGGTTAAATGCTGTAAGACCTCAGCTGTACTCTCTTCCACCTCTGAACCTGGTCAATAAGGCAAGGCAAGTTTGTTTGTATAGCACAATTCAACACAAGGTAATTCATTAAAAGTGGCAAGACACAATTAAACAGTAAATAACAAATAAAATGGAATAAAATGATAAGAAAAGAGGTAAAATAATAAAAAGCACAAGTTGTTAAAAAGTAAGGGCAGTAGATACAGCAGGTACATCTCATTCTTACAATGGCAAGAATTACGTTTCTATACGGTCAAAATGTACAAAGACCGGGTCAAATACAGGATTAAAAAAGTAATCTGTAACAATTCGTATGGTGAATTAAACCAATTTGACAATTCTAATCCACAATGCCTGTTTCCAGGTCTTATTTCACACAACTGACGATAATTATGTTTCTATACGGCCAAAAACGTACAAATAACGGGTCAAATACAGTATTACAAAAGTAATCTGTGCCGATTCGGGAATCAGACCAATTTGACAATTCTATGCCACAATACCTGCATTCAGGGCATATCCATAACTTTGTGCAGTTTTTAATTTAAGAGTACGCTTAAATAACAAATGAAATGAAATAAAAAATAAGCGATTTATTGCCCACGTTTACAAGTGAACTTGTGTGTTTTTCTGTGCAGATGGGAAGCAGAGGCCACTTTGTGCCAGTCGGTGGAGAGGGACTGCCAGGCTCTGAGGAGAGCCAAGTCGGACCACGACCAGATCATTGCTACTCTGAGGGGAGATCTGGACAGCCTGAAGGAGGAGCTGTACTTTCTCAAGAAGAATCACGAGGAGGTGAGACTCGCGGCAGACCGAGTCAATCGCAATTGACTTCTCTTTTTATTCATAGATATAATTAGATTTTTTTTTTAGATGTCTGTCAAGAACTAAATGAAAAGTCATTCTCTTTCACTGCAAGGCGATTCATTCATCCCACATCACAACAGGTTGGCGTGAAGCAGCGCTGCGCCAGTGTTTACTCACTTAGTTTTGAGATCATCCAGTATGTGCACAGACACACCCTTCATTCTGCAACCACAGTGATTCTAGATAGTGAGATAACTCCCATTTAAATGCTTCAGCCACATAGACAGTGTGTGTTTAGACAGGGAGGTGTGGTGTCCAGGATATAGCCTTTATTGATTGCCACAGGTAATATCCCATAATGGTACATACTAGAACCGATAGTCTTTGTATCTTACAATTTGAGGCGAACAAAGGCATATCTGATAAAGAAATATTACATTTTTTCCTGGTAAATTACTTGAACAATACGTAGTTCCAATCTTTTTACATCTAACACAATGACAATGTGACAGGCTCCACCTTTTTTGATGTCTTTTATGACTTTTAAGACCCACTGGTAAAACCTCGGGAAGCTTTTGTTGTCAACTTGCTTGCAGATGAGAAAAAATAGTCTGCATCAGTTTTCACTTCAGCTGGCTGAAACCTTCAGCTGCTACGTCACCTTGTCTGAAATCAGGGATCCATTGTTTTGATAATAGCCATGGATGCGTAATCACAAATGCACCACTGTTATCATTATCTCCATACATGCACGTGTAAAGCGATGAAGTGAAGCAAAGAGTCAATTCATCAGAAGTTTTTCTCAGAAAAACAATATATTCTTTTTGAAATCTCCGTGCAAGCGTGCAGACTAAGGTCTCGCTGGAGTCTGCATTGATGTCAGCAGCCGCCGTGGCAGCAAGTCTCACCTGTAAGTACAACTATTGTATTAAATCTTCTTCTTTCTTTCGTATTATTAAGGAAATGAGCTCGATGAGGGCCCGTCTGGCCAGCGAGCAGGTGAACGTGGAGGTGGACGCAGCTCAGGGGCCTGACCTGGGGGCCGTCATGGCGGAGCTGAGGGTCCAGTATGAGGGCATCGCTCGGAAGAACAAGGAGGAGGCTGAGGCCTGGTACCTCAAGAAGGCCAGTCTTTATTATCCTATCATCTCTCGCCTTTCTCGTTCTCTCCGATGGGATACGCACTTGTACGTTTCGGCTGGATAATGGGATGTGTGTCCACAGTTGGAGGCAGTGCAGTCGGAGGTGAAAGAGAGCAACGAGGCGCTGCGTTGTGCCCAGAGTGAACTTGGTGAGAGGCGACGCTTCCTGCAGTCGCTGGAGGTCGAGCTCGACAGCCTTCGCAAACAGGTGAAGTGCAGTTTGTGCCAGGGGCGGGGTTTCAGGGGGGGCGGTACTCTCCCGGTCCGGGGCCCAATGGGCCCCCCCTGAGGCAGCAGGCCCCGCTCGCAAGATTTATTTTTTGTGGCACCACTTGGTTCATATTAGGTATAAAGCATTTTATAATATGACGTGCTGAGATTTTCACATTCACATTTAACATTAAAACAAAAATTGCAAGTGAATCTCCAAATGTATTTTGGGTAAAATTTAAAAATGTTTAGAGCTGGCAGGTGTATCATTTAAGGGGCTCCAGCGCTTCGGCGGAAAATGACTTTAGATGGTTTTTGCCGACAACAGGGACAAAAGATGTCCTACTTTTCAGCACTACCCCTAAATTTTGCGCGTTCCCATGAGGGTAGTGGTGTCCCAATTCCTCTTTGCATGTAGGGCTAGTGGCCATAACGAGGGGTAGTGTGTATGAATCTAGCCCTTCACAGCAAGGGATTTCAGATGCTGACTAACTGACCGAGGGCTAGAGAAAATTTCCCAGAATGCTTTACGTCATCATTTGCACACTGAATCAAACAAAAAAATATGGCGGACATTTCTTATTTTTTAGTGATTAAAATCAATATTCTGAGTAAGTTTCTGCATAAAAATGCGTTTTGATTACATTTCTAGCGAAAAATATATATATATATATATTTTACTTTCATAATATTCACTCAGTGAGTGTACATAATCACTCGCTTGCCCGTTGTTGCGTTGTATCTTCAGATGTCGCCAGAATAATGGCTGATTTATGGTTCCAGATTACACCAACGCAGAGCCTACGGCGTAGGTTACACAGCGACGCGCGGCGTACGCCGTACTACGCCGTAGGCTCTGCGTTGATTTAACGCGGAACCATAAATCGCCGGCGATTCTTCTCATCCCCGAAAACTTCGGAGCAAATTTCTTAACAGGCGTTATTTGGATAAACTGAGTCCAGGTTGGGGATCTTAACGGTTACTTTTACGCCTGAAAAAATATTAAAACTTAATAAAGTGGCATATTAACAGCGCTACAGCAGAAATTAAAACAGCTTTTAGCTCTGGGCTTCCTGATATGGTGTGACGTATGTGCAAACGTAACTACGCAGTCGCTTACGTACCCGAACGTAAACCACGCAGTGACGTAGCAAGTGGTGTCCCAATCCCTAGGGAACATTACAAGGGCCCTACCCAAGTGGCTTCATTTTTAAGGCTAGTGGTAGTGGGTGAGGGCTAGTGGTAGAAAGTAGGGGGTGTATTGGGATTGGCCTTAAACTACTGTTCCTAAAAGTAAGCAAATATTCCGTCAAATGAAACTGGAGTTTGGGTGTCTTGCAACGTCATACGTCATCATCGATCACTTGTCAACAGAGCACAATAATCCTACAGCCTAAACATGAGCGGGAGTTATAAACACAAAAGTGGAGCGATAAAACTCAAAGAAAAAGAAAAGGGAGCAAGAAAAAACGAAATTGCCCAAGCTATGTTATGTTATGGACTATGTTAATGAGACGGGTATTTTCGCAGCGTGGGTATTTTGTTGCGTGCGTGTGTGAACCGCCACCTATTTCTCTGAGAGCTTTATGTTAAACATAGAAAAGCCTCTTAGACGGCTCATTAAAAGCCACTCCCCGACTCCTATAGAAGCCAACCCCAACCTCTCCTCTTCCCACAGCCCTGCAGACATGTAGGGACAGTCTATGGATAACAGCTGCTTACACTTTATCTACAAAAAGAGGTATTACTTTGTGAAGATACAATGTACACGGCGATCTCACTAAACTGTAATGAATCAGCGTGTCGAGACGTCTGCACAAACGAGCCCCTGTTTTGTCCCCGTCTCATGTGAGCTCAGATCAAACGGCTTACTCCAGAGGCTCGCATGTTTGCACAGCCTCACAGCGAGTTCCCAGAGTTGCAGAGATGTGTCCGTGCTGACGGTCGCTCCAGCGTCTGTGGAGTGACGACCCGAAAGGAAAGGATGAGGTCATGAACATATTGGAGGCAACACTTATTGTTTGACTGCTGTGACGCGCTCACTTTGTTTGCTAACGGTTTAAATTGATCCGGAAGCTTTCACCCTTTTATCTTTACCGGTGTTTACTTTCTCCGTCGATGCGTCTGCTGCAACATGTTGGATATACCATTAAAGGAGCAGTCTACACTCACAATCCAGGCTGCACACAGACCCTTTCTGATAACTACTTTATGCACGGCCAGCTCGGCACTCAATGCACATTTCTGCTCATTTCCTTTTTTTTATTTTATTATTATTATGATTATTTATATAAAGCAAATTGCCCATGAAATACAATCTTCTAACATGATCTCTTTTAACGGTATTTATTATACATTGCAAATAATTAGTCGTAACCTATTCTCATCTAACGGGACTGACACAACTAGATGGTTGTTTGTCGGAAACAGTCCAACATCCGGACACAGTCTTTGGTTTGGAGTAACGAATATGACCCAGAGGAAATCTGTGGAACAGATACCTAAAATCAGACGAAATTTGGACTTGAAAACTGAAACAGACGCATCTAAGTACTTAAACTTTCTGATCTCCGTCCAGGATTAAACAAAAAAAAAGAAAAGGAAAAAGTAAACCAGATCTCCTGCTGCATTTCTTCTCATCTGCAGAGAACCTAATACTCCCCATAGCATATTTGAGACACACATGCGCTGTCTTTTAGAGAACAGCACACATTGCAAGCGTGAGTCAGATCTGCTCACTTCTGACAAGTGTTTATTTGTTTAAGCAATAAGCTCCTCTTAGTGAGTAATGCAAGACAGGGAAAGAACATGTGAATGCGAAGCCTGAAATCAATACCAGCTAATTTCCACAACCTTATTTTCATTTACTCAGTTTACTCTCAGTTTAATTAGCTGTTTGATTACTTTAATGCGCTAAAAGGTGTTTATTAGGTTTAAGAAAAACTTTGCAACCTGGTTTGAAATACATGCCCTATAATAGTCTTGTATCGTATACAGTAAATGTCAGATATTGTCCTGATATATTTACAGTTTAATCATGTTAACCTTGTTCATTAAAAAAAAAACTGATTCTAAATGCTGCAAGCATTTATAAGCAGCCGGGATCTACCATGCAGACAAGTGAGGGGCATAGCAGTCACAAGCGACACGACATCCAGAAGAGTGAGAAATGGAAGAAAGGAAAAAGTACAGAGGACTGAAGGAAGAGAGAGGAAAGGGACAGATGTGGAAGGTGAAGACAACGGTGGTGTCGATAGTTGGAGCACTTGCAGCTGTGACCTCCAAGCTCCAGCAGATCCCTGGAGCAATATCAGACCTCCGTCCAGAGGTGCAGAGTCCCAGTCCCCTCCAGCTCCCAGGCCTCTGCTAGGGGAGCTGGAAGAGAGCTACTTCCCCCACAGGATTTTTTATTTTTTTTAGTTAGTTTTATTTTGGTCCATTAGTCAATCAAAACATGCACCACAGTAAAGCTGGATATATAAATAAATGAACCAAAAAAGGTGTAGACTGAAGCCGTAGCTTATATTCAATTCAATTTTATTTATATAGCGTCTAATACAACAAAAGTTGTCTCTAGACGCTTTCCAGAGACCAGAACATGAACATAAACCCCCGAGCAATTATTACATAAACAATGGCAGGTAAAAACTCCCATAGTGGGAGAAAAACCTTAAGCCAAACAGTGGCAAGAAAAACTCCCCTTTAGGAGGGAAGAAACCTTGAGCAGGACCAGGACCATAAGGGGGGACCCTCCTGCCGAAGGCCGGACTGGGGGAGTCGGGGACATCAACAGCACAGCAGGCAGGTGGAAGCAGCAGAGGGATGACCGGGGGTGGGAGGGGGGGGACCGGGACCGCAGGCCAGAACGCAGCTCCTGAAGCTCCGGCCTGCAAACATGCACAAAAGAGAAAAAAGGGGGGCCGGCACAAGAGACTACAGGAGCGATGGACAAAAACGATAGCTATGAGATATTTATAATAAATAAAAATGGAAATGGAGAAGAGAGGAAGGGAAGAGGGAAGGACAAGGAGGGTGAGAGGCACCGCCCAGTGGATCATGTCGGTGCCCCCCTGCAGCATAGGCCTATAGCAGCATATCTACCACGAAGCTATATTTGAGACTAACTATTAGTTAGTCTCAAATACCTACCCTTTTTTACAATACATCACATCACAACAAATCAAAATCAAAAGTATTACAGAGATCAATTACAACAAAAGCATGTGATATAGAGGATTTACAGGAGAAGCTGCTCTTGGTCATAGTTTATATTTATCAATTGTCCTAAGTTTAAACATTTTTTTGAATTTGTGGATAGAACTACACATTTTTAGCTCATCACAGAGACTATTCCACAAGTTTACCCCTTTAACAGAAACACATCTACTTCTAAAGTTTGTCCTTACCTTTATTTTTTTTAAGTTCCCCTGAGTTCATAGCGACTTTCTCTGGGTGTAAACATTTCCTGAATGCAGTAAGGGAGTAGGTTTTTTTGTGCCTTATACATTATAAGAGAAGTCCTTAGCTTAACTAGATTACAAATTTTAAGGTATTTAGTTTAATGAAGAGTGGGTTCGTTGGGTCGCAGTATTTTGAATTATTTACAATTCTTATGGCTCTCTTTTGTAATTTAAAGGAGCATGAGGCTCCTTTTAAGAAATGAGACTCTCTAGCGCCACCCTTCACCACGACGGCCGTTGGGGGTACTGCAGCCAACAGTGAAGCCGGCACGGGAGAACGGGGAGAACCCGCATGCAGCGTCATGTGACGTCACATCCGCAGCCCAGCGCGGGAAATTCACCAGACAGGGACCGAATTGCAGCACATTTTGCAGCACACAGCCTGTTCAAGGCAACGGAGAGATACACTAGAGGAATCATTCTTTTTGGTTTGGAACGCTTCATCTGACATTATTACTAGAAAACTTAAAACATATACACATTTTTTTCATAAATCCTGCCTCAATCCTGCCTCATGCTCCTTTAATTATTGGATCAATGTTTGTTATGTAAGTATTTCCCCATACCTCAACAAAGTCATATATGGGTGAGGAGGGAGTTGTTTCTCTCTCCTGGAGTCCAACACAGTGAATGGTTACCAGGCCTGGTCTTTCCTCTTTCATTCTGTACCCCCAGGGTGCTGTATCCCACGTTTTGACTTTGAGATTTTAATACATGTTGTATGAATTCACAGAAGCAAATGGCAGCAAAGCATTGAAGAGCATTGTTTTGTAATAAATGTGATTTTCCGCTGCTGATCATTTCCCGCATGCTGGGCCCACAGGTCAGTGTGCTGGAGGGAAACCTGGGAGAAACGGGTCACAAGTACTCGGTGGAGATGGACCGCCTCCAAGCCAGCCTGACGCAGCTGGAGGACGAGTTGTCCCAGCTGCGTTTGGACATGCAACGTAACAAGACGGACTACGAGCAGCTGCTGCGTATCAAGCAGAACCTGGAGATGGAGATCGCCACCTACAGGAGGCTGCTGGAGGGGGAGGAAGCGTAAGCGAGGGCCGTAATTTGCTCGAGAATATCTGTTCTCTTTGTTTAATGGCACCAACACACCATGAATCCGTCTAAAGTAATACTCTGACTTTACAAAAATAGGAAATAAGGAAATACTTTATTTTTTGGTACATTAGCATCACATCAACTCGACTAAATTTTAAAAAGCTTATTTGTCTAAAGGAGTTTTGCTCGACAATGTTAGTCCTTTTTTTGACTTTTGTTTCCCTAAAATGACAACTATTCTGATAATTTCGGAAGTATTTGTCATTCAGTGCAGCTCTAATACAGTACTTAGTCAAAGTTAACCTACGAGTTCATGCAGTTCAGCAAGCTTAGCATATAAACGTTTTACAGGACAAACAGCTATGCCCTCAAAGGTTACATATCCATTTCCAAGCAGTAAAGTCTGGTCTTTCTACTCACTTTAGAAACCTTTTCATCCATTTAAACAAAATTAGCGCAAAGCAAAGTTTGACAGTTGAATGACTAACTTTAAGATATGCATCAACGTTCTTCGAGCGCTCTAAAACAAATAAGACTGTTGACGAGAGTGTGGGGTGCTTCTAGATTGAAAGACCATTTTTATACTTTTGTTGATTACAGTACCATGATAAGAGCTCATATCGTTTTATTTTACAGGGTGAAGGACACGCCTCCACCTCCCAAAAGTAAGTTTGGTTTGTCTCATTTAACAGATACTTCATGTTGTCTTGAGGAGACTTTTTCAGTCCTTTCAGATCCCACGTTCGTGTAGTTTCATACCAAAAAGTACAATTTCATGAAGGTGAACATCATTGTTTAAAAGAAAAGACTGACAACAACAGATGATGACTCCCTTTTTCTTCCTCCTTTCATATGTTTGTGGGCTGAAGCCACCCCAGCATTAGATTTCCATGCAGCTTTGTGAACTCAGTATGAAACGGTACTTCTGTGCTTTTATTAAACTGTTAATGATACGCGTCAGTGTCGTTCACCATGGTTTATATCTGTGTAACAGAAGACCCAGAGGTGAGGACCAGGAAGATCGTGAAGGTGGTCACCCAGACTATGGTCAACGGCAAGGTGGTGGATGAGTCCAGCGAGGTGGAGCAGATCGAGGAGCGCAAGAAATGAGCCACAGTCTTCTGTGACGAGGCGTTAATGTCTCCTATATCCAGAGTTCCTGCAGAATTTGCATCTGCTTCTTGTCTTACTTATTTTCTCCTCTTGTTCAAAATGCCTGAAACTTTTCAAATGACACTGAAATTGAACTTTAGATGAAATATTCCTGCAGCCAATGTTCACACATTTACTGTTTTACTGTACTTTATGATATTTTAATATTTCACCGATCTCCCGGTCGGTCTTATCCGGCTTCAGTGCGGTATTCTGTGCACTTGTGTTTCCTCAAACGCTGTCAAACATCACAGTGCCATAAATGATGCCGACATTGCTGCTTCCTTGTAAGTAAAAATAAAAATATTGTCTGCCACCGTAGGAATTTATGTGTCACGTCTTCCAGAAATCAACGCTAAAATATCAGACTGATTATAACATATTATATATTATTAAAAAAAATACATAAATAACTTTTAAGGTCTCTTTAATCTTCACTGTCTAAACTGATGTAATGATCTGAGATGTGCTTTTGTTGTAATTGGTCAATAGTGGATTTGGTTTGATACTTTCTCTGTAAAATCAGAATATTGTTTTGTAGTTTTATTGGAGAAATAAATGCAGCTCTGCAGTGTCAATAAAATATTATGTTTAAAGTTTTCTCTTTTGATTAGATTTAATCTCAGATAGAAACTTTTACTGATACTCGGACGACAAAGCAGGAGGCAGAACCAAGGAAATATGATTCTGCACATGAGGACAAAAACTGCTAAACCTGTCTGGATCAGAGTCGGGTAACAGCCTGCTGTGTCTGACAGTTTTTGTGCTTAGACTAAAAACGAGTTATGTAGAAAATCCTCACCATACTTCTTTGACACAATGGCAGATTTTATTTTGGACATACTCGTACATTTCTGCAGGTAAAAGCCATTAATGTGGGTCATCCTGATGCAGTGAGAACGGGTCAAACAGCAACACATCCACAGAGATCTCAGTGTTATACAATAACTGAAAACAATCATGAGGAGTTTTCTTTCTCTTTCGCGCGCTTCCCCTAAGGCGTTACCGTTTAGGATTCAGATTACTGTATTTTTATTGTAAAACACTCTTAAAACACGCCTCTGAAACTTGATCGTGTCCTGGGTTACAAAGGGCTTGGCGTGCTGTCGTGCTTTCATTTGGGGGTTTGGGATATTTGATGCTGAGTTTGTGGTCGCCGACGCATTCCGTTGGTGACAAGTTTAGGATTTGTCAAAGGTTTCTCTTTCTATGTTGATATTTCTTTAAATTGGTGCCTCAGATAAGATTAAAAAGTTTAATCTTACGGTATAGATCTAAAGTATTGCAAAACTGCCATTTTTGATTGTCAATCTACACATGATCACAAAGTGGAGACAATTTTTCTATATTTTTTTTCATATATGTATATATATATATATATATATATATATTTCTTGAATCAAGATTACTGAAACTCGATGATTTGGTTAAGTTACAGACACTCACAATCATGTACACAGCTAAATGTAAAGCATTACCAGAAAACTTACAATACATGTTTAGAAAATTTCATTTTAAACATTTATTTGCCTGAACAACTTTAAAGCAGATGAGCGTTTCAATTGTTGGAATTAAGTTATGGAATTCATTACATTATGATTTTAAAAACCCCACCCTGTCTGGTGAAAAGAAGCGGCCCATCTCTCCTCAGGATAAGAAGGAGACCTGAGCCCAGTGTAGGGCCCTCCCTGGGTTGGCAGAGGGGAGCAATGCCCAGGACTGTCTAGGTATGAGCACTGGGTGATGAAATGGGTAAAAAATCGGGGATGAAAAAAATATTAAAAAAAAAAAAAAAAACATTATGATTTAAAGGGCTGTATGAACATATTTCAGTTTAAAAAGAAATTTAAAGAGAATAAAATAGCAATGTATGGATGAAATAGTCAAAATGTATAATATATGCGTATGGAGACAGACAATCTATCTTTGATTTTTTTGTTTTTCTTTCCTTGTGATATTAACTAAGTAATTGTGCAGACCATCTGTTATTATAGTTCAATTTTGTTTTGAGGGAGGGACAGGTAGAATAAGATTTTCTTCTTCCAGCTCCTTTCTGGTTATGGAATATGCTTTTGATTGTGTTGTCATTTGACTTGTTTGTTTCTTTTGTTTGCATATTTCCATGATCGGAATAAATAAAAATGAAATATATATATATATATATATATATATATATATATATATATATATATATATATATATATATGTATATGTATATGTATGAAGTACAGAGCCTTTATTATACCACTCCAGTAGATAGATAGGACATGCTTTAAACAAACATGTTTATGCAAAAGATCCCAGTCCTACACTCCTCGAGCAAAAACAAAGCCCTCCGTGACAAAATGATGTTACAGCACAGTAGATAATAAGGATATAAACCACTAAGACTTTAATTAAACCACATTTACATGCCTGTTTAGTAAAGCCTATAGTTACTCTAAAGTTGTGTGTGTTAGGGCCAGTAGTCATAGCTGCAGCTTAAACATAGCTTTGTTGTAGATGTGCCTACGCTGAGCGCTGCCCTTCACCCTTTTTTCTCTCTTCTTCTTCTTCTCTTTCCTTTCTTCAGCTCAATCCAGTAAAAGATTGGGAGTATCTTATGAGCATAATTGAGCTCCAATGTTCTTGTAGTTTTTTGTTGTGTTCTGGACCCTTTTTTCTCTCCTGTACATGTTTGCAGGCCAGAGCTTCAAGAGCTGCCCTGCCGTGTTTACCTCCACCTTATACAGATCTCTCTGCTGTACATTTACTGACAACGTATCAGTCACAGAACTCTTAGTTCTCCAGCTAATGTATAATGACTACTATCTTGTCTTACGTACTGCTGACAATATACAGTGGGGCAAAAAAGTATTTAGTCAGCCACCAATTGTGCAAGTTCTCCCACTTAAAAAGATGAGCAAGGCCTGTAATTTTCATCATATGTAACTTCAACTATGAGAGACAGAATGGGGGGAAAGAATCCAGGAAATCAGATTGTAGGATTTTTACTGAATTAATTGGTAAATTCCTGAGTAAAATAAGTATTTTAAGCAGTATTTCTGGCTTTCACAGACCTGTAACTTCTTCTTTAAGAGGCTCCTCTGTCCTCCACACGTTACCTGTATTAATGCAGCTGTTTTAACTGGTTATCAGTATAAAAGACACCTGTTTTAACTGGTTATCAGTATAAAAGGCACCTGTCCACAACCTGAAACAGTCACACTCCAAACTCCACCATGGCCAAGACCAAAGAGCTGTCAAAGGACAGAGACACTAAATTGTAGAGCTGCACCAGGCTGGGAAGACTGAATCCGCAATAGTTAAGCAGCTTGGTGAAGAAATCAACTGTGGGAGCAATTATTAGAAAATGGAAGACATACAAGACACTGATAATCTCCCTCCATCTGGGGCTCCACCAAGATCTCACCCCGTGGGGTAAAAATGGTCACCAGAACGGTGAGTAAAGATCCCAGAACCACACGGGGACCTAGTGAATGACCTGCAGAGAGCTGAGATCAAAGTAACAAAGGAACCATCAGTAACACACTACGATCAGGGACTCAGATCCTGCAGGGCCAGACGTTCCCCCTGCTGAAGACAGTACATGTCCAGGCCCGTCTGAAGTTTGCTAGAGAGCATTTGGATGATGCACAAGAGGATTGGGAGAATATAATATTATATTCAGATAAAACCAAAATAGAGCTTGTTGGTGGAAACACAACTCATCGTGTTTGGAGGAGAAAGAAAGCTGAGTTGCATCTAAAGACCATCGTGCCTACTGTGAAGCATGGGGGTGGAAACATCATGCTTTGGGAATGTTCTTCTGCAAAGGGACCAGGACGACTGATCCGTGTAAGGAAAAGAATGAATGGGGCCATGTATGGTGAGATTTTGAGTGAAAACCTCCTTCCATCAGCAGGGCATTGAAGTTGAAACGTGGCTGGGTCTTTCAGCATGACAATGATCCAAACACATCACCAGGGCAACCAAGGAGTGGCTTCATAAGAAACATTTCAAGGTCCTGGAGTGGCCTAGCCAGTCTCCAGATCTCAACCCCATAGAAAATCTTTGGAGGGAGTTGAAAGTCTATGTTGCCCAGCGACAGCCCCAAAACATCACTGTCCTAGAGGAGATCTGCATGGAGGAACGGGCCAAAATACCAGCAACAGTGTGTGAAAACCTTGTGAAGACTTACAGAAAACATTTAACCTCTGTCATTTCCAACAAAGGGTATATAACAAAGTATTAAGAGATTAACTTTTGTTATTGACCAAATACTTATTTTCCACTATAATTTTCAAATACATTCTTCAAAAATCAGACAATGTGATTTTTTTTTATTCTTTTTTTTTTCATAATTGAGATATACCTTTCTTAAATACTTTTTTGCCCCACTGAATCTGTGCCTCTCCGCTCTCTGTTCTTCATCCTCTCTTTCCTATCTCCCTTTTCCTGCTCTACCTACCTGGTTTTCGGCAAGAAGGCCCCCCTTATGAGCCAGGTCCTGCTCAAGTTTTTCCTTGTTTATTTAATAATTGCTCTGGGTCTCTGGAAAGCACCAACAGTGAACCTGTATTGTAACAGACATTATATAAAAGTTGAATTGAATTTTAAAGGAACAGAATCACTCTAAGAAGTAAAAGCACTTAGATTCATCACTGATTAATTCTTTCAAGCCAAACTTAGTAAGAATAAAAGTGAAAATAGCAAAAACCCAAGAGTCTGTCCATCATCACATCTCATTATCCATCAACGCTTTTTGATTTGTAGAAGACAGAGTAAGAATAAGACTACTTTCTTAAACAGCTTTTAAGACATTGAGAGGACATGGAAGCATATCTGAACTAATGATACAAAAACCATTTAGGATACACCTACCTATACATACATTATCATGGACAATGCCATTCTTTCAATGAAGCATGGGGGTGGCAGTATCCTTACAGAAAAGCAGGTTCAAGTGGAGGAGAATGTGAAGCTGCCGGAGTTCTAGTTCACCGTTTTAGCACCACGGTGGCGTCAAAAACGGTGCCAAGACAATAGGAGGTGGTAATACAAGAAATGTCTGTCCTTGGGTAACCAGGGTAACCCAGAGTCAGAAATCATTAGAAACATCTCTGGACTGCTACGAAGATGACAGTTCAAAGATGGTTCAACACTGGCTCAAGAGGAAAGAAAATAGGATACATTGATTGTAGAAGAAGGATCAGTAAAGGTATAAATAAATGGGAAGCTATTACATAAAGAAATAAACATAGGGTATGTTTCAATGTATAAAATGATTGAACTAAATTATTACCAAATTAATACCACAGATGTTCTCAGGTCCCACTGAGAAAACACAATTTTATTGAAGTTTTTGTTCTTAAGCTTTATTGTGTACAAGACGTGGCACTATCACAAATATTTACAAGTGATGAACGACAATTTGTCACTTAAAGGAGCATGAGGCTCCTTTTAAGAAATGAGACTCATTAGCGCCACCCTTCACCACGACGGCCGTCGGGGGTACTGCAGCCAACAGTGAAGCCGGCACGGGAGAACGGGGAGAACGTGCATGCAGCGTCATGTGACGTCACATCGCGGGACATTCCGGGCCCGAATTGCAGCACATTTTGCAGCACACAGCCTGTTCAAGGCAACGGAGAGATACACTAGAGGAATCATTCTTTTGGGTTTGGAACGCTTCATCTGACATTATTACTAGAAAACTTAAAACGTATACGAATTGTTTTTCATAAATCCTGCCTCAATCCAGCCTCAAGCTCCTTTAAGATGTTAATCTTTAAACTAAACAGTTATTTTTGATTCACTTCTTCATTCCAGGCAGCAAATGACTCAAATTAGCATTTGATTTACTCTTAGTTCAGCCACTTAAAATCATGATTTACTCTTTCATCTGCTCTGGAAAAAGGGAGGAAACCCTTTTTAAGGTATTTTCTTTCTACGGCATAGTTTATTTTGTATTAATTTTGCAATGATATTTAAAATGGACATAATTTTCTTTTTTTTTCTAACCAAATATTTATTTGAATAATCTAAGCCTTTCTAAAGGAACTCACAAAATATCAGAAATATATTTTCTGATACTTTAAAACATTATGTTATACTTAAGTCTTGCTACCACATGTTTATAAATGGAAAAAAAACAGTATCTCACAAAATAAATTAAAAACTATCAGACAATTAGTATTAATATCCAATAAAATAAGTTTTTGAAAAAAGTCAAATGCATTTTCTGTTAAGTCCTTTGAGATTTTGAGCAACAATCTTGCTTGATCTTGATAGTGTAGTGCTCTGTTAATCACAAAGTAACCAACACTCTGATTTTCTAAGCTGCTAATGGCGGAGAGATAGAAAAGTTAGTTCAGTTTATTGGAGTATCACCTCGGTGGGATTTTTTTCTATAGGTTGGCACTCCAGTGTGGAAAAAAACACTTTTCCTAAGTACACTGGCACTGAAACTGTGGCATGCAAACTGCATGGTTTTTGTCACCTTGATGAGAAACTATTAAAACTGCAGAAATAGATCTTTATGAGTTAATTACCTTCCAGACCATCCAGTTGAGTCACACCTCAAAAATGTACAAGCTCAGAAAGACAGCAACAGAAATTGTATACACAGCAAGAATCGTTCAAAGACTGGAAAAATCCTTCGTAGTCACACAGGAAAGACATTTGCATTATGAATAACGTGACTTGAGCAATTAAAACTCGGCAATTTCAGTATGATTTGATCATTTTGTGCCCTGTTTTGATTTGATACCAAAAGAAGACCCACCGACATCCTAGGAATCAGTTCTATTTCAATAATGAGGTAAACAGCGCCCCCCTGTGGTGGGAATCAGAAGTTACATCTAGAGGAAAACTATTATAAAGGGGCGACGATGGAAAAAACATTGGCAAGGCCCTTATTGCTCAGATGATACAGTATTGTTTTATGTGTTTTATATACTTTATTATTAGTCTGTATTGTTAAATATGTGGAATACAATCATATGTGTAAGTGTTTTCGTAATGATTTTCCTAATATCCTATAATAGGAATAGGATTCCTAGTTTTCATTTAACAGCACATCGGTCTCACAGCGAGTATTTACATTTTTAAACGAACTGACATGCGACCAATTGTTCTTTCCACCTTAGTTATCTTTACATTTCCCCTGACAAAGCTACCAGTTTTATAAATGTCTGTTTAGACGACATTTCTGGATTGGTGTTATTAAGTTGTAACCTTTTTCCTTTCCTTTTCTATTATAAAATAATAGAATAAAATAAAAATTAAATATTGGTCTGATGTTACGATTGAATCTGACTACATGTCATATTGTGATGTTTATACAGCATAGTAGCCTACAAGAAAATCATTCATATTTGTGTTTTTGTTTTTAAGAGTCCAAGTGCGCATGCGTGAGTCAAAGCCACAGCGGGTGTTTTTAAGTGACAAAAACTCTCCGAAACACCGCGTCTCCTTATAAAAACACGGACATACAAGTCAAAATGTAAGTGATGTAGAGATTTAATGTTTAAAGTTTCTTTATCAAGTGTTATACATAAATCACGTATATACTCATTAAGCTAGCGCGCGAAACAACCGTAAAATAGCGAAACACGGTTTTATAACCACGACACTTTTTTTTTCCGAGTAAATGTTTTTTCTTTGTCACTTGGGCTAAAATAAGCCTTTATGCTGTTGTTCGCAGGTGTGAAGCGAGCAGCTGCGCTGCGGATAAACTCTTCCCCGCCGTCAGATTTAAAGCTCTCGACTACGTGTTTGAGGTGAGTCTGAAGGCTGATTTATGGTTCCGCGTCACACCAACGCAGAGCGGCGTAGGGTACGCCGTAGGCTACGCCGTCGATTTAACGCGGAACCATAAATTAGGCTTGAATTGTTGGGTGAAAATCATGGTAAATGTTTTTTTTTTTTTTTTTTTTATTCGTGTCAAAGGTTCATTATAAAACAAACATGGCAAATATACATTCCATACAAATACATTTGTAATCGAAACGAGGTTGATAAAGGGAACAGTAGATTGGACACTGTATGTAAACCTGAGAATAAAGTGTATAGAGATTGAATGTCCCACGACAATTATACAGTAATATAATATGAAAATAAGGTAGCCTACAAACAATAATAAATAAATTAAATACATGACTTTTAAGTAAAATAATGCAACAATGTCCATCATACAAGGGGTAAGAAATGATATCAGTCTTCCAAATCAGTGGGAAAATGTCTTAACACTTATTTTTTTTAAAGATTTTAAATATAATCCAAATTAAATTAAAAAAACAAATTTGGGGGATGACTTTAAATATCTATTTTTATGAATAAAGAATTTGGCTATACAGAGGATTACATTACAACAGAGTTCATCACTTTTGTTTTGTAAAAACATGCCAAATGTTATATTATCTCTAGTAATAGAAGTTGGGAAGGATAAAAGCCTTCACTTTCTCCATTTGTGAATGTCAAGCCAGAACACAAGTACCACATGAGAAAAATATATGGTCCGTAGTCTCTGTGTCATTTTTACAGAATGAACAAATATCATCAAAACCAAAACGTGATCTGAGTAGTTCTTTGGAAGGATATATGTTGTTCATAATTTTGAAGTGTGTTTCTTTCACTTTGGGGGGAATAGGTAATGTTAGATACATTGTTCTTGATTTAGTAGTGGAATTCTTTTATCAAAACTGGTGGTAAATGTTGCTGGTGTTGATTTTCTTCCCCATGGTGTTTCCTGTAGAGCAGCACCAGCCTGAGGGTGAGCATGAATCTGCTGGCGCTGCCAACTCCGTATCTGGCTGAGAGCAGCGCGCTGAGCAGCAGCTGGGCGGAGAGGAGCTACCGCTGCCCCTGGACCAGAGGTGATCCAGCACCAAGACCCCTAGACCCCCCTAAACCCCCCAGACCCAGACCAAGACCAGAGAGCAGAGGTTTATAAAGTACTTGAAAAAAGTAACTATGTAAAAGTAGAAATACCATAACTGAAAAAGACTTAGTTAAAAGTTAGTCACCCATAAGAAAACTACTTGAGTAAAAGTCTTAAAGTAGCTCACATTAAATGTACTTAAGTATCAAAAGTATCTTGTGAAGTATCAAAAGTACAAGTATTTTATAGTACGCATGAAAAGAAACAACACAACCAAATATTATCCTTCCCCTGTTTGTTTTATTTTACTTTCTAACTAATGTGGTACAGAATACAACACCAAAAATAAACTGTCTTTCCTGCAAAATATAATTCTTTGATTATTTTAATTTGTAACAAGGAACGAGGTGGCAAATGTCAAAGTAACAAAGTAAAAGTATATTTTTTAACTTTTAAATGTAGTGAAGTAAAAGTAAAAGTCCTGATTAAAAAAAAACGCAAGTAAAGTACAAATCCTCAAGACCAAAAACAAACTGCAGTGCTTTTAAGGGTTGACACGACTACTAACAGAATAACCAGCCTCCAACACCCCCCTCCACCTCAGAAAAGTCATGAATAGTAAATGTTACTGATTTAAATTGGACTTAATTTGGAGATTAAACGATTTAAAATTTTAAATATTAAAGATCATCATCATCATGTTTTTCAGTGGTCAACTTATCGTCAGGTATACTGCCACAGTGTTTATACTAACACACAGGTTCAACAGGCTGTGTGATTGCAACAGCAGGAGAAATGGCAGGATGAATCCTCCGTAAATTCACTGCCATCTCTTCTTGGACTGTTTATCTCAGAGAAAGACAACTTATGAAAGTCTGTGAAGTTCAATACTCCATGATCATGTCATCACCAGATTGAACAATGTGATGCCCATCATCTTCATCAGTGCCCAGAGAAAGGGGAGAGGTGATAAATCCATAAAAGTCCATAAACTTAAACTTAAACTTTATTTATTTGTATAGCGCCAAATCATACAATATAAAATGCAACACATGGTGCTTTACATGCAGAATAAAATAACAATAAAAAACACAATTTAAAACATTCCATACGACCCCACCCCCCACGCGTACACACACACTCACTCACACTCATATACCTGTGCACACACTCACACGCCCACACCCACACACACACACACACAATAAGTGGACTGGTGACATGGCTTAGCACTAACGATCCAGGTGAGGAAAACACTACCTATGGGTGGCCGTCCCCACCGAGAGGCATCACCGACCACGACCACCAGAAGCATCCCCACAGAGACCCCCCCAACCCGGACAGACCGGGGCAGACCCCACACAGAAGGTGGAGCCACCCCCCAGCTACCCAGGCCTGAGGGATCCCCATGACGACACCCCCATGGGCGGAGCAGGCACACCTCCCAGTGTGAACGACCCCCCTGAGGAAACACTGGAGCTAAAAACTAAAAGATTAAAAGAAAGTAAAAAATGCCTAAAAGTGTAAAATTTTAGAGAAATATATATAAAACTTAAGATGAATAATAAATAACATAAAGTAAAAAGTCACTAAAATGGATTAAAGTTTTAGAGATGATAAAAGAGCTAAAGAAGTACACACAATACATAGCTAAAAACACTAGGTAAATGAGATCAGATAAAAGCCAAACTAAAAAGGTGTGTCTTGAGCCTCCTTTTAAAAATATCAACATTCTCTGCGGCCCTGAGGTTCTCTGGCAGGCTGTTCCATAAAGAGGGGCCACAATGGCTGAATGCAGCCTCACCGTGGGTTTTGGTCGCGGTTCGGGGAATGGTTAAAAGGCCGGTACCAGAGGACCTCAGGGTCCGTGAGGGTTGATACAGTAAAAGCAGATCAGATAAATAAGATGGCCCAAGACCGTTAAGACACTTAAAAACCAGTAAAAGAACCTTAAAATCAATCCTGAAACGGACGGGGAGCCAATGCAGCGATTTTAAAACAGGTGTAATGTGCTCCCGCCCTCTGGTCCTCGTCAGCACGCGAGCGGCTGAGTTCTGTAATAGCTGTAAGTTCTTAATACTCTTTTTAGGAAGACCAGAGAGCAGGGCATTACAATAATCTAAACGACTAGAGATAAAAGCATGCATCAGCACCTCCGTGCTGGCCTGAGAGAGAAACGGGCGGACTCTGGCTATGTTCTTAAGATGGTAAAAACCTATTTTCGTGATATTCTTTATGTGTGGAATAAAAGTGAGCTCAGAGTCAAAAATAACACCCAGGTTCTTTACACGTTGCGAAGGTTTAAAATCTTGTAGTTTTGGTAAAAGTTTCTCTCTCCGGCCTTCAGGACCAATAACTAAAACCTCTGTTTTGTCCTGGTTGAGCTGTAGGAAATTATCTGCCATCCATGACTTAATATCTAAAATACAGTTAAAAAGGGCATCAAGTGGCCCTGTGTCATCAGGAGACACGGCGATGTACAGCTGTGTGTCGTCAGCGTAACTGTGGAAGCTGATGCCGTGTCTCCTGATGACGTCCCCCAAGGGAGCCGGCATGTTAGGCCAGAGTTGATGTTAAAAGAGGACTTTAATCAATCAACTAAAGTGTGGGGCTGAATATAATGAAATATAAGATGCACAACAACTTGTGACCTTCTGGATTGGTTAAAAGTATGTTACGGTTCGTTTTTCTATTTCTAAAAATAGTAACAGCCCAATACATTGGTATATAACTCTGGGGGTGATATATGACAACATTCCCACTCAAGTGTTTACTAGTATAACTTGTGACTACTACTGGAATTGCTGATTATTGATCTAAGAAATAATTATTAATCTCTAGATAACCCATTTCGGTTTCGTTCTCATTTTATTTTCTTATTTAAGTTTACATTCATTGCACTACTACTACTTTTTTGTTATATCACTATATTAGTATCTTTTTATTTGTGTTTATTGACTATTTTTTTAATTTTTATTATTATTATTTGTTTTATTTTTATTTTTTTTTTTTTTTGCTATTCCCAAAGGAAATTAATGATGATAACTGTGGGGGAGGGATGGGGAGAGGGAGAAAAAAAAAAGGTATGTTCATCTGTTTTGCTCTGTATTGTGGAAACAATCTGCCAATAAAAACATATATAAAAAAAAAAAAAAAATTGTTACGGGAGTGCATTGAAGCATTTTTCATACGTTGTGAAGATGCTATTCCTTCTTAGTAGTATATATGCACATTAAAATGTCACACCTTGCATAGTTATTTTTTTCTTCGGGCCAATTTATATAATACGGCCAGACAATGCTGAACTAATGTAAATTGTGCAGTCCCAACTTTTGAAAACAGGGATCAGAAGTAGAGGAGTTTGAGGAGAGACTGGGGATGACACCAGGGGTTACTCATACATTCACCTTTATCAACTGAAACACAATGCATACAGGGAGAGATAAACAAAGAACCACAACAAGAAGAGAAGAGAAACATGTGGAATCAGGGAAAATAAGAGTAAAACCAAACCCAAAATCATAATACGGTGTTTGTGCTGAACAGAGAAACTATTTGAGTACCTGCAGCCATGATAACAGTAACATATGTATTAATACATTGATTTTCTTGACAGGAAAGCTCATTCCTTCATGCAAACTCTTTGCTGGTGGTTCAGTGCTCGATGACCTGGGAGGAAAGAAGCAGCAGCTTAATCCACTTGAAAGGTTCTGTCACTTAGAAAAACAACAAAAATAAACTGCTAGTTGCAGAGAGTTTTGATAGATTGCTGTCACATTTTAGGTTTGATGTTAAAGATGATGTGGAGGTGATACCCAGCTCTAATCCAGACTCATTGGAGGATTTTGACCGGGATCAGAATGAGCTACAGATCAATAATCCATGTCAGGAATCATTTTTCAAGTTGACAGTTGAGCAGATAAAGCCAGGAAACAAGAGCAAAGGTTATTATTCCATTTTAATTCTGATTAAATACTGAATAATGATGAGCTCAATAATAATAATAATAATAATAATAATACATTTTATTTGTAAAGCACTTTTCATAAAATAATCAACACGTTTATATCTTTAGACCTTTTGCTGCCAGCGGAGCCGATACCCGCTGATCACCTGTCACGGATGAGACCTTTCCCCTCACTGAAAACCAAACTTTCCCGACTTGGGACAATTCCTGTGGCCGACCCTCTGCTTAACTCAACAGGACTCGTCATCTCTGCGGACGCCATGTTCAGGTGTTTGTCCACATCATGCTGCACTCAGAGTTGTTGCATGTTAGAATATGTTCACTGCCGTCAAGAAAAACCCCTCTTCTGTCCCAAGTACCGGTAACTAGAATGTCCAAACCTGTGATTACAGCTGTTTCAGACACTGTTCACCGTATGAAAAACCTCCAGATGTGGACACCACTGACATTCACATGTCTGCATTTGTTCCCGAGGAGTTTGTTCAAGAGTCACTGATGGAGCCAGAGGTAATTCAACTTTTACGAATGAACAGATTTATTTCTGATCATGTCATTGCTGATAACTTCTCCTGTGCAGTTGCTGCAGTTGCCTGCGGTGTTGGAGCCTCCTCAGTCTACGCTGCAAAACTTCACTGCCTTTTCAAGCCTGTGCAGTCGTATGGATGTTTGTCCTGAACCACTGGATGAGGAGTGTTCAGTCCTGGATTTGCTTCATAAAAGTGAGAGGGGAGACTGGAATGATTTAAGATAAAAAAGAAAATATAAAATGGGGAAAAAGAAGAAAATTAACTGCAACATATTTGGACTTTCCTCAGATTCCCTTTCAAATACATCAGTGGATATTTTCCAGTATGATCTGCCGCAGGATTACAGCAAAGACCTTGGGACGAGTGGAGACCTGATAGAACTTGGAGGTACTTCCCCGGTTTTACTATCACGGTTGAAATTCACTGCCAACAGTCAGCGCACATGTGGCCTTTGCTTTCCCAGGACTCCTGGTTCCTTCAACGGACAGAGAGCTGGACTTGATACTCAGCCCAACTACCAAGAAGAGTCCAACCCACATTACGTTGTCCACCTCTCACCTCCAGAGGGAAGAGTTGTCTCCCTTCTGCAGACCGTGAGTGTTGATTTTCTCATTTCTTTGTTATTAAGATGTGTGTTTTTAATCCGAAGTCACCACTTGGAACCCGATGCTTCGACGTTGCCTCCGTAAATAACACGGACGATTGTCTTGCAGATCTTTGATGTCAGCAAAGACTCAGGAGGATCTGGAGGGGCTAGTTTGGAAAGCAGAGAAGTGTCCAACATCTGTGGTGCGCTTACTGTTGTCAGGTAAATAAATCATTAAATAAATGACATAACCTCTAAACTCGGGAAGGTGCTGCAGGGATTTGTCTTGGAGGACTGTTGTAGGTTTTTCACACCACTAGATGTCAGTGTGCATCCAGTTTTTATCAATTCCCTTCAGAGATTAATACGGTATTTTGAATGAAATGAGTAAAGGCCCTGTCAAGCCAAATGATGATGCATCATGGGAACTGTTGGATCCTATGTCGTTCATATCTGTCTGAGGAAGTACACTGGTGCATTAATCATTTATCAGATACTTAGGAGCTCTTTAATGGCACTTGTGTCAATTCATTAAAACGTTCCACCATCTATTATCAAATTACACTTTCATCTTGAAAGATTTACAGACGATTGTCCTCACAAGCATCTTACAAAACTCTGTATTTTCTCACAGAGCCTCAGAGAAATGAATCCCATGTCGACTTCCAGCCCCTCCGCGAAGCCTTGAGGGTTATCACATTAGAGACGGAAGGTTTCAGCCGTGCTGTCGACAAACTGAAGCTCCAGGTGGAGACGGGGACCCCACCGGTGTTTTTGGGCAGCAGCCTTGAACTCACAGAGAGATTCACGTCTGAATTTGCCGCCACCCGGGTGGAAGAGATGGAAGTCTTCAGGAAACTGCTGCCTGAACACGGAGACGGTGAGTGTCTGAGTCGAGTCTGGGTCGCTTGTTTCAGACTGAACGGTTCTGCAACTCTAGGGAAAAAGGTATTTGTTTTACTTGGTCTGATTTTATTCACTTATTTTATGCAAAATAAGGACAATAATAAGAATAATAAAGTAATAGTGAACAAAACAACATAATAATATGATGAATAAAAAAGTGAGTTTCTAGTTTTTATTCAATTGTTCTTTTCTTCTGGTGTCAGACCAAGCCATCCTGCTGGATCCTTCATACAAAGATCCTCGCTATGAAAAACCCACTCCGAGCACCTTGACGAGACCTGCCGTTGGCCCTGAAAATAGGAAAGAAAGTCCTGCCGGCAAACAGGGCGTTTCAGGGAACAGGTCTTCTGCTCAGACAAACGACGTCAGAGCGGGAAGCAGGGACGGCCAGGCAGAGCGGAGCGGCCACGGGTTCCAGCCGCTTCTGTCCTCCAGACAGAACGTTAGAGACAATGACAAAAGTCAGGTGTTCAAGAGACGTCAACCAGAGAAGGATGTCGACCCTCTGTCCAGTTTCATGATGCTCAGGTCCCAGCATGCACTTCAGGTTGCTGTAACGCCGCACAGCCCAGACACCACGGCAGGTACACTTGCTTTAAGTTCTTATAGTCTGAATTCCACTCAATCACACGTTTATGATGAGTGGTTTGCCTCACATGTCTTCTTTTTGTCATAACAAGAGAGAAAGATGTTACAAAAGGGACTCAAACTCACTAAATTGTGTCATTTTGAAAAATTTGGAATCTACACGTGTACTGTACATTTGAAATTGGAGCAGTGTTTCCCTCAACACTGACTTCCATCTTTCTACTTTCATAGAAACTTCTATATATCTATATATATATATATATATATATATATATATATATGAATAAATCACAGTATCCCATTGACCTTATTTCATCAGATTTATTTTTATTCCAGTAATGTGGGATTCTTTTTCAGTTTTGCTCTTTTTTTCGTGTGTACATGTTAAATCTACGTGCAGTAAGACCATTTTATTTGATTAAAACTTGTTGTTTTTGATTATTGATTTCCAGGAGTTAAACTTAGCTTTTATGAGGTTTTGAACTTTTTTTTCCCCCGATTTAAAAAAAACAACAACAAAACAAACCAAAAAGAGCAATCGTTTTCAGACATTTAATAGACCAAATGATTCAAATTAAAAGTTTTACACTCTGATCTTTTTCTGCATAAAACATCAGCAGAGGAGAAGCAACTAGCACCAGAGCCTGAGCTGCAGACTCCTCCCGAGCAGAAAGCAACACCAGACGTTAGTGTGGCGTCGGTGAGCGTGGCTGGAGACTCTGCCAGAGAGCAGAGACGCGCTGCTCAGTGGTCCAGTCAGCTCATCCACCGACCCGACAGCCAGTCCAGCTCTCAGGAGAGACCCGGCAGCAGAGTCCTACAGGTCCAGGCTACAGGTGGGACTCACACGCCACACTGTTGGGGAGTGACCAACGGCAATTACTAACTCACAATATTTATTCAAAAATCTTTGAAGAAGGCACTACTTAAGTTACCAGTTATAACAATCTTAAAAGTAAGTCTGTGCGTGCCATCAGAGGAGAGGTGTAGCTCTATAGAGCAGATAGTGAAAAGTTAAATATAACAATTGATTAGGGTTAAGGGGAGGCCCTTAATCCCAATTGCTCCCCGGGAGAAATGGTGTGTTTGTTCTCTCAGTAATGAGTTAGTTAAGAAGAAAAAAGAACATGAGAGCTGAAACATCTTCAAAAACAAAAAGTAAAAGAAGCCTGTACCCCAGTTTGGATGAAAATGTGGAGTCAAAAATAAAAAATAAAAAACAGATAATCCGTAACTCAGATTTAATAGTATTTAATAGTTTATATATATATATATATATATATATATATATATATATATATATATATTTAATAGTCAGTAAAAGTGCACTTATTCTTGTACATGATTCTACTGATTATAATGATAAGCAGTTACAGTTTTTGTCTTATGTTTAAAGAATTAAACCTGAGCACTTCTCATGATCTGAGGTTTAGCGTGGTGTCATGTACAGTAGAAAAACTGCAGTCAAGACTTTTTTTCGGTGGTGTTGTTTTAACCCTCTGTGCTGCCTTGCAGACAGCCAGCAGCGTGCGTACCGGGAGCTGCTGGCTTTTGCTCAGCCTTGTTTGAGCTCAGCCAGAAATCTGGGGCTCAGCTTCCCGTCGTGGGGAGACTTCAGCTGCTTGGCCCCGGACCAAACGCACTTCCTCCTCAAACAGCAGGAGAGGGCGCTCTGCAGGACTGCTGCACACGATGTAGAAGCGCTCAGGGGTACGAAATGCCTTCTCGATTGCAACTTTGTTTTAAATTGTTTCTCATCATCCTTATATTTGTCTTAATCTATTAAACTTTCACCTTAAATATTACAAAAAACGGCTCATACTGTGTTGAGTGCAGATCAGGAGCAGCTTCTCGGCCAGGCAGCGCTGATCCATGTGCTGGTGACATTCAGAGAGCTGTTGCTGAAGTGTGATCTGAGCACTGCAGTGGGTCAGTAACAACCATCGCTTCCAGTCTTAATCAAATGTACAATATAAAGCACATTACAATTAGCGTTCTTTGATCACATTATAGTAAAAGCGCTTTAAAAGAAACAAAGAGCCACTTTTAAGTCTTACATCAATGTTGAAGAGCCTTTTCTTCATCTTAAATCAGACTGTAGTATTCCCGTTCCTCTGTTATCTGAAGTGTACCTGACCAAGGCATGGGAGACATCTGCAGAGCAGAGTCTGCAAAAGCTACTGAAGAAGCTGAAGATCATCCTCTACCTCAGTAAGAAGAACCTGGAGTCCAACTTCAAGCTGCTGGAGCTGCAGCGGTCCCTGTCCGAACGGCTGCACGGCAGCAAGAGACAAACTGCAGAGAAAGTTAGTGTTTACCACAAGACAGTGTATACTTGTGTGTGCATAATTAACGTAGTGCAATTGCTTAAATTAGTCAAGGGCGTGCAGTTTTGATTCACCTGATAAGATCCTGGTGGTTTTTCCCCGGTAGATTCTTGTCATACTATCAGTTGACTGTGATGAGAGCAGATCAGTCGTCATCAGCAGCTTGAGCCGAGTGGTCGGTGAGCAGCTCTTTATCACCTTCATACATTTCTGCAATCATACAATTACTGTAGCAGCAGAGGTTGTGGAGATTCTTGCGGTGGAAACAAGTCCTGTGATTACTTTCAAAAAGCCTGATGACTCTAAATAAACTTAGTACAAGCAATCCGTAAAGTACTAGTGCAGAATCTGTGTACCATACAGTTGTCTTTGTGTTTTTTTTTGGTTGTTTTAGATGCTGCTACTTCTGTTTGTCCTGAGGACGACAGGAAAAAGCTCAACGGTGCAAGTGTGGTCAGCAGGTGAGGCTGTTTAGTTGTCTGGCTGAGCCGAGTGTCAATCGCCCTATTTATACGCCCTATTTTACAAATCAATTTAATGCTTTAAAGGATAAATTCACCTAACCCTAACCAGACATGGTAAAAAACAAACTATAATCGCTCAAACCACACTACTGGAGGCTTCAGAGAAGGTTCAGTAACACGAAGGGAAGCCCCGCTGCACTCTGGCTACAGTTATGGTCTCAGATTAGTTATAAAGTCAAGGTTTATAGCCTTCTGGTAGATTAGATTAGATTCATCTTTGTCTCTTCACATCCCCAGTACAAGCAGCCAATTGCAGTTAGTCTCTGACAGGAAGTGCAAACTAGTAGTGAAGAATAAACACAATTAAAGCTGCAGCTTAAAATTATATTAATGTACAGGACTGTCTCAGAAAATTAGAATATTGTGATAAAGTTCTTTATTTTCTGTAATGCAATTAAAAAAACAAAAATGTCATACATTCTGGATTAATTACAAATCAACTGAAATATTGCAAGCCTTTTATTATTTTAATATTGCTGATTATGGCTTACAGTTTAAGATTAAGATTCCCAGAATATTCTAATTTTTTGAGATAGGATATTTGAGTTTTCTTAAGCTGTAAACCATGATCAGCAATATTAAAATAATAAAAGGCTTGCAATATTTCAATTGATTTGTAATGAATCCAGAATGTATGACATTGTTGTTTTTGTAATTGCATTACAGAAAATCACAATATTCTAATTTTCTGAGACAGTCCTGTACAGTATGTACAGGGCTATGTATAAAAGTATGAGAAGAAGTGCAGGTTTAAAGATACAAGTGGTAAAGCTTATACTAGATTATCAACATCACCACACTAACAATAAAAACAATATATGCTAAATGATAAAAAAAAACAAAAAAACTTGTGTAGCATGGAGTATAAAAATGGAGATAAAATCAAAGAAACTCGAAGCTGGCAAAAATGTGTGATGGCAAGTCAAAAAAAAAAAATTGGAAATTGGACCAAAACATTTGCATTTATACTAAATAAAACTGAGCAAAATGAGCTTTATCATACACTAAATCTAGTGTTAAATGGAAAATGATCTGCCGCTCGGGAATATTGATTCAAATATCATTTTCACACTTCCATCCCGGCCCACCAGCGTGAGCGAGGCCGACTGCGTGGTGGTGTATGAGCAGCATATCGGCCCCGACTTCCCATGGAGCTGCTTCTCTGTGGTGGTGGAGTTTGACCACCCGGGACAATCTCCGTGGTCCACAGTCTGCAGTGAGAGGAGCATCAGCCACCTCACCTTCAACACCACCGTGACTCCTGACACTGGTCTGCTGCCACACGCTCACTCTGCTCTACACGTCACATACTGTGTTTGGTTCCTGCATAAATATCTCTTTGGTTCCTTTAACACACAGATCAAACCCTGTGGTGCCTGGAGGACAACGTGCCATTCATTTTGTTTGTGACAGACGGGCTTCTTAACCGTCCACTGCTGCTACAGACACTTGAGTCAAGGCAAGCTTTATTACTTGTCTTTACAGAGCATTACGTTAAGAATTATTGCCACATATTTGCTATTGAACATATTTTTAAACTGGGAATGATCTGATCGTAAGTGGCCATGTATCGTTATTAAGGTCAGTTGTACGGTTTAAAGGAGCTTGAGGCCGGATTGTGGCAAGATTTATGAAAAAAATCCGTATACATTTTAAGTTTTCTAGTAATAATGTCAGATGAAGCGTTCCAAACCCAAAAGAATGATTCCTCTAGTGTATCTCTCCTTTGCCTTGAACAGGCTGTGTTCTGCAAAATGTGCTGCAATTCGGTCCCGAATTTCCCGCGCTGGGCTGCGGATGTGAAGTCACATGACGCTGCATGTGCGTTCTCCCCGTTCTCCCGTGCAGGCTTCACTGTTGGCTGCAGTACCCCAAACGGCCGTCGTGGTGAAGGGTGGCGCTAGAGAGTCTCATTTCTTAAAAGGAGCCTCAAGCTCCTTTAACTGGATCTCCACTATTTTGCATCTGTATCGTCGATGATGTATGATTCTTGATACTGACAGTAAAACAAAAGGGCAGACAAGAAAATAAACACTCAATTTTTCAGACTTTTGCCACGTGAAACAATTTGAAGTAAATCAGCTTGATGCTTTCTTCTGCGAGGCACCCAACATACGTGACGGTGCTAACTTCCCCCCTGAATGCAGTGTTGTGAAAAGTGTCTGTGTTGCAGCTTCAGTGTAACGGTGCTGGAGAGGAAGCACAGTCCAACCCTGCAGATGCTCGGCGGGATCCAAAACTACGATGTGATTACGGTGGATGAAAGCACCGCTATTATCTTTCAGGTTCAACAGCACACACACACCTATTTCTATATTCATGAGGACCTACTCTGATATACGTAGTGTTCCCTCAACAGACGCTCAAAACTCTGTTCTCTAAATCTCTGCCTCAGTGAAGATTGGCTTAAGTGTTGTCATTTGTAAGGTCCAAAGGTTTGTTCTTACAAAAATACACACACACACATTTGGAGGAATTAGTAAGTTCCTTTGGAACATTGTTATAAACATTTTAATGATAATTTACACATTTATTTGACAAAATGGACACCCTCCAGCCATCCGTGTTTCTCGAGGAGTCCAACTTTTGTATTAAATCATGATCACCTGTTTTTATCATCAACTCTTTTAAAAAAGCTTCATTTTTTATAGTGACTCTTTACCTGATTATTAGAGCTAAACTGTTTCTTGCAGGGCGGCCGCGTGTCCTTAAAAAGTCTTAAGTTCCATTTAGCTAAAACAAGGCCTTTAAATGTCTTAGTTTGTCTTAAATCTCGATCCAAGGGTCTTCATTTTTTAATCTTAATTTTAGAGGGAATTTATCCAGTCATCATTAAAAAGTTTTCATACACTTTGAAAAGGAAAAGTTTATTTAATCGTTTTGAGGAGAATCTTCTGCTGAGGTTGATTACCAGTTAGACACGCAATTGCTCGACAACATGTTAGTGTTGCCAGATTGAGCGGGTTTCATTTGACTTTGGGCTGAAAATATAGGACTGGCGGATTGATAAAATTCAGGCTGCTTTTCCTGGTTTTTACAAAATATTTTGTAGAAATTATTACCAAAAAAGTTGCCATTATGGCAGAGAAAAGTAAAAACGTACACAATAAACTCAAATTATATTTTATTTGCTTGAATCTACTCAATTTAATTGTAGCCTTTGTTTGGAGCCTGAACTTATTTTTGGCTATGTAGTGGTGTTGTGAAGCTCCATTTGCATATTACTTGAAATGTATTACGCTTTAATAATTGACGGTTTTGACATAGAGAGTATGATTTGGGCTGGTTTTTCATTATTTCGGTGGGTTTTACATTGAGTTTGGGCTGGAACCTGTCAGATCTGGCAACCTCGACCTCAGCGCTGGATTTCTTAGTCTTCGTAGTCTCGAGACAAGGCAAGAAAATATGGGTAAATGTAAAATTAGCAACAAATGGCTCGAAAATACCAGTTTCTCGTGGTAGCTGAAAGCTGTGACAGCGAAGCTATTGTGTAAACGTTTTGCGTCGGGTTAAACTGGGATCAAAGGGCTGGAGTCTCATAATGCAGAGCAGAAAACACGTAGCTTTTGCTGCAGCCTGCCAATGCCAGCCTCAAATCAGTGTCTTTTGCACCGCTAGCGGAGAAGAGCAGTATTGTATTGTAACTGAGATAGTATTGTGTGAGTTTTGTGTCAAGTGCTTCTAGTAACATAAGTGAGGTTACGTTTCAAGTGTTTGTGCCTTCACATTGTTACACTGTTACATTGGGTTCAAAGTGTGTGACGGTCTTTTTGGTCTTGAATTTTGTTTGAAAATTGTTTTAAAAAGTAATACATTTAACTTGGTCAAACCTGTACACACCCTGTCTTGATAGGGCCAGTCTGAAATGCAGGATTGAACATGTAAAGCCTCACTGTCCTCTGTAAAAGTGCACTATTACTCTTCACCAAGTGATCAGGTCTACGTCAGCGTATGCAAGCACGTGTACCTTGTGTGTGTCCAGGAGGAGGATGAACTGGGTCAGGAGCGAGCCAGCGAGGGGCTGGTGATGAGGCTGACCGCTCTCTCTCTGCAGTACAGCTGCTGCTGGCTCATCCTGCACTGCCCCGACAGCCCGGGAGGAGGGTGAGAGTCCACACACCCCCCTCAGTCTCTCTGAAGCAAATACTGTAACGCTCAAGAGTACAGTTACCAGTGTTTCCCCTACCATTATATAGGCCTGGCGGGGCCGCCAGGCCAACGAGACCCCCCGCCAGGCCTAAAAAAAAAAAAAAATCAATGATCATTTACGTTTAGGAGCTCCTCTGCAGCGCTGTTCTGCAACGGGAGTCAACCTGCTTCGTTGCCTAGTAACGCTGCTGAGAGCGCAGTCATATTATAATATATTATGGGATGTATAGAGTTTGTAGCTAGTCAAAAAAAAAAGAAAAAATATCGCGGGCGACAGACAACATTATATAAAGAAATGTTTCTGCAGGTCCGTGTGTTTGTGTTTGCATGAGACGCTGCAGGGAAGCATGAAAACACAGCCCGACGACACCATGCGTCCGCGGGGTCCTAGCGCCAGCCTTGTATGAGCGTCTAGGCTGATTTCAGCCCCCGGGTCTCCCACTCAGAAGGCGCGCCGATTTTTCCCAGTGGCCAACCGCGGTACTGCAACCAAAAATCCCATGCGGCCCAGAAAGCTTTTTTCCCATAGACCGCAATAGTAAAAGAGAAGCCTCTAAAACTGTTCACAGAACACCTCCAGCTGTAATCACCGGCAATTACTAATCTTTGTATTCTATATTTTTAAGTCATGGACTTTATATCCGTCAAAAATGTTTTATAACGGCCAGAAAAGTAAAAGAAAAGTCTCTTTCTGGGCGTGACGTCACGGCTGACGTCACAGCCGTGTCCGTGCATTCCACGGATGTTTATATTAATATATATTATGTAATTATATTATATTAATACATTAATAATATATGTAATACTATACATGTAATAATATACATTCATTAATATATTATATTAATACATATTATATTAATATTCGCGGCATTGCCCCGAGGCATGATGGGAGGCCCCAGAGCATCATGGGAGGTGACTCAACTGCGCATGCTCTATGGGCCGCACAACACGGAAGTAAACCCGGAAGTCAGAAATTTTTCAGCGTATGCGCTGAGTGAGTAAAATGCATTGAAATGAATGGGCGGCCATTTTCAAAGTCCCACCCAGTTTTTATTAAAGGGATTGTGACATGAAAAACACATTTTTCTTGATTTTTTGTGTTTTGTTGGGTGTCTTGACATCAATTACACCCAAAAAACAAGGAACTTTTAACATTCAGTGTATTGTGTGCTTTCTGGGATTTTCCGCATAACTATGCAAAAACGGCGCATGTGGTTTGGTGGCGGATCGTTACGTAACGATCCGCTAAATCACCGCCCCCTCCACCCAGCTCCCTGTCTTCTCTCCTCTCCAGCGCGCCATAAAGGCTGATTTATGGTTCCGCGTTACACCGACGCAGAGCCTACGGCGTAGGGTTACGCGGCGACGCGCAAGGTACGCTGAACCCTACGGCGTAGGCTCTGCGTCGATTTAACGCGGAACCATAAATGAGGCTTAACACGGAGCTGTTTAGAGCCTCTTTTGTTCTAATCACCGGAGGAAAACTGCTAAGAAGACCCACGGCCACTGACTGGACTTAAGATAAGGGGACACTGCTGCTTGCATGCCTTTATTTTTATGATTGTTTGCTGTGGTTCGCCCTCCTGCTTTTCCGTGCATGCTTCGCCTGTCGCTCCCGACGCCGCTGTGAGCGTATACTGGAGGAGGAGGAGGTTTGGAGGAGGAGCGGAGCAATGATTGACAGGAAAGGGAGAAAAGGAAGCATCTTTCACGGCGCAAAAAAACACTGTAATAAAAAGCCAGGAAAAGAGTACTAGAGTGAAGTTTTTCTTGTTACACTCTTTTAGACACATTTGAGGGATGTTGGCCAAGACTTTTAATAGTGTTAAAAGCATGTTAAAAATGATGTCACAATACCTTTAATACATCCATGGCTGATTTATGGTTCTGCGGTACACCAACGGCGTAGGTTACGCGGAGACACGCACCGTACGTGCGCGTCGCCGCGTTGGTGTACCGCGGACCATAAATCAGCCTTTACCGTCGCTGACACCGGTCCGACTGGTGACCCAGTAAAAAACAACGCATTTAAACATCTGGCTGGGATCCCAAATTGCTTAATAACCATAAATACAGCCCTTGGTTGTACCACAGTCCCCATGGTACATTTCCAATTTGTTGTTTAGCTTACATTTTTGTTCTGATTGAGCTTCTTTTTTTGGTAAGCAATAATGATGAAAATAACAGACAATAGGCTTTCCACTAGATTAGAACCACTAAAGGTTAATTTTCCCCCCAGTCAAATGCATGTAACTCTGTTATAACAAAACGGGTAAAACAAATCTACAATGTTTAAATTATTTCTAACTGATATAATCTCAATTGTGAATAGGGATGTTTTGTCACATATGCCGTGCACAAGCAGCCGTTAAAAGAGGACCATCCCAGAGAGTTTTCATAGAGATCCCTCTGAAATATATAGAAAAGATGTGCTCAATGCTCATATGGGGTCAGACCTTTCAGGCCCATGACACTTTGGTTAAAGGTTAGATTAAATCTAATTATTTCATTGAAGTGATATCATTCAGCAATATAGGCCTACAATGATTTTTAATGTAAAACTTTGTTATATTGCTACATGTCCAATATGCCGTCCCACGCGCCTCGTCTGTTTAGGATTTTTTCGGTGGTACCACCGGGCCTGAAAAAAATTCTAGGGGAAACACTGGTTACACACTGTTTTACAACAGGGACACTTTTAGATGTGTCTTAAAAAGGGTGGGAGGCTCCAACACACTGATAAATACACAAACACAAAGCCATGTGATGTCAGCTTCTCTCTCTCTGTGTGTGTGTGTGTGTGTGTGTGTGTGTGTGTGTGTGTGTGTGTGTGTGTGTGTGTGTGTGTGTGTGTGTGTGTGTGTGTGTGTGTGTGTGTGTGTGTGTGTGTGTGTGTGTGTGTGTGTGTGTGTGTGTGTGTGTGTGTGTGTGTGTGTGTGTGTGTGTGTGCGCGTGTGCGTGTGTGGGGGCAGATTTTGCAGTGAAGCTTTCAGCAACTTGGTGTTAATTTATTCGTCTCTGGTGCTGTTCAGCATGAAATCTGAGGACCTGGATGTGAAGGTAAAAACGTGCTGCATGAACATAACTTTTCTGCCAGTAGCAGTTTTATTATTTCTAATCATTAAGTTCAACAATATACCATTTAGTTCTTCATTATGATTAAAACAGGATTAATGATTACGTTTGTGTATGTTACGTGTTTTATGTCCATCATCTGAACCAACTTCAAGGTCTTAATGCAACAACTGATTAATAAAGTGTTTCACCAAGTTGTTTACAAGGGCACGAAGTAAGAATTGTTTTTCCATTCATTAGGTGATTCCATTCATTAAGTGGTTTGTAAGTGAGTAGAAAACTAAGAAAATTGACATTTTAAATATTCTTCAAATCATGGTGGTTGTAAAAGAAAAAGCAGTTAAACTGATTTGATGAGTAAAATGAAATGTATTAAATTGAGTATTAAACCAATTTTCCACAAACGGCTAACACTCTGAACATGAAAATGATGGAACAATCGCAGCCTGTTAGTTTCCTGATCTGCCCTTCAGGTGCTGATCGTGTCAGAAGTCGTACAAACAGCCAAACTGATCAAACAGATCTGCTTCACAACGATGATGTCCAGTGACGGGGACACCCTGAACTACCTGGACAGAGACTGGCTGCTCGTGATCCCTTCACAGGTGATCAGAACTTCAGCTTCAGCCTTATGAACACTTATTTGTTGCTCTGGTTAAACAATTAGTTTGGTTTGTGAACAAGTTCTTCTATTTACATTGACTTTATTACTATACACTCAACATTATTGGGTACCCCTGGTGGGTGAATAACAATAGAGGGAATGCACATGACATCACAGATGGAACTTCACAGCGGGTTACGTCCACTGAGTGGCAGAAAGACTGAGTGGCAGCGTAAACTTTTGAGCAACTTGAAAACATCTAAAATAGGAAAGAGCTGTTGTGTGATCGACTGTACTCATATATTTAGTAAGAAATCACAGTTATCGTTTTACAGACTAGTGAAAACTAAGCTTAAGAGAGACAAATGGATCGCTGCAATTCACAGAAACAACTGGATTCCAGGCACCGAAACGTGGATTTACGGTTCCCATTTTGTATCAGGTAATGTTGGATTTTTGGGTAGCTAACGTTAAACGGTCAAATCATAAAGTTCGGTGTCCTCATCACTTTAATTTCTACAACAAATCCTGCCTTGAAGTCGGACCAAGCGTCAAGACTTTTGTATGCCTTCAAGCTTTGCTTTGTGTATTTCCCCGGCGTAGAATTTAAGTACATATAAATATCAGGAAACTGGATTCGTGGCCAAATATTAATGTCCATGGACCACTGGTTCTTGGTAACTGTACCAAATATTAATGTCCATGGACCACTGGTTCTTGGTAACTGTACCAAATATTAATGTCCATGGACCACTGGTTCTTGGTAACTGTACCAAATATTAATGTCCATGGACCACTGGTTCTTGGTAACTGTACCAAATATTAATGTCCATGGACCACTGGTTCTTGGTAACTGTACGGGTCACTGTCAAGTCCAACTGCCTTTAATTTAAGCCGATAATCAGCTGTTATCCCGTCTTCTCCACTAGTTGCAGCCGTTTTTGCCACTCGGTGTGAGTAAGGGGGCTGGTCCAGTGGGGATGTGACGTCAGTGCATACCCTTATATCATTAAAAGTATAATGCAAGTAACATAATAGAGTAAATCCTGAAAGCAGCAAGTTGACCTGAGGATATGCGGTGTGAGCTTCCCCTTATCATCCCCTCCAGGAGGAGGAGTGTCTGTCTCAGTTCCCGTGCATCAACCCGTTAGTGGGTCAGCTGATGCTGAGCAGAGCTCCGTCCCTGCAGTGGCTGCTGACGGCCGCTCTCCCCGAGCTGGTGCAGATGTTTCCTGATGTGCCCCACAAAGTCCTCAAGGTAACCAGAGCACCTAATTCATAGAGAGCATGAAGCGTCTGTTTCATTACTAACCTTTCAGTAGGACACTCATGAGAATACGTTCCCTGAAATGTTTCATTGCAGTTTAAATTCACTTTGTTACAGATTAATAATCTGATTTCTTATTATAGGAGAAAAGTATTAGTTATATTAATACTACCGTATTGTCCCGAATAGACGACCCCGATTATAAGACGACCCCCTCTTTTTCAAGACTCAAGTTTGAAGAAAGACTTTTTGAACACCAAATTAAATTTTTATACAGAAAATAATTACAGTACATCTGAAACAAATTATTATAACAATATATTCGAGAGAAAAAGCATGTTATTTTGACTATTTGAAATCATTATCTTGAAGTTTGCATCATAACTTCTCAGCTGCCGGTTTACCTGCCGAACTTCCACCCTCTTTTCTCCAGATTGTCGCTACGTTTCTCCAGTTTCTGTTATCTCTTCTCTTATTTTCTTCTCTTTTCTTTCTTATACTATTTTTTATTTTTCTTCTTCGTGACAGGGGTTGGCTTGGGCCTGGGGAGTTAAGTTCAGCATTCGCTTTAAAGATATCTGAGGCCATCTAGCGTTGTGAATGGGTATAACGTCTAGACCCCGAATGTAAGACGACCCCCACTTTTTCAGTCTTATTTCAATGCAAAAAACACCGTCTTATATTCAGGCCAATACGATAGTTATGTTAGCACTGCCTATGTGCAACTTAGTCCAGGTAAAGGCTGATACTCGTGTTCAGATTTCCAAAATCAATGTTCAACATTTTATTATTCTGCCGCCCATAATTAACCGTCTTAGTTAAAGGCAGATTGTACAAGTGCCACAAGTTTATAGACCTTTAAGGAAGTTAAAGGAAGCGTTGGGTCCAGAAGTGTACGTTTTCTACGATTAGTTGAGAAGAGGCCAGTGAGGCGCGAAAACAGCTCGAGCTCATTCAAAATGATTTGTTGTAACAAAGAATAAAAGGAAGAAATGAGCTGAAATGGCCACAAATGTGACATTTGAAAATGTGAAATCAGTATTTGGATTTTTCCTGTTGAAATAAATCTAAACATAAATAGAAAATAAATAGAAAGCCTTTATTATCATTGTTCAGGTACAGTGAAAATTAGGCAGCAGCTCCGTCAAAGTGCACGCATGCAAAGACTATGTAAACAAGGAAACATAAATGTATATATATGTACACACACTATAAACAAGAGTGAATGGGAGGATAAAAAAATGTACATGGATGGGTGGGGGGGGATATTGCACTTAAATGGATGGAAAAACAATATTGCCCTTGAAAGGATGGGAGTATTGCACATAAACTTTAGCTAATTAAACTTTCAATCGTTAAGTTTTCCTATTATTCCATTCAACATTTATTACTTGGGCCTGATTGAATCGAGGGTCTCATGCAGATCAAAGCCTCTTGCCGAGTCCTTGAACATCGATGGTAAATTTAAATTTGCGGTGTCTGAATACCTTATTCTAGTTTGCCTCAAAAACCTCCTTTTTTTTCTGGTTTCAGCTTTTAAGTGACACCACCTCCCTATATTCAACGACGGGTGCAGATCCCGAAAATGCCCAGACAACTGTCAATGACACGGAGCGGCAGAACACCCCGTCAAAAAGCCCTGTGAGCCACGCAGTTGAGAGTCACACTCCGGATCTGGATCCAGATGTGTTCTCCAGCAAACACAATACCAGTTTCCTGTTTGGAGGCACACATGCAGAGGACTCCATCTTTGAACGAGACTCAGAACCTGCTGGTTTCAAACTTGACCTGAGTTGCACCTTTGACAGTTCAGAGGTTCACCTGCAGAGGAGCTGGATGAGCAGCGGCCTCTGGAGGGAGGAACATACGTCTACTTTCTGGAGCAGCAGGGCCGGAGCAGCGGGGAGGGTCGTTGGAAGGGAGGACGATGCGTGGCCTCCGAGGGTCCCGCCCGACGACTACGGCTCGCAGCGACACCCAGCCGACCTCCCGCTGAACCTGGACTCCACGTTCAGTTACAGCCAGTTCCCCCGCAGCGACAGCCAGCCTCCCCGTCCTACCTGGAGCTTGAGTCCGCACACAGATCCATCGTCCGGTAGAGGTCAGGTTTGTGAAGATTTCCTCCCCGGGGACGCAGGGGCGACGGCAGCGCCGGCCAACTACGGCTCCAGGTGCTGGAAAGGTCAGGAGAGGAAAAGGGGCCATGAAGCATCAGGCCTGGTGTCCTCAGGTGAACGATGGCGCCTTCACCGACATCCAACCTCCCAACGTACACCTCACCATGATTTTCAGCCTCTTATTTAAGATATATCTCCTGGGCTTTCTGTTGCAGTGTTGGCACCGACCAAGAGAGCTCGGCTGAGCTACGAGAGAGTTCCTGGGAGAATGGACGGACAGACGAGGCTCCGGTTGTTCTAGACCCGAGGAGATAACGGTGTTTTAAAATGCATGAAATGGCCTTTTCTGATTCAGTTGCAACTAGTTTCGTTGCAAAAATTTTGACGTTGAGACATATATTTTCATCAGTTCCTGCTTTATGCATTTTGACAGAATTTTAAGGGGATAAATTAATGTATCATTATTTATTCAGAGTGAAGTTAAAACAGTTACTTACATGAAATAAATAACTTAAGAGATGTATACAAAGTATTATAACATTAAAGACGCAGCATCCACTGTTAATTGTTTTCTTAGTGAATTATTAAACCGGATCGTTGATGGTTTTATTTATTTGGTTGTCCTTAATCTCCTCTTGTTTATCTTGCACATAAACTGAGATTATACAGTAATTACCTTATTTTTTTTTTCATTTTTACATGGAAAGGCATATTTGTTTACAATATGCAACATCCTAAATTAGCTTGTGTTAATTGAGTTAAATAATTAATTAAAATATTAATTACTCGTAAATTAACAATTTACTTATTTTACATTTTAAAAAGGGGGTTGCTGGGTTCTTTTTCAGAAAATAAGATTAAATGTAATTATGACTGTTTTGGTTCCCCCTCATTTTGGGCATCCTCACAAGTAGAAAAAAAGAGTGATTTATGGGTGAAGGACTGGAACTGAGGGTCTTTTCCAGCTACGCTGATAAAGTCTCTCATTTTAGCGGCTCTATTGGTGGGGCTCCTTTTTTTTCATATAATTTAGTGAAGCAATCCCCTTATCGTGCTCTCTCAGCATGTGGAGAGAGTGCTTATCTTCACGAGCCAGAAGAGTGAAGCCAGCTCCCTCAGGAATGATCCCCAGACAAAGACGACCCGGGGGACGCGGACGGCGAGCCTCCCTTCCTCCGGACAGCCGTATCCAGCACAGGCCAGCCACCATCAATAACCTGACAGCCCTTTCTGCTTTTTTTTTTTTACATCTCTGTCTCTCCGGCCTGTGTCTTCCCCGAAGCTGCGGACAAACAAAGGGAAGAGGAATGGTTTGTTTTTTTTACTGGCACAGGAACAAAAGCAGTCGGCAGGGTGGTCAAAGGAGTCCCCCGTACGACGGCGAGGTAAACAGCAGCCTAATGGCACGGTAATGGCTCCCGACTACACTTGAGCCCTGTGACTGAATGGCACAGGCCAGATAATGTGAGAATTAACAGGCTGTTTAAACCAAAGCATCCTTTAGACTGGATCTTGCCCAGGATTCAGCTGTAAAGGTCACTCAGCTCTTATCTCCCATCGCAGGCTGCAATTAACTGTCACCTGTGAGTTTCCTGATCTGCTCAAAGAAAAAACCTCAGACTTTTGGAGCAATTTAGATCCGATGAAAGGAGACAAAACAAAACTGTATAATGTTATTTGCTACAAAAAAAAGGCCATACAAAAACATTAAACACTGGTAACACAGCAAATTTGTCCTGATGACATACACACTAGAGTTCAGGATAGTCGCGTTTCCATTACCCCTGGATTTGAGCAAAACCCAAATCCTGTAATGGAAACGGCCGTAATTCAAAAAAGCTCCCAAATATCACCGAAAAAACCCCAACTTTTTTACACTTTTACGAGGTGGTTTTTGCAGGCGTTTCGATAATATACTGTAGTTTATCCCAAAAGTGTAATAGAAATGCTTTTCATGCATCTGCTCATCTCTGACAGTGCTGGATGTGACGTAGCCGATCAACCTAAAGTCATCAAAATCTAGTTTCCAGCAGCTTTTGGACTAATTAATACAATAAAGTTGTGCTATAACACTATTTAATCGTCATGCATCTAAGGGTTTTGTCTGAATAATCACTTGAATGTTGCTCCGCTGCCTTCATCATCTGACTATTTTCTCAACAGCGGTCGCAGCTATCACAATATTTTGTCCAAGTCTAAAGATGTTTTTGTGAATCTTCAAACTTGAGATTTTCATTTTAGTTGTTTTGAAGAGAAGTCTCGCAGAACAAGATACACAAGTTCCTGAGATACGAGAACGAGGAGAATAATGAAATACATTGAAAAACACAGTTCAATGGAAACACCGACCACCCTCGCTGCTTTTCTTTTGTGAAAAAGTGTAATGAAAACACGACTCGTATCAAGTACAGTTAAAAGGACCTGAAAGATCAGTTTCTCAAGTACAAACTGGAGAAATTGAACATGTTGAATCTATTAAAGGCTGAGAAGAAAAACTGAGACTATTAGGGTTTTATGAAAACGGTCCAATGGTGGGGACTTTCAACTTGAAACAGCAACATTGTATTTCAATGATACAGCAAACAAAGTCAGAGGATCCCCATAATCTCTACACATTATGCTCTGGAAACACCTGTAAGAAATAGTGTGCCCGCCCATCACTGAAAAATGAAACTTAATACATCAAAAGACTCACTTAGTGATGGACCAAACTTGAGTTTTAGGGTTCATCTTCTGGGAACCCGAGTCCGTCGAACAGATTTTTGATCCTTAAGCAAAGTGGCTAAACAAATTTTGGATATGACCTCCTACTGCAGGATGAAAACACAACAAGCAAGACATATTGAAAGAAGTCACACTTGCTTCACTTATTCAACTTGCCAGACGTGCAGATCAACAACAGTCCAACCCTGTTTAAAATCTATATGAACAACGTTGCTTCTGCTGCAGGCAGTTCACACATTCATGTATATGCCGACGATTCCATCTTGTACACATCCAGTCCTTCCCTGGACACTGCCTTAGGTTCTTGCAAACTAGCTTCAACAATATCCAACACGCTCTCTCCAACGTTCACCTTCACTTAAACACCAACAAAACAAAGTGCATGATATTCAACTTGAATCTACCACGTATCACCTGCCCTTTCAATATCTCCTCCCTGGACGGATCAGAACTCCAATTTGTTAATTCCTTCAAATATCTGGGTCTCTGGCTCGACAGTTCTTTTGACGTCCACATTAAAACATTACTTTCTAAAGTCAGATCTAGAATAGTTTTTTTGTTCCGCAATAAAGCATCTTACACCCACTCTGCAAAGCTCTGGTTAAAATGACAATCCTCCCAATTCTAGATAACGGTGATATAGTTTATAGATCTGACTCCAAAACCCTTCTCAATAAACTTGACGTCATCTACCATAATAATAATAATTAAAGCTGCAAGCAGTGATGAACGGGCCCTCGCACTCACGGCCACCATCCCCCATAAGCATATCAGAAAAGACACCACCCACGACTTCCTATGTCAAACCATCCAAAAGTTATGGCAGAAAATAGGAACTATGAAATAGACCAATCAGAAGAAGAGGCGGGGCGAATTTGCACCAATTATGGTCAAGGACTCAAAACCATGTCCGATGACACCACGCACGATTCTTTATTTCAAACCGTTCAAAAGTTATGGCAGAGAAATGTTTTCTTGCCACACCCATTAATGCAAACCATGAAATATCAAATTTATCACCAGGCCTGGCTTGTATGCCAAATTTGGTGACTTTTGGGGAACTATCAAATATGGACCAATCAGATGAAGGGGGGGCGCGCTTTTTGGCATCTAGCGTCGCCACGGTAACGCTTTTGAAAGAGAAAAGTAATGCGCATTGTCCCAGGATGGAGACGCACATTTTGATGTATAACACACCTGGGTGCACGTTACGGTTCGGGCTCTGAAGCGGCCGAAGAACTGGCATAAATTTCGCCAAAATGATACGATTAATTCAAAATGGCCAACTTCCTGTTCGGTTTCAGCCATGGCGCCAAGAGACTTTTTTTTAAGTACCGACATGATACAGGTGTGTACCGATTTTTGTGCATGTGCGTCAAACCGTATTGTGGGGCATGAGGCACAAAGTTTTCTAGGGGGCGCTGTTGAGCCATTAGGCCACGCCCATTAATACAAACCATTAAATATTACATTTTTCGCCAGGCCTGGCTTGCATGCAAAATTTGGTGACTTTTGGGGCACGTTTAGGGGGCAAAAAGGCCCTCATTTCATCAGAAGGAAAAGAAAAAGAAAGAAAGAAAGAAAGAATAATTCCTACAGATACAATAGGGCCTTTGCACTGTAAGTGCTCGGCCCTAATAATAATAATATCATCTACCACACCGCCGTCAGCTTTGTTACAGGTGCTCCTTTTAACCCCCATCACTGCAACCTCTACTCACCTGGCCTTCACTTCACTCCCGTAGACTGATCCACTGGTGTCACTTCATCTACTAAACCATCACTGGAAGCACCCCTACATATCTTGGCTCACTACTTAAGATCAACATCAGTAATAAGGACCTACGTAACCTGGTCATTCCAAAAGCCTGCACCTCCTTTGGCCAGAATTCATTCCAGTTCTGCTGCTGCTAGTGATTGGAATCATCTGCAACAAACACTTCCCACAATCAATCCCATTCTCATCCTTCAAAAATACACTCCCGACATTCATCTGTGATCATTGCACGTGTTTGTAACTCTTCCGGACAAGCGCTACCACTTTTTACTCATATTTGTTATGTGTGTTTTTTATATATTGTGTTGGTTGTATGTGCTTGACTCTTGCCCAGGTCGTCATTGTAAATGAGAAACTGTTCTCAACTGACTTACCTGGTTAAATAAAGGTTAAATAAAAAAATAAATAAAACAAAAAATGGGTCACAACATTCATTTCTAACAGAAACTAAATGTCCACTAGAAGCAACGACCTGCATTGGTGGCTTTGGTCAGGTAGCAGCCGTCACCTGTCCCTGCGTTTGTGATGGGTGTCAACCACTGGCCGGTGCCGGCCCTGGTGAATGTGTGCGCGGGCCTGGAGAGGAGAGGAGCGGCGCCGGGCCTGCAGGTGCAGCCCCTTGGACGTGCAGCAGGTCCCATGAATGGCCGATTCAGGAAAAAAAACCGGCCCCCATCGGGGCTGTTCTCCAGGCTCAGGGCTAATCCCGTCCCCTAATCGGATTATGTAAATTCCTACTCCACACAGAAACTTTATGGAAGGCTGCGTCTTTGAAACAACACTTGAAGGGTGTAAAAAGAACATTGACAATTGGTTAAACTAGACTTGTTTTTTTTTGGTGGGGGGGGTTTAGGGGGGGGCGGAGGAGTGAGGAGTGGCTGCGTAGAGGTGAGTCAGACACGGCTCTCCATGTTTCCCCTTTAATTTATGTGTGGACTCTTGGAATGGTTCAACAAGATTACCATAGTCATAACAAAACCCGTATTGTTCAACTGTCAATCTGGATATGGTATTTTTACCTTTTGTGGCCCAATCAGAGCGGATTCAAAAGCAGAGCAGCAGTGACATCAAGGGGTTTTCCTGGGTGGAGGAGAGGGTGGGCTGTCCATGCCTAATGTCAGGGAAACAGAAAGGAATAAGTGTCCACGGCAGTGAGCGAAGGATCAGAGGGACCAATGTCTCAGTTTCACTTCAAAAGGACATTTTCACCTTCAGTGGCAACCTTCAAGGATTAAATAAGCAATGAATCATAAAACCAGCACAAATAGTCTCTCAAAAGCTCATTGAATACAGAAAGCTGCAAAAAAAAAAAAAGCTCCTCAAATGTTTTCAAATGTACCAAAGGCAAAAAAATATATACAAAGAAAAAGAGGGGAGAAAAAAAATGACATTGGCAATTTATGGGGAGCACCATCATTAGTAAGTCACATCCATTTTATCTAACTGAGGGGGGGAAAAAGAGGAGGGGGGGGGCGTTGTGCAGTGCTGCAGTCACATCAACCTCACAATAAACACAGAGGCTCCACGACAGCACACGTCACACAATAAGGCTTACCCTGCTATAAAATGTGGGATGCAAGCATGCGGCATTCTCACCCCTGCTCACTCTCTCTCCGCTCCCCATCCCTCCCGCTCATTAGGACCTCGCGAGCATGAGGAGACGCAGCTAAGTGGACGCGCACACTGGTGACCCGTGCACAGCAGCCCTCGCCTCGGAGATCTCTGCACGGCTCCACATACAAACAGGTGAGACCTTGTTTTATTTTTCCTTTGATAGTGAAGTTTCCTCTCCCTCGAAGCCACTTGTTTCCAGTTTTATCAGAATTTATTGGAAAGTGTTTTTTTTTTTAATTGCGTAATTTGTAATTTGTTTTTTTTATTATTACATTTATTGAAATTTGATTTCTTAGGAAAAAGGGACGGATAAAATAAGCTTAGTCTTCTTTCTGTTCCCTTTCATTCAAGGAAAGAGATTTGTTGTAATTATATTGAACTGTTTTGTTTTTCTTTTAATGAATGAAATAAAGAATAAAACATAGAATTCATCAGGGCATGCATGCACATTTTAGAGGCGTTTTAGTCTAAATAAGTCAATAAAATATACCGTAAGTAAAATTGTGTGGATGTCAAATTATCTGACAACAGATATCAGTGAAAATTGATTTATTTTACTGGAAGTCTGGAAAAAGTAAACACTTATCAGTAATTTAAAATGTTGTATTGCATAGCAACATATGATAAATGGTTTATATTCTAGATGTGAGAAAATAATCAGACTGTAGAAGCTAGGAATAATTCCCAAAATGCCTCATCATATTTATGACCGTTAACATATTGACATCAGTGCCAAACACTGAAGATGTCAAGTATCAGATCCGTCAAAGCTGAGACGACAGTGTTGAGGTTCAGTCCCGATCCTAAACCGTATGTGTCGGTGTTTGCTCAGGACCATGACCAGGAAGGTGTTCACCAACACGCGGGAGCGCTGGCGCCAGCACAACGTCAACACCGCCTTCGCAGAGCTGCGCAAGCTCATCCCCACGCATCCTCCGGAGAAGAAGCTGAGCAAGAACGAGATCCTGCGTCTGGCCATGCGCTACATCAACTTCCTGGTGCAGCTGCTGGAGAGCCAGAGCGGCCAGCCGGCCGGCCACTCCCCCACGGCTCTGCTCACCTTCCTCCGGGGGAACATGGAGCAGCTGCAGTCGCCTCCGCACACGTGGGCCACGGCCAGCGACACAGACGCTCCTTCACCTGGAGGCTCCAGCTGTGACAGCTCCGAGACCTGGTAGACCCGGCAGACCCGGCTCACCCGGGTGACCCGGCTGACCCGGCAGGCCCAGAGACTTGCAGAACCCTTCCTTCAGTCTGAATGACACTGAAACTGGTGTTCAGTCCCCAACGTTGGGCGACACACGGACACAACACGCAGAGGAGACTGCCTGCACACTGATTGTTGTTGAATATATGATTTTTCACATGAACATTCATTTGTGTTCTGCATGGAAGTGTAAAACCTGGATTTGCCACACACCCCCCCACCCCCGCCCCGCCTTCGTGTCTAAATGTTAATATTCCTTGTTGCCGGCCCGCCTGGAACTCATTTAGTTTTGCAATGAGGAAAAATGCGAGGGGATTAAGGAATTTCTCATTTCAAGAAATAGATTGAGGAAAGCATTTGAAAAGATAATGGTTCAGCCGTTTCTCCAGATTGCAATCCTTTCAAAATAGCCAAGGGCACCCCCCCCCCCCCTCTCAGTCGACATGCTGCTTTTCCCCCTCGATGAAAGTAAATGTGACCTTTGTTTTATTAATCAAGGTTATTGGACTTTAGAAGAATTACTTCTCCTGTTTCTTCCTCTAACAAGTCTTTAGACTGTAAACTTTTTAACATTTTGATTGGGCTGAGAAATTTTTGGCAAAACAGACAATCCTCTCAACAAGTTTTTCAACAAATATCTTCTCTCCATGTTTTTCCATTTGAGGTTTTTTTTTGTAAAATATGCATGTCATAGAGCCAAAGATAATGAACTGTCTTCTGTGATGAGTGTTATTATTATCTTATTATACCTCCTTTTATGTTAAGTTATTTTGTTTTGTTGAATACATAGAATGTTATTTATTTTAATTATTTATTTAATAAATGATTTGTTAATTAATCCCTTTTCTGAATGTGTCACAACCTTTTGCACATCACTGAGAGCCAACTGAATCTGCATCCGCGCCATGAAAACCGCCTTTATTGATAACCAAAACGTTAATATTGCAAATTTAATGCTCGCCAAGTGCTGAAAAAGAAGATGCTGATTCAGAAATAAATCACACCTGTTGCTGCGTCTCTTTTTCAAACTAGCCGAATTGTTTATTTCTCACACTACAGGAAGATTTAGATTTAAATTGTATTTTGTCAACTGCAGTTTAAAATTTAAAATAAAAATCAGCTACAAAATAAAAAGAACTATGCAAAAGTCACTAACATGCCACCACATTTTTACTTCAAACCGTTGAAACTATAGAAATATTGCTTTATTGCAGTTAAATAAGCTCTCCAAGCACTTTTATGTTCAGCTGAAAAACTCCGGAAACTCCTAGAAACTAGGGGCCATAAAGACAGAAATAAAACCCTAGAAGAACAGAGCCAAAGATCTCCTGGAGTCTGTCCAGGCAGGAGAAACAGGTGATTAAATGCTGCTCCTCCCGGCCGTGTAACTGCTGCTATTATACAACTTTGGGGACACGACGTCAGACCGGCGTTGAACCAGCCACTCCTGACCATCAGGTCACTGTTAGCTTAACTGGGACAGGAAAAAGCTTGATTTATCAGACAAGACTGTTATTTCAATAAATTCAATTTGGAAATAATCCTTAGTTAGACGAGATCACTTTTAAACTCCCATACAGTAAATACTGTAAATGTTAATATTTAGCGTGGATTTTGTAAATGATTTCAGCCCAAGCCAGATAACTGGGGTTAAGGGCTGAGCTGCTGAGTGTTTATGTTCAACAAGTCCAGAAGCGTTTGCTCTGTGAGCTCCTGTGACGGCCGCGCAGACACAGATCTGACCCCCGCTCTTTGTCCACTGACCAGTGGTCTTAAATGCGAGTGCTTAACTTGCCACCCCTGAGGTCAGAGGTTGCTCTGGAGTCAAACACTGCCCAGTACACCACAGGCAGCTGCAGCTTTCTGAGGGAAAGCTGCTTTTTTTTTCTTTTTTTCTTTTTTACTGCATGCAGAGAGTATTTCACAGAACTCAGCTTATAACCGCTAACTGTAAAACAGGATCTGTAGGAAAGAAAAAGAACCGGGATGTCCACTATTCATCCCTGTTACGACGTAATCATCCATGTAGAAACTTATCAATAAACTTAATTAGCATCTATGTGATTTGAGCAATGAGATTATAGATCTTTTTCTTTTTATAGCACTGATATTTCAATGTTTAAGTCTGAAATGGCAATTAGAATTATTCAAAAGCCACATTAAGTTAACAATAATACAAGATTTAGAGGCATCAAGTCCTCACATTGCAACAATATCTACGGTGCTTGTAAGTTGCCCGATCTCTTATTAATAACCGTAACACTTTTCTCCTTTTTAACAATCAGACTTGTGTGTTTCAAATAAGAGCCGTTTTGTTTGCACGCCTCTGTGTTTGGCAGCGATTTAAGCAGATGTAGGACATTTAAACATCTACTTTGATAGCAGAAAATGGGTGCTAGTTTTAGGCAAAAGGCTGCATCTAACTGAGCTGAAGGGTAAACAGTGAGCTGGCTTTGGGTGTTCTCACTCTGGCTGTTAAACTGTGGCTAATGATGTGTAAACGGAGCAGAGGGCAGCTGGACACACTAGCGAGATGCCTGTGGGAACTGACAGGTGATTCTTTGTAATCCTGTAAAAATACTAAAGAAATCATATTATACTGGGAGAGCGATGAGTACTGTACAGCAGCTGTCTGTCCCTCCCACAGCGGGAATCCAGGAGACATTCACTTCTTGTATCATTTCACGGTTTAGTCGGCAAATTCATAGATAATAATGAGAAGAAAAAATTAATACTGTTGTTCCCAACCTCTTGGTAATAATATAACACAGAACATTAAAATGTACTTCTTTACACGTGGAACATTTAAGTCTCAAATATTTGATCATGTATTTGTAAACTAGACAAAAATGCAAGCGACAGATTCTGTGAACACGGTGTCAGGTTGTAAATTATACTTTGCTGATACACCTCATTTACAAATCAGGTCCAATCAGGTCTGAGCGTTACTCTGACCTAAAGTTTCCGGCAGGATTATGAAACCCGGCATTAAAAATAATAACAAATCTGTATGCTTCTCACTCCCACCGCCAATTGCATTTTCCTGATTGACTATTCTCTCCCAAGCATGTGGGTAATCGTCTATTGAGAGCACATTTCCTTATCGGCGTCTAGCACGCTGTCTGAATCCCTTATCACAATGGGCCAGATCAGTGCAGGCAGCCCCTCGCTCTCCCGGCTGAGGCGGCGGTGAAAAAGAATTTCTGGAGTTGGGTGCCAGCCGATAGGCCCTGAGCTCTTTATCCCTTTAAAGCCAATTCACACTCTGCATGTTTAAATATCTCAGCTCAACCCCTGCCCTCCCACTCCCATCACGCTCTCGAGTCCCCTCCTCCTTCTGCATCCTCTCGCGCTCTTTCACCCCTCTTGCGGGGCTGCAAGAGTCCAAGCCCGCGACTGCCGTCGTGGTTGACCTGCAGCGCTCGGGCGTGTGGGATGCAGCTGCAGGGCTGGCGGGATGGCGAGGGACGGAGGGAGTCCTCCATTGTTGGAGTGGACAGCACCCTCTCTCCTCTGGAGCACCCACTGATGGGGGAGCCCTCTGACAATCACCCATCCTAATCTGATTATGCAAATATCTACTTCAAAAAGCAATACGCTGTAACCCTTCCCCAAGTGCTGGAGAGACGGCACAAGGATGAAGAGGAACCAACAGGAATGTAGAAAAAGGACATAGTCGACCGCAAATTCCCAAGAAAAAATTAAACAAAGAGTAAAATCAATTAAAGGCTTGATAATTCTACAACAACCATTTTTACCCATTGCTTCTTTTTTTTTTTTTTTTTTTTTTACTTCTCCCTCTCATCCACCAGGGGAGGTCTAAGCATGAAAACATTACACACTTACCCACTCTGAATGGCCACTGACTCCCTCAACAGGACTCCGAATCCGATATTCAAATGCTCTTTGTTTTCCAGACGCTCCTGAATCCAGTGTCAAAAGGAATCTACAATGTTAATGAGGGGGGACAAAATGCCCAGAGTTAAGACTTAGACGCCCAAACAATCGGAGGTGACATTTTCCAAGAACGCCATGGCACGGCTGACAACCCCCGCCTCCTGAATATTCACTGAGTGGCCCTCTCCAACCACGGAGTCTGAAATCAGGTGGCTATTTCAACTATTTCCACTCTAATATCTCAACGAGTCGTCTTAGCTTTTTAAGAATTACACAGCATCTTAATTTGCCAGGTTGACATGCAAGCACAAATCAGAAAACAGTGGGTTGGAAAAACAATTAAACATACAAGAAAGAACAAAAAGCACAAACGATTCTTGCGTTTGACTTTTATGCATGTGGTCAAATTAGATGAAGAAAAACCCACAATGGTCACTGGGATGACTTTAAACTGATGAAAGATGACGCTCTTTGACGAGTCACATCAGCTGCATCTTCACGGATGCAAAGATGAAGCATGTAAATCAAAGACAGCTACTGTGAAACATGGAGGAGGCTCGGCTCTGGTCTGGTACAGGAAGTCTAATCTGTGCAAATACAACGAACTCTCAAGACTATCAAGACATTCGTGAGCTGAATGTTCCATCCAGTGTCCAGTGCTTCATTACAGTTGCAGGTAACAGGTCCTTTAACACGATAATAACCCAAAACACACAACTAAAAACAGTCTAGATGACTAAGAACAGAACACTGGGCTGTACTTAAGTCGGCGCGATTACATGCACATCTAAAATCAAGCTATTGGCAACAATTGAGCTAAGGATTAAATTGGAGTTTCTGAGAAATCCAAGTATAGATGCATGAGAAGACACGCCACACGCACTTTTGCGTTGCTGTACTTCCGGTTCCTTCTTTGTTTGTCTTCTACTTTTCCTACTGAGTTGATATTCTGGCTTTCGCGGTGTCGTAACTTCTGTAAGGGGGAGTCCCGGGGCCGTCGCTAGCTCGGCTAAGCGTGGGATACATGCCATTATCTGGCACTAAAAGCTCGCTCTCTAATAATTAAGTATAAAAGCATTTTTCATGAAAGGCAGTCTTTGAGGTCGGGAGGTGATCTCCAATTTAATAGATGGATAAAAAAAAGTTAAAATGTTAAAAAATTATTGTTGTTTGGAGAAACACTGGAAGGGATTTGAATATTTCCTTCTATAGCTTGTGACGTTAAAATAAATGTAAGGAGTCAGAGCAGTTTTGGGGTGTAAAGGTCAAGACAAAGCCTTAAACGGACCCCTGTGATATCAGATCCCTCAGACCGTACTGCATCAAGAAACCAACATTTATCTACAGCTGCTATAACCATCTATCGAGGCTTAAAAAACAAATTTCCACGTAATTTTCTTCTGCAGTTTTTTCTTTTTGAACTTGTGAAATTGATGAGTTTATGTGACAAATGAAAAAAAGTTGGTGAGGAAAAGAAAACAAAATAGGTTTGGTTTATATTGTCTGCAAAAAGCTAAAAGTCAAGTAAATAGAAGGATCAATGTGTTATTGAGGTTGATTTTTTTGTTGTTTTACACATATTTTCCTGATCACCTTACTTTTTACAATTTGAGTTTGTAAAGATCTGACTTTGCACAAAGTCCAGCGGAGGTTTGATAGTTGTGGTAATTAGCCCACCAGTTTAAATTCAGAATTTGCCAAGCTGAAAAGATCGTTTTTATGGTTAAAAAAATAAATTCTGATCACTCACAACTGCAAATGGCAAACTCTTTGTGGTGCTACAGGGAGGTCATGGGGTTACAAAGTCGATAACAAACGTTATCTGAGAGCAAAGGATATTTTTTTACATGCTGGATGTTGTGCTGGAAAGTTCCCGTCCCTCTGTGAGGTCATTATGAGTCCACTCAGGTCAGACCAGTGATTCCCAACCCTGGTCCTCGAGCCCCCCCCGTCCTGCATGTTTTAGATGTTTCCCTGCACCAACACAGTCTAATTAATTCAAATTAATGGTCCTCATTATTGTATGACGGTGTGCTGAAGCAGGGAAACATCTAAAACATGCAGGACAGGGGGGCCTCGAGGACCAGGATTGGGAAACACTGATCTATGCAGTTTGGGGTTTAGCTGTCTTACACAGCTGCAAAGATGTTTTTTGTCTTTTAATTCATATATATATGTTTTTTTTTTTTTATGTGAACGGGAGGCGGGGGTCGGGGTGGGGGGTGACATCCGCTGCTAGTCTAAAACGCGAAAAACCCAGGGAAACGCACAACGAGCGCGAGAACAGGCGGAGACATAAGCAGCAACCATTTCATGTCCCTGAGACTGAATCAAAGCTAGGCTACTGCGATTATCTGTCCCCCAAAGATGTTGTTTTGATAAGTGCAGGTTATTTTGTCTAAAGAGCACTGAGCCCTATTCTGTAAAACGTCTGCACTGGAGACTCCTCGTGTCACTCCTGCATTGAAACTTGAGATGTACGTTTTGGCCCTTTTGCATGCAAAAGATGAATAATACACTAATCAAAGCCCTATTACCAACTCAAAATGGTTAAAATGTGTTTTTACAGTATTAGATTTTTTTTTAACGTTTGGACCTGTCATCCACATGAAAACGCAAATAAACGAATGTTTAAAAAAACTCCGGGCAAAGTTAAGATTTTTGAAAACTCCGTTTATGTAGATGCGTGTAGACAGAGACAACCAGAGTTTTGCATTTTCGAACGTCACATTATGCGCCAAAACAACAACAAATCTGCTCTGACGTGCAACCTTTGTTTACTACAGAACTATGATCCAGCATCTGTTCTCCAAGCTATTTATTAAATAAATGGTCTCTGCTCTTGACCACCGTTTACTGCGTTACACCGACACAGAGCCTACGCCGTAGGGTACGCGGCGACGCGCAGCCCTACGCCGTACCCTAGGGTACGGCGCAGGGCTGCGTCGATAACGCGGCAGCTCCGTGGCGGGACACGGGGGGGACTCGGGCTCGTTACCAAGAAGGAGACGCGCCTGCCGGGGAAGCTGAGCCGCAGATGATCTACAGGTTAGAATGCTTATGAATGTGGTCGAAAACGCAGATCTTCGGTTATGTGTGGAAGGGTTTTTTTTTTTTTAAAACGATGTAATGTGGATACAAATTATTTTATAAATGGAAGGGGGGAAATATTCGGTTTTAAAAATACCCGGCTACGTGTGTAAATAGCCCTAGTAAAGTGAAAAAGTTTTTTCCTGATTAATCAGACTTAAATAATCACTTAAAGTAAACATTTTAAAACTGCAAACAACAATCTTGAATACAAAAAGGTTCATAATCGTAAATAACAACCACATGTCTTACATTACATATTAGTTTTTTGTACAACTTAATCCCATATCTCCTTAACAAATGGAAATCCTTGGTCTGTTTTAACTTAACTGGCACCAGTAAGAAATGGTATAATTGCTCTATTTTCACTGTCTGTTACTTTGACCACCATAACCTTTTACCTCCAACAGCGTTACCCGGGTAACCCGTTATCTTGTGTCATGCAGTACAAAGAGGAGCGAGTCAGAGTTCAGCTTCATAAAGTTGATGAATATCTTTGCAGGTGCAGCTGTTGGAAGACGACAGTGACTTTTACCGTCGGTACAAGTCATCATGGAGCTGCGTCGCTCTACTTGTGTTCTGCTGGTTCTCTGTTTGACGAGTGCAAATGCCGGGAACATATTGGTGTGGTACACGGAGGCCAGCCACTGGATTAACATGAAGCCGGTGCTGGAGACTCTGATCGACAGGGGACACCAGGTGACCGTCTTGGTTCCGAGTGTATCCATGTTCATGAACAGCAGCGAACCAGCTCGCTTTCGCTACGAACCTTTCAACGTCTCTTTCTCCCATAAGGCTATGGAGGACTTTGTTGAAGAGTTTTTTCACTTCTCCATGTATGAAATGGATTACTTGAACTACTTTCAGCTTTACATGAGATTCATGGATATTATGAAAACTAACATGCAGTATTCCTTTAAGTATTTGGATGGTGTGGTTAAATCAGAAACCATAATGAAGAAGCTGAAGGCAGGAAACTATGACCTTCTCCTGTCTGACCCAGTCTTCCCCGGCAGTGACTTGGTTGCAGATACTCTGGGGATCCCGCTCGTCTTTTCCTTGCGTTTTTCCATGGTTCATAACTGGGAGAGGCTGTGTGGTCAGATTCCCGCTCCACCTTCCTATGTCCCCGGTGCCATGAGCAAACTGACAGACAAGATGGACTTCTCCGAGAGATTGTGGAACTTTATGTTCTATGCTCTGCAGGATACAGTAATGGACTTCGTTGTGTGGAATGAGGTGGATAGATATTATTCTGAAGTCAAAGGTGAGAAACTCAACAACAATCACTTAGACTTGATGTTTTTAAAAGTATTTACTGAGAATGATTTCATTTATTTTGGTTAATTGAAGTACCTTGATATATTTTTACATCAAGTGAACTTTTATCTGATACATTTTGTTATAGGAGCCCCCACCAGCGCCTGTGAGTTGATGGGTAAAGCAGAAATCTGGTTAATACGAACATACTGGGATTTTGAATTCCCTCGTCCACTGCTTCCCAACTTCAAATATGTTGGAGGAATCCACTGCAGGCCTGCTAAACCTTTACCGAAGGTGGGTCTGTCTCCACATCGGGCTTAAAGTATTGACAAAATTTCTTGTTAAAAAAAAAAAAGAAAAAAAAAAAAAAAAAAAAAAAAAAAGATCATATCATGGCAAGGACGAGTGTCCAGATGAGAGACACTCGTCCTTGAGTTGGCAACAGGGGTGCCACAAGGATCGTTGCTTGGCCCTCTTCTCTTTTCACTATACACCTCTTCACTAGGTGAAATCATCAGCTCTCATAGTTTGACCCCGTGACGACATCCACTGCCAATCCAGGAAGCAGGAACACACGGAAACACACGTCAGACACTGGAAATCTGCAACAAAAAACCACAAACAAAACACGAAACCGGCACGGAGCCGACCAAAACATGAACAGCGATCGACCCAAATCTTGAGATCTGATCGCAGTCTGAGCTAAGCTACCGCTACCTAACCCCAAAAACTACAGAGCAAGCATGCAGGTGAACAAGCCAGTATGGACATAGACATGTATGTCTATGTGTGTGTATGCGTGTATGTATATGATCATGCGTGTGTGTGTGTGTGTGTGTGTGTGTGTGTGTGTTCGTACGTACGTGTGTGTGTACATGTCTTTGTGGCTATGTGTGGCTGTGTATGTTTGTGTATATGTATGTGACTGAGTGGCTATATGTGTGTGTGTGTGTGTGTGTGTGTGTGTGTGTGTGTGTGTGTGTGTGTGTGTGTGTGTGTGTGTGTGTAATAAACCAAACAAAGCTCCACCTGAAGTGTATCTATAGTGGGGGAGGGGGGGGAGCAACCCCGCCACCCGCGAGACCAGAGGCCGACACGGAAGAACCCGGAACCCAGGCCACCAGCAACCCCACAGAGGGGAGAAGTAGGAGGGAGGCAACCCACCGCCTGCGAGGCCCCCCCCCCCCCCCCGTAATTCCTTGTTGGTCAGCCTTCCTGTGTGCTCAGTTAAACATCTGTGGATGATCCAGAATGCAGAAGCACATCTGGTCTTCAACCAACCCAAGAGAGCTCATGTCACTCCGCTGCCAATCTCTCTGCACTGGCTTCCAGTTGCAGCATCAAGTTCAAAGCTCTGCTTCTGGCTACCAAACGGCTCCCGCCTACCTTCACTCCTTCATCCAGCGCTATAACAGCACTATACTATACCTCTTGACAACTCCGCTCAGCTAGCAAAAGAAGCCTGTTGCTTCCACCACAACGTCAATCAGTAGCCAGACACCTCTTCTACACTGTTCCCCGATGGTGGAACGACCTACCAAACTCTGTCCTATCTGCAGGGTCTGTACCTACTTTTAAGAGCAAGCTAAGGACTCAGCTCTTTAAGGAGCACTGCTGCATCTAGTAAACCTCTCTGCTCATCAGATTGAGTTATAATTGCCCAGCTCTTTGCAAGACTCAGAACTGAGAAAGCTGCATTAACTCATGACAAGATGATCGTATGTTTTTTAAGATGTAGTTTTCTTGTATAAAAGGGACTGTTGTGTTGAATGGGAAGGGAACACTTCAACAAAAAATTTAAAATATAGCAGTAGCATGGCAGCACCTGTGTCAGACTGGATTCACAGCAGTCTGACCAGCACTGATCCAGCTGGACCTCCCATGTGATTTCTTGCTTGTGTTGTTTTCTCAGATGTATGTTGCTTTGGATAAAAGCGTCTGCTAAAATGACAGTAGTAGTAGTAAAATGCTGAGCTATAAGGAAAAACTGAAACAGTTGGTGTGGTGACTGTGGGGTAATATTATTGTTCTTGCAGGATATGGAAGAATTTGTGCAGAGTTCTGGAGAGGCTGGAATTGTGGTCTTCACTTTGGGATCCTTGATCAAGAACATCACCACAGAGAAGGCAAACATGATTGCCTCAGCCCTCGCTCAGATTCCACAGAAGGTCAGAACAATCTCCAGGTTCCAGCTTAAAACAGCTTCAATTAATCCTGAAAGCAACTTTTACAGCTGCACTTGGAGTTTCCTTAATATGTTGCAGAACTAGATCACTGCTTTTATATGTTGGAATCCACATCACAGTCTGTATGTCAGAGAAAACCTCCAGATCTGTTTTGATTTCCAAAGAGCAACAAGGTGTAAATGATAGTATTTTATTATTTACTTTATCATTCTATAGTTATGATCCTTTTACTTATTCATCATTTGGGACAGGTTTTTAAAATGAGTGGGTCTAAATTAGGACTGTGATCTGGTCGTAGTGCAATTACATTTGTAAAATATACTGACAAAACTATTGCTTATGTTGCAGGTATTGTGGAGATACAGTGGCAAAAAACCAGAAACTACTGGTCCCAACACCAGACTTTATAACTGGATCCCTCAGAATGACCTGCTGGGTGAGTAAAGTTGAGATTTCATATTTTAGGATATATTCAAAACAGAATGACTGCATTATACTGCCAGAAAATTACAATACGTATGTATTCAGATGGTTTACCGACTGTCAGTTGGACTTTAAACCTGTTGTTTTATAATCTGTTGCCCCCTGTACAAGGGGCACATGTGATTTGAGAGCGGAAGCCTGGGAACAGGCTGGTAAGTGAAGGGTTAACACAGTTAATGTCACCACATACAGTAAACACATTTACTCAGGCTTATCTACTTTGTTCATTGAAGTTCATTTACAATACAAGTTAATGATCATCATAAAATGACTATGTCTAACATGTACAAAAAATAATATAAATACAAATAAATAAATAAATAGAAAAACTACTGAAACTCTGCTGCTGGTTTAGTTGGTTTGGGAAGTCATAACTTGACTCAGATAGGTATTTTATCATCTACGTCTATTTCTTAAGAAGATCCATTATCCTATCTTACTTTTTAAGAAAACTGGACTTTTTTTTCCTGGATCTTGACAATTTTGCCTAATTTAAGAGGCTTATTCAGTTAGATCTGGGTAGGAGGAACATCAGACTTAAGTGTTTTTTTGAACCCACTAATTTTGTGGATTTTTTAAATCAAATTCAAATCACTGAACCACTTGTGTGTGTTTATAGTCATGATAGTCTTGAGTATTTTCCTCACTATCTGCTGTTCCGAGAGAGCTTCTCTCAGATCCCGGGGGAGGCGGGGGACATCGAGTCCGAGTGGACCATGTTCTCTGCCTCCATTGTCGACGCGGCGGCTCAAAGTTGTGGTCGCAAGGTCTCCGGTGCCTGTCGTGGCGGCAATCCTAGAACCCGGTGGTGGACACCGGAAGTACAGGATGCCGTCAGACTGAAGAAGGAGTCCTACCGTGCTATGTTGGCCGGTGGGACTCCTGACGCAGTAGATGGGTACCGGCAGGCCAAGCGATGCGCGGCTCGGGCAGTCCTGGAGGCAAAAACCCGGGCCTGGGAGGAGTTCGGGGAGGTCATGGAGGAAGACTTTCGGTCAGCCTCGAGGAAATTCTAGAGGACTGTTCGGCGCCTCAGAAGGGGGAAGCAGTACTCTGCCATCACCGTTTATGGTGCTGGTGGGGAGCTGTTGACCTCGACTGGGGACATCGTCGGACGATGGAAGGAATACTTCGAGGATCTCCTCAACCCGACTGACATGCCTTCCACTGAGGAAGCAGAGAGTGTGGACTCGGGGACGTGCTCATCCATCACCCAAGCCGAGGTCACTGAGGTGGTTCATAGGCTCCTCAGTGGCACCGGGGGTGGATGAGATTCGCCCTGAGTACCTCAAGTCTCTGGATGTCGTAGGGCTGTCTTGGTTGACACGCCTCTGCGACATCGCATGGAGGAAGGGGACAGAACCGCTGGGGTGGCAAACCGGGGTGGTGGTCCCTCTGTTTAAAAGGGGGACCGGAGAGTGTGTTCCAACTAAAGTCTACGCCAGGGTACTGGAGAGGAGATTAAGGCCGATAGTTGAACCTCGGATTCAGGAGGAACAAAGCGGTTTTCGTCCCGGTCGCGGAACACTGGACCAGCTCTATACCCTCCGTAGGGTTCATGGAAATTTGCCCAACCGGTCTACATGTGCTTTGTGGATCTGGAGAAGGCATTTGACCGTGTCCCTCGTGCCATTCTGTGGGGGGTGCTCAGTGAGTATGGAGTCCGGGGCCCTCTATTAAGGGCTGTCCGGTCTCTGTATGATCGGAGCAGGAGTCTGGTTCGCATTGCCGGCAGTAAGTCAGACTTGTTCCCGGTGCATGTTGGACTCCGGCAGGGCTGCCCTTTGTCACCGGTCCTGTTCATAATTTTTATGGACAGGATTTCTAGGCGCAGCCAGGGGCCGGAGGGGTTCCGGTTTGGGAACCACAGGATTTCATCAGGCCGGGACCTTTAACATATGCTGGGGCGCTTTGAAGGTGCAACGCGGCAGGGATGAGAATCAGCACCTCCAAATCCGAGGCCATGGTTCTCCATCGGAAAAGGGTGGCAAGCCTTCTCCGGGTGGGCGGAGAAGTCCTGCCTCAGGTGGAGGAGTTCAAGTATCTCGGGGTCTTGTTCACGAGTGAGGGAACGATGGAGCGGGAGATTGACAGACGGATTGGTGCAGCGTCTGCAGTTATGCGGTCGGTGTACCGGACCGTTGAAGAGGGAGCTGAGTCGAAAGGCGAAGCTCTCGATTTACCGGTCAATCTACACTCCCACCCTCACCTATGGTCATGAAATTTGGATAAAGACCGAAAGGACAAGATCACGGATACAAGCGGCCAAGATGAGTTTCCTCCGTCGGGTGCCTGGACGCTCCCTTAGAGATAGGGTGAGAAGCTCAGTCACTCGGAGTCGATGCTTCTTCACATTGAGAGGAGTCAGTTGAGGTGAAAGTGATACTGTCACACTTGAGTAGTTTTATTCAGTTAAGACTACAATAACATTTTTGCAGTGCAATCAGTGCACTAGCACTACAATGCAGTCAAGCAATACACAAAACGCATCTGATGTATGCTTAGGTTTTAGAGAAGTTGGGGTATCCATTACCGTAAAAAAAAACAATAATAATAATTAAACAAAATTGAAAAAAATAAATAAATAAATAATTAATATAAATATTTATATATAAATAATGGATTATTTTACACAGATTTGACACAAAGCTGGTATATTAAAAGCCTCACAAGGGGCACCATTTATGTTGTGCCACAAAGGGGGTTCCCGTTCAGTTATTAAAGTTATTAATCATCGCCTTACAGTAATTATTAATAATTAAAGGAGCTGTCTGTAAGAAATGGCCAAAACTGGTGCTGCAGTCACTTTCAAAATATTGTTGAGCGGCGTGTACCCTCCCCCTCCTCCCCCCGACCAGAGGTTGCCAGGTAGGCTGCAGAATGCAGCAGGAACGTAGGCTGCCATGGCTGCCATAATTAGAGCCGAGCTGGCAACCCGGATGCCGAAACAATACTGACTTGGTGATTGGGAGATAGGTGGAGGGTGGAGCTTCAGGCCAAAACAAAAAATGACAACATCAACATCAGTTGAGGGCTGCAACTCCTCTTTTTAAACTGGAATATCCTGGCTTGAGTGCTGTTGTCAGTGACATAAGTATTTGAAATGAACATGATTTTTAAATGTCTGTTGACATATCAGGGTCATTTTATGATTAGTTTTATTATTGCTCTTACATACAGCTCCTTTAATAAAGAAGATAATATTGAAATGAATTACCTAAATGAATCAATCAAAAGGTGGCACCACCTATATAATCTCGCGTATATAATCTGAAGTTTGTGTTAATGTTTAGGTAGTTGTTGTTTCTGTGTAGTTTAGCCATCATAGTTTATCCCAAGTGTTGTTTCACTGTCTTTTAACACTTGTGTAAATAAATTCTGATTCATTTGAATGAGAAAAGTTGTTTGCGTTTTTTTAATACATATTTGTCAGAGCTGCTGGTTGCAAAGGTCTGTGCTCGGACTCCTTCCTTCACTGTTATTCTGTAACGCCAGCCCTGGCAACAGGCTGTCACAGTTACCTTGAGACTGATTTGCTGTTCAGTTATTATTTTCCTGATAAGTCAGGTGGTGCCCTGTTTTGATTGATTCATTTTGATTATTCATTTCAATAAGTAATCTTCTTAATTAATTAATAATAATTATCGTAAGACGATTATTAATAACTCTTTAATAACTGAACCAGTGTCCCCTTTGTGGCACAACACTTCCTTCCCTCCTCCCTCAAACTTTTTCATCAACAATGCTTGCATTGCTTTCCTCGTCCTTGAGATGTAGGTCAGGTGCCAAGTTTCAGATGAGACAAGAGTAAAATAAGCCATGTACCCTTTCAATGTACAAGGGTTAAACAAGAGAAGGTGAATATTAGTTTTACCTCACACTCACAAGGGAGCCTTGATCACCTTCCCCAGATGCTTTTACAGCCATTCACACTTTAATTAATGTGACCAAAACAAAACATCTCACATGGTGACGAGACAAAAAAGTTCACAAAAAAACCTCAATGACCCATAAGAAGCAGACATGTCATTGATCTACACGTGAGTTGAGAGACTGAAGAATAAATGGCCCAACAGAAAAATTATAAAACTGAAACCTTTTGGATGAAGTGAAACATCTTCAAGAAGCAGAAAAGTTACTTTAGTTGCCTTCTATTCAACCTTTAAGTGTTTTTTCTTCATTTTACTTGGTAGCACAATCTTAAAAATGTACGTTTTCATTTGACAACTTTGGTTGATTTCAGGTCATCCTAAAACGAGAGCTTTCATCACTCACGGTGGCACAAATGGGATTTATGAAGCCATCTACCACGGTGTTCCCATGGTGGGGATCCCCATGTTTGGTGACCAGCCAGACAACATGGTCCATGTGAAAGCTAAAGGAGCTGCAGTTGCTATGGAGCTGAACTTCATGACTGTTGAGAGCCTTAGAGATGCCATCATCACAGTCGTCAACGACAAATCGTAAGTTATTTTTTTTATACTTTAGCTCTGTCATTTTGAGGTTAGGGAAAGCCTTATTTCTTTCTTGAAGAGTTTTTTTTTAATGTGTTCTTTATCTGTTAACGAGTTACATAGAAAATGCATATTATCACATTTATTAATTCTTAATGAAGCTTAAACCCCAACTGTGCACACGGTAACCCACGTTTTCACTTGCACGTCAACAGCTATAAAGAAAATGCTCTGCGGCTGTCCAGAATCCACCACGACAGGCCCCTGAGTCCTCTGGATGAGGCCGTGTTCTGGATCGAGTTCACCATGAGAAACAAAGGGGCCAAACACTTGCGTGTCCAGGCCCACGAGCTCACCTGGTACCAGTATCACAGCCTGGATGTCTTGATGTTTCTGCTCTCAGTGGTTCTGATCTTCTCATTCATCCTCGTCAAGACCTGCAGTCTCTGTTTCAGGAAGTGCTGTGGCAGAAAAAGCACAAAGAGAAAGGCTGAATAGCAGATTAAACTGAGATGTTTAGAGTTCGTGAGCAGAATACACACGTTAAGTAAAGTAACTTACATTTAGGAACACCGACTGTTCCCCTCAGCGTGATCGGTAACTCCATATATGAACCTTCAGTCCTCCTGTGAGCAGTGCGCTTCAAGGCCCTGCTTGTGACCTTTTGTTACATCTCTTGCCCAATTCTCCCCCCCCTCCCTTTCTTGTCTCCACGCTGTCAATAAAGAACACAATAGCCATAAAAACAAAATACCTCCCATTTAGATTGGTGGACATTTGTTTGTTTTTTTCATCATGTAATTACATCAACTACTGGCAGGTGAGTTCATCTGTACAACTACACCTGAGATCAATTTAGCATTAACAACTGAAGAGTTATTGACTGGTATGTGTCACACCGGGGTGAGGTCAAGCTGGGTTTTTGTTTTCTCTCTCCCCGTTCCGTTTCTCATTTCCTGTTTTATTTTGAAGGACATAACCCTCCTCTCACTACAGGTCACTTGCCTTTCCTCGTGTGTCCTGGTCTCGTTATCTCCCCCTGTTATCCATTACCCTATGTTTAACAGTCTCCCTTTGTCCTGTGCCAGTATCTCGTCAGTTTGTGTCCACTCCAGCCACAACCACAGTCGTCGTTCATCCAAATCAGAGATTTTTGTTTCATGATAGTGTTGTGCCTCCACTTTTAAAGTGTTCTCTGTTGACACTGTCTTCCTTTCTGATTCTTGTTTTCCTCCATAGCTGAAGACATTTTCTGTTATTAACCTTTACTACTACTACTTGCAGTGGAGTGAGTTTTGTTTATTTTGTAAAATTTCATAGCCACATTTCTTCCCGTTTGGAAGAAGTGTGAAAGAAGTGAGTTTTTATAGCCCGTTTTGGTTCTCTCTTCTTCTTGTAAAAAAAAAAAAAAAGTATCACAGTAAAGATTTTTTTTGTCACACCAAACCCTGTTTGTCCTGAATCACAGCCTGGTTGTGACGGTATGAGTTTTAAATAAACCCACAGACAGAACTTTTATTTGATGCCTTAACTTAAACTATTCATGAAAACTCACCCTTTAGTTTAAACCCTTTACAATGTTATAAAAAACAGGAAGAAAGTGCTCCAAAACAATATTTCACTTTCAGAAAAGTATTGCAACTAACAGTGATGCAACTTAAAGTACACAAAAATAAGCCCCTTTAATTCAACTTCATCATTGATCTTTTTTTTTTTTTTTTTTTTTTAAATGCAAGATCAGTGTGGGAATTTCTCTTGGTTTCGATTTTCCCTCTTCTTTGATCTCCCACAATATGAGCTCCATGCAGTGTTAGCAAAGTGTCAGTCAGCCTCCACAGCAGCACATCTGTGAAACTGTTTTATTCCATTCAGGTTGTAAAGCATCATTAGTTTGTTTTTTCTTTATTATTATTATTACACTGACAAAACTGGGTGGAAGCTTCCAGTTGACATTACGATAAAAAGCTGATGCTTGCGTGGAAGCAACTATGATACAGTAAAACAGGAACATTTTTACTGGTCTGATTCCAAAAGCATAAATATCGGTACATGTGGTTGACAAACCCGGATTACCCAATGGGCATTATGGGGGGGCGCCCAGGGGCCCACGCGCATCTAGGGGCCCATGGCCAAGCCTCTTGGTTTGTTTGTTTTTTGTTGTTTTTTTTTTTTTGAGGGATTGGAGCAGCTAGAATTGGAGAAACCCGTAGACTGTATAACCAATAAAAATCATGTTGATTTTTTTTTTTTACCAAAATGGAATGTTTTGATTGGACAAACAAAGTCGGACGTCACTGTCCTTATAAACGCAGCACTGACAGCACCGCCGCGTACCCTACGGCGTAGGCCCTGCGTTGGTGTAACGCGGAACCATAAACAGCCTTTAGCCAGTTGTCGCATCAGAAGTAGCCTTAAAGCAGGACAGTCATGCTGAGTTTCAGCAGGCAGAAATGATTAAAAACTATCTCCGGGCTGCATGGATGAGGCCTCAAACCTCACCTTGCTCTCAATCCAGAGGGACATCGCTATTGATGAGAGCAAAGTGATTGAAAGGTTTGCGGCGATGAAGAACCGGCTGATTGTTTAATATGTACCCCCCCCCCCCCTGGATGTAAATATGTTTTGTTGTGGTTCTCTGCTCACTGCTGGATGAAACCATCATTGGTAAGTGTGTGAAAATCCTGTATGATGGAGGATATCTGCAGGTGCCGATTTTGTCCATTGTAATCATACAGACAGTACCCTATCAGTGTAAATCCTGTATAAGCTACAGGTGTTTCCAACAAACAGCAGTCCAGAATTCAAAACCCAGTTTGTTTGCATGTTTGTGTGTGTTTTCGGGGGGGAGCACCAAGAATTTCTGCCCTCTTAATCCGGGCCTGGTGGTTGAGCATTGATTTCCAGTCCCTTCTTCAGGTTCTTTATTCCAGGTAAATAACAGCAGCTCAACAAGTCCTTGCAGGGACTTCAAAAGGTGCTGGTGAGCATTCATTTAGTAGACAAAGGATAATATTCAGTATCTGTAAACTCACCAGGAGCAAGACGGGGGTGTTTTAAAGTGTGTGTTTCGGGCCGACGGGGTGCAGGTTGCTTCTCGCTGGTTGCATGTTCCGATGGGATCCAAGGCAGCCAGGGGGATGCTGGAAGTGATAACTAGCTTTGTTATTGTTTGTAGTACTACTAATTGTAATACCAGCAATAATAATAATAATAATAAGATTGTTAATATTGTTATTATTGAGCTTATGGTTGTTGTTGATGTCTTTGCTATTATTATAATAGTATTTTTACTGGTATGTGTACCTCTCCCTCTCATCGTATATATATATATGCATGTATGTATTTCTGTAAATGTATACGAGTGCATCCCTACATGTTTAAATTTGGATATATATTGTACATTACGTAACAAAGACTTACAGATCTTATAGACCAGCATGCATCTCTCTCACACACACATTTCTATTTGTCCTTTTCTTTTAACGTCTGTTTTATGTTAGCATGTCTGTCCATTTTACTGCAACACATTTCACCATGAAGACATCACACAAATACTACAGTTATAACTGCACTACACACTGCAGCCATCACCGTCTGGTCTTTCTTTCAGTTTTGTCCTATCATGTTCCCCACCAGTAATTTTAGTCCTCTCTGTCAGAAGACGGCTTTCAAATTTAAAAATATTTCAGATCAGACTGTCAAACAGGACTGGTGAAGGACACACACACAGTCACACACATTCATGCACATTAAAAGAAAAAAAAAAAAAAACATGTGTGAGCTCATGTGACGCAGATAGCGTTTACAATACAGGTTTAAAAATAGATAAAAAATAGAAAAGGAAAAAAAAAAGAACTTTAAGATGAACAAAGACATGAACATTTTGTCACTTTGTTAAACTTGACTTATTGGAATTTAAGTTTTAAAAAATCTGTGAATTCCTAACTGCTTGGAACTGTTCAGGAATAAATGCAATAGTTATGAAGTCAGCTGTGAAAAGAGAGTGAATAACGGTAAGTTGGTAGGTCACCTTCAGTAAACAGAGGTCCATTTCTAGGCCATGTCCCACAAGAATCGTATCTGCGCTGATGAAACTCAACAATGTGTCTTGAACCTCTCTGAGGGAGCTGTGGGTTCCCTTTACATCCTTCTCACTGATGCCTGAAAACCTTAAGTGTAAAACAGGCAATCAATAGGCAAAAAAAAACAATGCTTGATTAGAAAATATTTGAACGTAAACATCCAAATGAATAAACATTTTACCTGGTATTATAGTCAATGACTTCCTTATTATGGAGTAAGATAACTTCCAAAAAGATGTGTCCATGTTATAACTATTCGTATTCGTAATGATAAACATTTGTATGTAAATAAAAAAGTTGTACCCAAAATTCTGCTGTCACACACATGAGTCTGATAAATTATTAGGGTTAGGATTGTTTTTATGCGAGTATGAATCTAAAAGCCGTGAGTGCAAAGTCTTGTGAATACAACTCTAATTTCTACGACTACGAGTCTTCACTGTGAACACGAATTCAGGTTTATGGGTACGAGTCGAAAAACTGTTGAAATGACGTCACAGGCAGGTCAAAGCATAGAGTGCTGAGCCGTACGTCAACTTCGCCGCCATATTGGATGTGGCAAGACTGCGCTGTAAACTAATACAAGTAAATGGACTTATTTTAATAAAGTGCCTTTCTACAAAGAAATTTACATTTTACGTCGCATTTATTCATTCACACACGCACTAATATACTTGAGAAACAGTTAGGCACCAAATATAATATATTTGATTTTCTCAGATGGCAAAAATAAGAACTTTATTGATCCCACATAGGAGTAATTCATGTTATATCAGCTATAGAGAACAAGGTAGTGCTGAAAAACAATATATATCCCTCCTCACAAAAATAAGAAAAATATGTCAACAAAACAAATTAAAAATTTTTCAAATAAAAAAAATAACATATTTGAACCATTTTTCAGACAATAAAATAACATTTGAACCATTTTTCAGACAATAAAATAATTGAAAAAATCTGAAAAATAGTTAAAATATGTTATTTAGTTACTTGAAAATTTAAAAATATGTTTTGTTGATAAGAAAATATGTTTCTCTATTTTTCCTCTTTGGAAGTTATCTTATTCATACATTATCAGCTCTGACGAAGGTGTCGTAAATGACTTGAAGATCTGAACTGACCACCGTCACTCTGGACAGCTCCAGACCTTTCACAGTGTAACACTATATAGACGACATTCAGATGACATGCACTATCGTCACTAATTACGTATTAAAGTTCAGACATCTCCACCTGCAGAACCACCGACTGTTTTATCATCAGGGAAATGTTCATAGTGCTTATTTAAGAGATGTTCTCTACCTAAAACAACTGACATCCAGGAGCTCCCATAACCCCCTGACAGCAGCTGTAGCGGGTCTCCACTCCGCCTGGTACTGCAAGTTCTAAAAACACTACCAAGTTGGATGGTTACAATCCTAAATACAAAAAAGGTTCATAATTGTAAAGACAAAAAATAAAATTAATGTTGCCCTGTTAGAAACCAGCACGTACCGTCTCAGATTACACAATAGTCTCCTAACCCATGCAGCTGAATTTATTTCATTTTTTTTGAACATCTTAATGCCATCTGTCCTTAATAGAAAATACTATGTCTGTTTTTAACTTTGGTTAAAACATTTGCTTGCACCAGTAATAAATGTGATTGTTCTATTTTCACTGTCTGTTACTTTGACCACCATAACCTTTTACCTCCAACAGCGTTACCCGGGTAACCCGTTATCTTGTGTCATGCAGTACAAAGAGGAGCGAGTCAGAGTTCAGCTTCATAAAGTTGATGAATATCTTTGCAGGTGCAGCTGTTGGAAGACGACAGTGACTTTTACCGTCGGTACAAGTCATCATGGAGCTGCGTCGCTCTACTTGTGTTCTGCTGGTTCTCTGTTTGACGAGTGCAAATGCCGGGAACATATTGGTGTGGTACACGGAGGCCAGCCACTGGATTAACATGAAGCCGGTGCTGGAGACTCTGATCGACAGGGGACACCAGGTGACCGTCTTGGTTCCGAGTGTATCCATGTTCATGAACAGCAGCGAACCAGCTCGCTTTCGCTACGAACCTTTCAACGTCTCCGTCTCCCATAAGGATTTTGAGGACTTTCTTGAAGAGTTTTTTCATTTCTCCATGTATGAAATTGATTACTTAAACTACTTTCAGCTTTACATGAGATACATGGATATTATGAAAACTGATCTGCATTATTCGTTGAAGTATTTGGATGGTGTGATTAAATCAAAAACCATAATGAAGAAGCTGAAGGCAGGAAACTATGACCTTCTCCTGGCTGACCCGATATACCCCGGCAGTGACTTGGTTGCAGATACTCTGGGGATCCTGCTCGTCTTTTCCTTGCGTTTTTCCATGGTTCATAACTGGGAGAGACTGTGTGGTCAGATTCCCGCTCCACCTTCCTATGTCCCCGGTGCCATGAGCAAACTGACAGACAAGATGGACTTCTCCGAGAGATTGTGGAACTTTATCTTCTATGCTCTGCAGGACATAGTAATAGACTTCGTTGTGTGGAATGAGGTGGATAGATATTATTCTGAAGTCAAAGGTGAGAAACTCAACAACAATCACTTAGACTTGATGTTTTTAAAAGTGTATTTACTGAGAATGATTTCATTTTGGTTTTGGTTAATTGAAGTACCTTGATATATTTTTACATCAAGTGAACTTTTATCTGATACATTTTGTTATAGGAGCCCCCACCAGCGCCTGTGAGTTGATGGGTAAAGCAGAAATCTGGTTAATACGAACATACTGGGATTTTGAATTCCCTCGTCCACTGCTTCCCAACTTCAAATATGTTGGAGGAATCCACTGCAGGCCTGCTAAACCTTTACCAAAGGTGGGTCTGTCTCCACATCAGGCTTAAAGTATTGACACAATTTCTTGTAAAAAAACAGGAAGATCCTTCAGAGTATCATGGCAAGGACAAGTGTCCAGATGAGAGACACTCGTCCTTGTGCTGGCAAAAGAGGTGCCACAGGGATCGGTGCTTGGCTATGCCGATGACACCCAGCTCTTCCTTTCAGTCCCACCTGGTGACATTGCCGTCTCAATGCAAATATCAGCCTCTGATATCTCTGCATGGATGAAGGACCGTCACCTTCAGCTAAATCTGTCCAAGACTCTAGCCAGTCACTCCTTACCTCCTCAGATAAGCGTGCAGCTGGATTCCAGTCTTCTGCTAGGAATCTCTGTGTCATGTTAGACATCTAGCTGACATTTAAGGATCAGTTAAACCTCTGCAGATGATCCAGAATGCAGCAGCACGTCTGGTCTTCAATCAACCCAAGAGAGTTCATGTCACTCCGCTGCAAATCTCTCTGCACTGGCTTCCAGTTGCAGCGCACATTCAAAGCTCTGCTTCTGGCTACCAAACAATAACCCAAACGGCTCCTGCCTACCTTCACTCCTTCATCCAGAGCTACACTCCCTCTTTACAGCTCCGCTCAGCCAGCAAAAGACGCCTGGTTTTTCCACCACAACGTGGTGTGAAATCAGTATCTAGACTCTTCTCCTCCATTGATCCCCGATGGTGGAACGACCTACCAAACTGTCCTATCTGCAGGGTCCGTACCTCCCTTTAAGAGCAAGCTAAAGACTCAGCTCTTTAAGGAGCACTGCTGCATCTAGTAAACTTCTCAGCTCATCAGATTGAGTTATAATTGTCCAGCTCTTTTAGTGGAGCGGCTAAGAGTGGATTTTAAGCAGAATCGTGCATTTGGTGATACAAGCATTAAAATTGGCATGAGCAGTCTCCATGGGTCACTTGACAAGAAAATTGTCTGAGCCACTTGAAATTTCAAGTTGGCGGCCATTTTTCAAGATGGCCGCCACCTTGGTCGATCAATTAAGTGATGTAATTGTTTGGTTGGTGATATAGGCATGAAAATTGGCATGAGCAGTCTCCTTGGGTCACTTGACAAGAAAATTGTCCCAGCCACCGGAAATTTCAAGTTGGCCGCCATTTATCAAGATGGCCGCCACTTTGGTTTTCTTGATAAGTGACTCATGGACAATTTTCTTTTCTTATAACCAAATGCACAATTATGTGACTTATCTGCTCCACTATTTGCAAGACTCAGCACTGAGAAAGCTGCATGCACTTATGACAAGATGATCGTATGATGGCGTCTTTTAAAACGTAGTTTTCTTATATAAAAGGGAGTGTTGTGTTGAATGTGAAGGGTACACTTAAAGAATAAAAAGCTAGCATGGCAGCACCTGTGTCAGACTGGATTCACAGCAGTCTGACCAGCACTGATCCAGCTGGACCTCCTATGTGATTTCTTGCTTGTGTTGGTCTCTCAGATGTATGTTGCTTTGGATAAAACCGTCTGCTAAAATGACAATAGTAGTAGTAAAATGCTGAGCTATAAGGAAAAACTGAAACAGTTGGTGTGGTGACTGTGGGGTAATATTACTGTTCTTGCAGGATATGGAAAAATTTGTGCAGAGTTCTGGAGAGGCTGGAATTGTGATCTTCACTTTGGGATCCATGATCAAGAACATCACCACAGAGAAGGCAAACATGATTGCCTCAGCCCTCGCTCAGATTCCACAGAAGGTCAGAACAATCTCCAGGTTCCAGATTAAATCAGCTTCAATTAATCCTGAAAGCAACTTTTACAGCTGCACTTGGAGTTTCCTTAATATGTTGCAGAACTAGAACTAGTTCACTGCTTTTATATGTTGGAATCCACATCACAGCCTGTATGTCAGAGAAAACCTCCAGATTTGTTTTGATTTCCAAAGAGCAACATATCATTTATCATTCTATAATTATTATCCTTTTACGTATTTCTAATTTTGGGACAGGTTTGTAAAATGAGTGGGTCTAGATTAGGACTGTGATCTGGTCCCTCACTTTTCCAGGCTGCACCAAACCAACCGAACCCTTGGTCAAGACACTAAACCCTGAATATGACAGTGTTTAAAGATAAATTGACTGCATTTATAAAGTTCTAAAGTCTCGATGGCCACTTGAAGTGCTTTAGACTGCATGTCTCATTCACTCTGGACATTTGCATATGGAGTGCTGAAACCGCAAATAGAATCACCAACCTGAACCCCAGCCAGCCTAAACAGAAATTTTCTGTGACTGGGTAAAATCCTGTCTGTTACAAAGAGCACGTTCAGAGGTCCATGAAACGAGACTTTGCTACATAAAGTAATTACATTTTTAAGGACTTATTAGGTGTTTTTTTCAGAATCTGTCAATTGCTAAGTACGACCCAGACTTTTTTGTGCGGAGACTGAAAATTCATGGAATTTGTTTACAATAATTGTAATAATAAAAGGTTTTGAAATTAATGATATTCAAAGTAGTGCAATTACATTTTTAAAATATAATGACAAAACTATTGCTTGTGTTTCAGGTATTGTGGAAATACAGTGGCAAAAAACCAGAAACTACTGGTCCGAACACCAGAATTTACAACTGGATCCCTCAGAATGACCTGCTCGGTGAGTAAAGTTGAGATTTCATATTTTAGGATATATTCAAAACAGAATGACTGCATTGTACTAACAGAAAATTACAATACGTATTCAGATGCTTTAACTACTGTCAGTTGGACTTTAACCCAGTTAATCTAATCACATCAATACATTTACTCAGGCTAATCTACTTTGTTTATTGCAGTTCCTTTACAAAACAAGTTAATGATTATCCTAAAATGACAACTACACCATCCATAAAATGACACACACACACACACACACACACACACACACACACACACACACACCTAAAATGCTAAGATTTATAAGCAGGTTTTCTTTTTTTTACCCACTCAGTTTTTGAAATAAATGCAAGTCACTGAACCACTTTCATGATAGTGATGAAGGTATTTTTCCAACCATATACTGTTTACATGGTCAGCATACGAGATGTTTTGGTCACATGAATTAAGGTGTGAAAGACTGTTAAATTGTGAGGAAAGGAGAGTCAAGACTGCAGTTTAACTGCTGGGTAGGTGAAACCAGTTTAACGCTGATTATTCCTGTTAAACATAAGGCGTTTTCCAATTAGATCCCGCTATTAATTGGTGTGCCACAAAGGGGGTGCTGGTTCAGTTATTAAAAGGTTATTAATAATTGTCTTACGATAATTATTAATAATTAATAAAGAAGATTACTTATCAAAATGAAATCAAAACAGGGCACCACCTTACTTATCAGGAAAATAATAACTGAACAGCAAAATCAGTCTCAAGGTAACTGTTATTCCCTACGTGCCAGCCTGTTGCCAGGGGGGGCGTTACAGAATAACAGTGAAGGAAGGAGTCTGAGCACAGACCTTTGCAGCCAGCAGCTGTGACAAATATGTATAAAATAAACACAAACAACTTCTCTTATTCAAATGAATCAGAATTTATTTACACAAGTGTTAAAATATAGTGAAACAACATGGGACAAATTCTGATGGCTAAACTACACAGAAACAACAACTACCTAAACATTAACACAAACTTCAGATTATATACGTGTGAGTGTGTGTGTGTTCAGACACGTGGTGAGGCAAAGGAAATGATGGCTGACAAAGCAACCTGATCTCACAAAAATCTGTGAAATGCCCACGACCTCTCACCACTATTTTCCGTGGCACCAACACGGAAATGGTATAATTCCGTGTGAGCACCACGGATATTGTACCTATGCGAAGTCAATGGGCTCCGTTGTCGTGATATATACACGGATTATTACAGTATTATTATGTATATATTGTTCTTTATTATAGTGGCTAAGTTATGAGTTTTTGACGCACAAGTTACTGTTTGTTACTGTCAGTTTGTAAAAGCATGTTTTTAACGCTGTTTTAACAGTGTTTTAATGGTGTTTTTATGATTTTTAACAGTATTTTGACAGCGAGTATTTAACCATGTTTTCTAGTATTTAACGTAAATTCGAGTATTTAACCATGTTGTTTGCTGTCGCCATGACGACGGAGGTGGCGTAAGTGATGTGAAATTATTATTTTTAGCAAAAACCACAAGCGTTTCCTACTTCTAACCAATCATAAGTGATGCATTAACCTAACCAGACCTTAACCAGATCGTTGTCCAGCCACAAAATATTCTTTTTAATTGCTTTTGAACCAGGAAGTGGAGACAGGCGATATTTAAATTCATTGTTTTAACCATTCTGCCATTTCGTCAACCACAGGGAATTCCATAAAAACACCATTAAAACACTGTTAAAACAGCATTAAAAACATGTTTTTACAAACTGACAGTAACAAACAGTAACTTGTGCGTCAAAAACTCATAACTTAGCCACTATAATAAAGAATATACATAATAATAATGTAATAATCCGTGTATATATCACGACAACGGAGCCCATTGACTTTGCATAGGTACAATATCCGTGGTGCTCACACGGAATTATACCATTTCCGTGTTGGTGCCACGGAAAATAGTGGTGAGAGGTCGTGGGCATTTCACGGATTTTTGTGAGATCAGGTTGTGACAAAGTCACGTGGTGACTGAGTCTCGTGTGATTCAAAATGGCGGACGAGAGTTCGTCTCATCCAGTGAAAAACAAACTCAGAGGCTTTATGGCCAAGATAAGTGTGCGTGTGTGTGTGGGGGGGTTAGTAGGAGAGGATGAGAGGCATAAAGAATAAAGTAAAACCCAAGACACTAGAATAACTTCTCACTACCAGAAAACCAAGTTCTTCTGATGTTTCCCACACAGAGACGCACCAATGTGAAACTAACTTCACATCTGCGCTCTGGTCATTCAACCGGGAAATGAGGAAGGGCTTTGTTTTCTGTTGTGGAAGAGCATGTCACCAAGATCCAGCAACGTGGATGTAGCAGTAGACAAACAATAAAATAAACACACTTTAACTAATAAACACAGTTGTGACGGGATCAGCAGTCGGCTCATAACGTAAAACTAAGCTAGTTAAATGTGTTAACTATGTTTCTCTGCCCAGACACAAAACAGAGTCTTACGTGGATCTTTGTTGTTGAAGAAAAAGGTGGTTTGGTCTGGCCGGTCAGCGTTCCTTGGTGAACAGCTGGGTGGTTACGCTCTATCCTGCTCTCATCTCAGTGTGGATGAGAGGTGCATTATGGGTACAGCAGCTGGGCCTCCTTCAGCTCCAGGTCGGTCCAAAGGCGTTCACGTCAGGGCATGCAAGGGTCCCTTGTTCGGCTCATCTGGGGCTCAGAACATTTGCAGGTCACTCGTTGCAGCTCTGCAGACTATGGTTGCCATTTCACGATAATGGAGAAGGCCGGCCCATAGCTAGTAGCTTTTCATGCTAAAATAGGAGCTGTGGCCTTTTCATAGCTCACAGAGAACTCCATGGGACCGTGGACAGGTCAGAGGTAGAAGGGATCATAGGAGGAAGAGAGCAAGAAAGGGGGCGTGGGGGCTATTCCTTATCACCGAAGGGCCGTAAATGCAAAGCCTGCTGGGGCTTTGAGTCATTAAGGAGGTTCCTTTGTTTCGAACCATGCAGTCAGCCGTAAGAAATCGAGGCTGGCCTCAGAATTGAAATCAAGTCTTTTCATGTTCAACACAGGACTGTGGCCCAACATATTGCTGGATGATGAATGCGTGTTTAACGTGCATAGGGTAATATAAATACAAGGCGTGTCATTTACCACATCATGCCTGAAGGAGAGTTGAGGGGAGGGAAGGCTAGTCCGGGGGCGTTATCCATGTAACATAATGTAAGGTATGTTGGCGTGTAGAAATGAAGCATTATCCCCACCTTAGCAGGATAATATGCGCCATCATCTGGGTGTTGCTCCTCGTCATTTTTGTGGTCATTGTTCAAACAATGGCCTATCCTTTGTGGTTCCGGACATATGCCCGTTTATGGCATCCTCGGCTCCAAGGCAGAGTAGCTCACAGATCTCATCTCACAAGTTACTCATCTTGTAAATATGTATCCTACCTGTGACCTACCATCAGCCATTTCCTTATTTTATAATAAATAAATACTTCAAGTCAGTCAGAACTCAAGGGCCTGTTAGATACTTGGTAGCACAAGCTTAAAAATGTGTATTTTCATTTGATAACTTTGGTTGATTTCAGGTCATCCTAAAACAAGAGCTTTCATCACTCACGGTGGCACAAATGGGATTTATGAAGCCATCTACCACGGTGTTCCCATGGTGGGGATCCCCATGTTTGCTGACCAGCCAGACAACATGGTCCATGTGAAAGCTAAAGGAGCTGCAGTTGCTATGGAGCTGAACTTCATGACTGTTGAGAGCCTTAGAGATGCCATCATCACAGTCGTCAACGACAAATCGTAAGTTATTTTTTTTTATCTTTGGCTCCCTCTTGTTTTAGAGGTTAAAGCAGCACTATGTAACTTTTCCACCTTAATATCATATTTCCAGAGTCATTGTGATGGTACATCAACTTCCAACAGGTTTAATGACACCTCTGTCATGGTCTTAGGGGATCTGTATCGCCTTCACTGGCACTATGTAACTTTGAGGAGCATGGTAGGAACCCTGCCACACTAAAAAACTACACATTTTTACGGCTTTGACTGCTTTACGGCATACGTCACTTCCCCCTCCTTCCCGATTCGCAGTGGAGACGAAAAAGGGTGGGGCGTGGAGCGCAGAGCTCAGGAGAAGCTGGTAACCCGTTGCTGCGTTGTGGCTGCAGCAGCTCCAGAAGTGGGGAAAAGATCGCTAATGGTTTAACTTTTCACCGCTTTCCTGCTTGGAGCAGAACCACGGAGGCCGGCCAAGTATCTGAGATAACAGAGTAAAGGAGTCGTCGGCTCGGTTGGATCGCGGCTGTAACGACCAAACATAACCTTCCACAGTTTACTACAAACAAACACTCACACAGACCGGGCGCTCATTCACACAGGTTTTTATTCCCACTTCTCCAGCTAAACGCAGTTGCTGGCCAGCTCTCTGCGGTGCGATTAACCCCAATCTTCAGATGAAACTAGTTTGTTGAGGAAAAAATAGTAACTCTATTTGTAGCTGCAGAGGAAAAAAATAATCTCACGAGGAAAACAAAAATATTGCTCACGCCTCGGAGTCTCTTCAGCATAATATAGCAGTCAAAAAAGAAAAAAGTAAGAGTAATACAAAACATGTACTGTATGTTGTACTATTATACAAATTTATTGAAACACATGGCGAGTCAAACATCCTTTTCAGCAGTTTAACATCTTTTTTTTGCATTCCGTCTGTTCACTTGGTGAAACAGAAAAGCGTCCCGTCTTCTCTCAAAACAAATGCACGCGACAGGGACAGGATCTTTCCGGCCGTACACGCTGGTGCTCATGGGAAATGTAGTGTTCTTTCTGGAAAAGCACTACCGCTTTTGTCCAAAAGAGCCGCCAAACTCAACAAAAGCTGAAAGTTACATTGTGCTGCTTTAAAGCACGTAGCGTGTACTGCCGGAAAGATCCTTTCCCCGTCGCGTGCATTTGTTTTGATAGTAAATGAAGACGGGACGGACTTTCAAAACTACTTTTCTGTTTCACCAAGTGAACAGACGGAACGCAAAAAAAAAGATGTTAAACTGCTGGAAAGGAACTGGAATTTACCGGGATACCTTAAACAAGGAAGCCAGGGAGCGGTATATGGAGAAAATAATGATTATTATCGGTTTAGATCCATATGAAATCCCTACTAAAGAATGGAGCTCCTCGTCGGAGCTCCACTCTTTAGAAAGGATTTACTGCCGCAGTTCTGCACAACCCACGTCTCCGGCTACCTTGTTTAGGCGTGTTTGGCAGCTGCTTTGGTAAATGTTTGACTCGCCATGTGTTTCAATAAATTTGTATAATAGTACAACATACAGTACATGTTTTGTATTACTCTTACTTCTCTTTTCTTTTTTTTTTTTGACTGCTATATTATGTTGAAGAGGCTCCGAGGCGTGAGCAATATTTTTGTTTTCCTCGTGCGATTATTTTTTTCCTCTGCAGCTCAAATAGAGTTAATATTTTTTCAAACTAGTTTTATCTGAAGATTAGGGGTTAATTGCTCCGCAGAGAGCTGGCCAGCAACTGCGTTTAGCTGGAGAAGTGGGGAATAAAACCTGTGTTTTGATCCGACCCGGTCTGTGTGAGTGTTTGTTTGTGATCATGTGTGGAAGGTTATGTTTGGTCGTTACAGCCGCGATCCAACCGAGCCGATGACTCTTTCACTCTTTTACTCTGTTATCTCAGATACTTGGTCTCCGTGGTTCTGCCTCCGGGCAGGAAAGCGGTGAAAAGTTAAACCATTATTGATCTTTCCCCCCCCCCATCTGTTGTGTGGAGCTGCTGCAGCCACAACACAGCAACGGGTTACCAGCTTCTGCGGAGCTCTGAGCTCCACGCCCCGCCCATTTACGTCTCGACTGCAATCGGGAAGGAGGGGGAAGTGACGTATGCCGTAAAGCAGTCAAAGCCATAAAAAAATTGTAGTTTTTCAGTGATGCAGGGTTCCTACCATGCTCCTCAAAGTTACATAGTGCCAGTGAAGGCGATACAGACCCCTCAGATCATGACAGAGGTTCATTAAACCTGTTGTAAGTTGATGTACCATCACAATGACTCTGGAAATATGATATTAAGGTGGAAAAGTTACATAGTGCTGCTTTAAAGGGAATTGAAAGTCTTATCTCTTTCTTGAAGAGTTTTTTTTTTTTATCTGTTAATGAGTTACATGGAAAATGCATATTATATATTATCACATTTATTAATTCTTAATGAAGCTTAAAGCCCAACTGTGCACACGGTAACCCACGTTTTCACTTGCACGTCAACAGCTATAAAGAAAATGCTCTGCGACTGTCCAGAATCCACCACGACAGGCCCCTGAGTCCTCTGGATGAGGCCGTGTTCTGGATCGAGTTCACCATGAGAAACAAAGGGGCCAAACACTTGCGTGTCCAGGCCCACGAGCTCACCTGGTACCAGTATCACAGCCTGGATGTCTTGATGTTTCTGCTCTCAGTGGTTCTGATCTTCTCATTCATCCTCGTCAAGACCTGCAGTCTCTGTTTCAGGAAGTGCTGTGGCAGAAAAAGCACAAAGAGAAAGGCTGAATAGCAGATTAAACTGAGATGTTGAGAGTTTGTGAGCAGAATACACACGTGAAGTAAAGTAACTTACATTTAGGAACACTGACAGCGTGATGGGTAACTTCATATATGAACCTTCAGTCCTCCTGTGAGCAGTGCGCTTCAAGGCCCTGCTTGTGACCTATTGTTACATCTCTTGCCCAATTCCCTCCACCCCCCTTTCATGTCTCCACTCTGTCAATAAAGAACACAATAGCCATAAAAACAAAATACCTTGAATTTATATTTGTGGACATTGTTTTTTTTCCCCCATCATGTAATTACATCAACTACTGGCAGGTGTGTTCATCTGTACAACTACACCTGAGATCAATTTAGCATTAACTGCTAGTTACTGGCTGGTATGAGTTTTAAAATAAATAAAGCCACAGACAGAACTTTTATTTGATGCTTTTACTTAAACTGTTCATGAAAACCCACCCTTCAAGCTTTTTACAAAGAAATTAGACAAACAAGAAAAAAAAGAAAAGGGGCTCCAAAACTATATTTCACTTTCAGAAAAGTATAACAAACAGTGAGGTAACAAAGTAAATACAACAATAAGCCCCTTTGTTTCAACTTCAACTTTCATGTATGCATCATATTTTTGTGTGAAGAGAATTCCTCTTCATTTTCTCCATTTTCCATCTTCTTTTATCCTCCACAGCATGAGCTCCATGCAGGCAGCCGCGTCCTCTGCAGTGTCATGACCACAAACTGGGAGAAGACAGTAATACACTGATTTAGCAAAGTGTCAGTCAGCCTCCACAGCAGCACATCTGTCAAACTGTTTTTTTATCCATTCAGGTTGTAGAGCATCATTAGTTTGTTTTTTTTTCTCTCATTTTTTATTAACACACTGACAAAACTGGGTGGAATCTTCCAGCTGACATTAGGATAAATATCTGCTGCTTGCATGGTGATGACCCACCACTCTCCTGGATGATCCTCCTGAGGTATTCAGCAGTGAGGTTGTTGAGGCTCAACTTGTGAGGGGGGCCCAGGCGATGAGGGAAGACCACCGAGGTGTCCACCACCATCCCATGAAGCAACTATGATACAGTAAAACAGGAACATAATCTGGAACATTTTTACCGGTTTGAGTCTGAAAGTATAAATTACATGTGGTTGTGTATAGAGTTCCAGTGCCTCCTTCAGGTCCTTTATTACAGGTAGATAACAGTAGCTCAAACTCAACCACTGTCAGTGAGATCAGAGGTGCTGCTGAACATTCAGTATCTGTAGACTCACCAGGAGCAAGACAGGAGTGTTTAAGTGTGTTTCTCAAAGTCATCACCATAATTGTGTGAGCTCATCTGACACAGATAGCTTTTATAATACAGCTTTAAAAAAAAAAAAAAAGACCTGTTTGACCATTACTACAAGTAGCATATAAAAGTGACCCACCTTTGTCCTCTTTGATGATATTTGGGTTAAATCTTTGGCAATACTAAACTATAGATATTTTCAAGGACTTTGTATTGTTACAGTAGGACAACATTCTGTTCAGTTTGAGTGGGGAAAAAAAAAACAACAGAACTTTTAAATGAGTCATTGAGACCCCGTCCACATGTAGCCGGATATCTGCGGATATCTGCTAAACCGGAGATATTTTCCTACGTTTTGACCTGTCATCCACACGAAAACGCTAATAAACGAAGCTTTAAAAAAACTCCGGGCAAAGTGAAGATTTTTGAAAACTCCGTTTATGTAGACGCGTGTAGACACACACAACCGGAGTTTTGCGTTTTCGAACGTCACATTATGCGCCAAAACAACAACAAATCTGCTCTGACGTGCGACTTTTGTTTACTACAGAACTACAGATGATCCAGCATCTGTTCTCCAAGCTATTTATTAAATAAATGGTCTCTGGTCTTGACCACCACTTACTACGTTACACCGACACAGAGCCTACGCCGTAGGGTACGCGGCGATGCGCACCCTACGGTGTAGGGCCCGCGGAGCCCGCGCGGAGGTGCAGCTTCCCCGGGAGCCGCAGATGATCTACAGGTTAGAATGCTTATGAATGTGGTCGAAAATGCAGATCTTCGGTTATGTGTGGAAGGGTTTTTTTTTTTTAAATGATGTAATGTGGATGCAAATTTTTTTATAAACGGAGGGGGGAAATATTTGTTTTTAAAAATACCCGGCTACGTGTGGACGGGGTCTGAATGTACAACGATTTACACGACCTTTGGAAGAAAATAGATTTAGCAGAAATTACGTTTTCAAAAATCTGTGAATTCCTAACTGCTTGGAACTGTTCAGGAATAAATACAATAGTTATGAAGTCAGCTGTGAAAAGAGAGTGAATAACGGTAAGTTGGTAGGTCACCTTCAGTAAACAGAGGTCCATTTCTAGGCCATGTCCCACAAGAATCGTATCTGCGCTGATGAAACTCAACAATGTGTCTTGAACCTCTCTGAGGGAGCTGTGGGTTCCCTTTACATCCTTCTCACTGATGCCTGAAAACCTTAAGTGTAAAACAGGCAATCAATAGGCAAAAAACAAAAAAAACAATGCTTAATTAGAAAATATTTGAACGTAAACATCCAAATGTATAAACATTTTACCTGGTATTATAGTCAATGACTTCCTTATCAGCTCTGACGAAGGTGTCGTAAATGACTTGAAGATCTGAACTGACCACCGTCACTCTGGACAGCTCCAGACCTTTCACAGTGTAACACTATATAGACATTCAGATGACATGCACTATCGTCACTACATAAAGTATTAAAGTTCAGACATCTCCACATGCAGAACCACCGACTGTTTTATCATCAGGGAAATGTGCTTCCATAATCAATAATTATTGTCAATAATCATTGATTAAGTATATTTATATTTACACACACACACACCACAAGTCAAATGTCTGGACACGGTATCTCATTCATTTGAAAAGTAAAGTGTGTCCAAACCTTTGACTAGAAGTATGTATAAATATATTAAAAAAATATATATATTTATTACCATTTCACAGTTTAATGAGTAAACCCCAGGACAGCTTCCATCCGTGTGACACCTTAGGGCAGTAGACACGAACCCATCCAGGCTGAGATGATCATGAACATGCAACTGCTCAAAAAAATAAGAAATAACCATCTGTATTGTTGCACTTATAGGGTCTGCCATTTCTCTAGCTGGAGATGTTCTCTACCTTAAACAACTGACATCCAGGAGCTCCCATGACCCCCTGACAGCAGCTGTAGCGGGTCTCCACTCCACCTGGTACTGCAAGTTCAAAACAGTGACTACGTTTACATGCAGTAAAAATTCGGGTTATTGCTAATATTCCGGTTACTGAAACATTCTGAATATTCCGTTTCCATGTGTGAGCAAACAGGGTTATCCCTGTATACATGGTGATTAATCATTCGGGATATCTGGATCAAACCAGCGACGCACGGAGAACGTGATGACGCAATTACCGTCATTTCCGCTTCTTCTTCCTGTATCCAAGTTCAAAACAAATGCTGCTTCGCGCAACTTTTCGCTCACCTTCTTTTAAATCTGGCTATCCCGGTACTTTCTACCGTCTACAAATGCAGAAATGTTCATATCCTTCATTACATTTATGAAGTGATTAGTCTCCTCCTGGTCTTGTGTTTCTCCGTGTTTATAAGAACTTCCTGGACTCAAAAGACCAGGATTCCTTGTGAACAGAGCATGTGCAGAAAACAAATTCATGTTCCGTTTAATGGGGATATTCCGTTAGGCGTTTATATGAACGAATATTTGGGTTTTAAAAGGAGTAACCCAGAGGTCATATTCGGGTTTTTAAAAACCTGAATATGAGCAAATTCGGGTTATTCAAAAGGTTTATAGGTGTTTACATGGCCGTGCAAATTCGGGTTATTGCCAATATTCGGGTTTTAAAAGGGTTATTGATGCATGGAAACGCAGTAACTGTCAATACTCAACTCTCATTTGCTACATAAACTCACCTAGACAGACCACAGTACTATTACTAATGCAGCAGTACTAATCAAAAAAGGATCACAACACAGAAATTCCACAAATGACATGAATTAAAAAAAAGAAAAGTGTACATTTATGAGTTATAAAGTGATAAAGATGATGGAAATAACTTACCTCTGCTTTCAACTCCTTTCCCAGAATGGTAGTTGCACTCCTCTTTACGGATGTGTTTGCCAGTTACACTCACAGAGTACGTAGCCCCGCAGCGACAGCAGATTCTCTTGAGGGCTTTTGTCAACAATGAAAATGCTCAGACAGAAATGCGCAGAAACATTACACATTGCAGATGTGGTGGCTCTGTGTGCCCTCTAGTGAATAAATAAGAGAACTGAGGAGAATGTGCTGGTGGTGGTGTGATCTTTTCACTTACGGTCTGTGTTCACTTTCTTATCGGCGAACAGAACAGCACAACCGCGTTTCTCCGGGTGCTGGACAGGATAATTGCTCTCAATCATTCTGTCGTCACTCAGAAGATGATCCTTCAGACTTTCATAGAACGCTGCATCGTCTGCTGAAACAGGACAGACACTGAAGCTCTCAAAATACATGACTCAAAATAAAAAAAAAAAACAATGCACAACAGCAGCCTCTCACCATTTCCTTTCAACATATTTAGGTCGAGTGGGATGTTTCCTCTTAGTCTCTGGCTGCTGACTCCTTTTTCACCTGAACCACAGAAATCTTAAATATAGTAGAGCCAACCAATTGCCATTTAGAAGCAGATGTAATAAACAGCAGGGACATCCTTGCAGTTTCCTCCCTCCTCCGGAGATACTCACTCTTTGCAGTAGAAGTACTCTGGTTCTTCAGCCTCTTGAGCGCATTCACAGCAATGCTCAGGTATTTGAGTTTATTTACACTACGGCTGTACACAGTTTTTTCTTCAGCAAGTGCCTATCAACGGTAACATAAGGGAGTACAATGAATAGAGGGAATGCACATGACGTCACAGATGTGATGTGACTTCACAGCGGGTTACGCCCACTGAGTGGCAGAAAGACTGATTGGCTCGTAGACTTTCAGTTTGAGCAACTCAAAAACATCTAAAATGGGAAAGAGCTGTTGTGGGATCGACTGTACTCATAGATTTAGCAAGAAATCTGAGTTATCGTTTTACAGACTGATGAAAAATAAGCTTAAGAGAGACAAATGGGTCGCTGCAATTCACAGAAACAACTGGATTCCAGGCACCGAAACGTGGATTTGCGGTTCCCATTTTGTATCAGGTAATGTTGGATTTTTGGGTAGCTAACGTTAAACGGTCAAATCATTAAGTTCAGTGTCCTCATCACTTTCCTATCGCCAACAAATCCTGCCTTGAAGTAGAACCAAGTGTCAAGACTTTTGTTCAAGCTTTGTCTTCAAGTCTTCAAGCTTTGCTTTGTGTATTTCCCCGGTGTAGAAATTAAGTACATATAAAAATCAGGAAACTGGATTCGTGGCCAAATATTAATGTCCATGGACCATTGGTTCTTGGTAACTGTACGGGTCACTGTCAAGTCCAACTGCTTTTAATTTAAGCCCATAATCGGCTATTATCCCGTCTTTTCCACAGTTTCCCCGACTAGTTGCAGCCATTTTTGCCACTCAGTGCGAGTCCAGTGGGAAAGTGACGTCAATGCAGACCCTCTATATCCAGACGGACGTTTGTCAGTCAGGACGACATTTAGAAGCACAATATGCTCACCTTCTGAAAGGCATCATTAACATTGGGTGTTGTTTTCAGGAACTCCTCTGTGAAGATGTTAACATAACGCTGACGGACGTTATGGGGTACCTTTTCTTTTGCCGCCTCACACTGCTGCTGCTTCAGTTTACGTTTGGAAGGCGCCGGCTGAAAAGCACTACTATTAATATTCATGGGTTTAAGCATGCTTGGCCTTTTATCAGACCTACATTTGTTTCAAAGTACTTAATTTATTCTACCTTAGTAGCTGCCTTGACGGCGGCATTGTGTGTTGCGGAAGAGACCAGCGAATGTAAAGATGTGGATGCGAGGGCAGAGTTGAGCGGAGGCCGACGTGGCGGAGCGTCGATGAGCAGAGGTGCCGTCGAGCGGAATCTCTGGACGGCAGTCACCCCGGGTGGATGGTACGTTTCTTTGGCCGTGACGGCGCTGGGCTGCACTTGACTCACCGGCGTTAACACCGAGGTGACCGGGCTGGAAGTGGACGACGCGACTGAGAGAGGGAAGGCACCCTGAGGGAGAATCAGGTGCAAGCCGTTTCCCACTTCGACAACAGTAGTCCCCACAGGAATGTAGTTCAAACAACCTGTGGAATAAGGAACATTCAGGCAAAGCTCACATGTAACTGTTTCTAAAATGTTACTACTGACATTTGAATAGTTATTCTAAAAGACATCCTGATTTCTTGTTTTTTTAAAAACAAACAAAAACAACACCCTAGGGCTGGATGATATGGACCAAAAGTCATATCTCGATATTTTCTAGCTGAATGACGATACTCGATATATATCCATATTTTTTCTGTGCCTTAATTGGGGTTTCCCCCAAAGCATTATAGCTAGCATCTCTGTTAGCTTCATTTTTTTCTGAGGCAAACCCTTAAAAAAAACAGTCAGTTTTAATACAAAGCCTCGTGCCAAATGTCACACAGGTTCCTTTATTAACAGAGGTCTGCACAATATCAAAATGTATAAAACAAATGAAATAAAAATAAACTGCCTGCATATATAGAATAAAAATGCTTCTTGAATAAAATAAAACAAATCGAAATCCCTTTCCTGCATAACAATTAAATTAAAATACACTGTGCAATTAATACAATTTTACGACGGAGTATTAGGGCCAAACTAAGACAAAAAAAATTGGAAATTACAAGAATAAAGTCATAATATAATGAGAATAAAGTCGTAAAATTACGAGAATAAAGTCATAATGTGGCGAGAATAAAGTCGTAATAGAATAAAGTCGTATTATAAGAATAAAGTCATTATATTATGAGATTAAAGTCGTAATAGATTAAAGTCGTAAAATTACGAGAATAAAGTCGTAAAATTACGAGAATAAAGTCGTAAAATTACGAGAATAAAGTCGTAAAATTACGAGAATAAAGTCGTAACATTGCGAGAATAAAGTCGTAACATTGCGAGAATAAAGTAGTAACATTGCGAGAATAAAGTAGTAACATTGCGAGAATAAAGTAGTAACATTGCGAGAATAAAGTCGTAACATTACGAGAATAAAGTCGTAACATTATGAGAATAAAGTCGTAACATTATGAGAATAAAGTCGTAACATTATGAGAATATAATTTATGAGAACTCTTCTCCCTGTGTAAAAATGAGGAATATTGAGCATCTTGTGAAGTTATATTTATAATATATTTAATATTACGACTTTATTCTTGTAATATTACGACTTTATTCTCAAAATATTACGACTTTATTCTCGTAATTTCCATTTTTTTTTTTGTCTTAGTTTGGCCCTAATACTCTGTCGTACAATGTAGACAGTAACAGGCAGACTTTTCCACTGAGGTTGAAATAACAAATAACAAAACATTTGTGCAAATCTCAAATAAAACATTTAAGTCAATTTGTCACAAAATAAGCTATATCAAAATCATTAAAAAAAAATTAAAAAATGTGTTTTTCTTTTTTCGATATAAACGATATTGTCTCGTACCATATCGCGTTTGAAAATATATCGATATATATTAAAATCTCGATATATCGCCCAGCCCTACAACAGCCACAGCAACAAAACAACCTCTAGATCCCAACCAGCATGATCCACTACTGTATCAGATGGTTACCGTTTTGTACAGTGGCAAGCTGCAGGTTTTCAGGAATCAGGGTCGGAGTAGCAGATGAACTCGGCAACTCAAGTTTCTTCTGGCTGTTGGAGGAAGTAAACGCCTGAGCAGCTTTGACTGAAGAAGTTAGCGTGGAGGCTCTCTGCTGTACTTGCTGGACCTTAGAACTGAATGAAGGCCGCAAACCAAACCCTGACACTCCTGGCTCTCTGAGAGGAACCAAAACCTGGGGCTGAGGCCTGACCTTAGCCAGTGGCTGCTGAAAAGAAGAAAGAAGAAAGAAATAAGTTCAGCTCTGGCTACCACGGGAGTTTAAGAGCAGCAATGTCACATGACGATGCCCCTTTCTTAGCATGTACAACTTTACTTTTCTCCTTTTCTCACGTGCATGTATTTTTACTTCAATGTCAGTGTCATATTTCACTGTTACATTTCACTTGCAGGAGATGTTTTATGACAGAGAGGGGAAGTATAATTTAAGGGGTACTCTAAATTTTAAGACTCGTAGAATACGAACAACTATGAAAAGATTTTCTATATCAGTCAGTGGAGTTAAACTATGGAACAGAATGGATTCAGAATCAAATAAAACAATGTCCAAACATTAACCAGTTTTAAAACGAATATAAAAACACATATGTGTATATATATATATATATATATATATATATATATATATATATATATATATATACACACACACACACACACATACATATATATATATATATATATATAGTGTAAATAAGTATATTTATATAAATATCTATATGGGCATATGTGTACAAATACATAGAAATATTCAACTATGTGTATGTATGTATGTATGCATGTATAAGTATGTGTGTGAGTATAATTACAGTATATAATAGTAATAATAATAATACTGTTACTTGGCAGTGTGAGTACAGTGTGTGAATATTTATAAATACAGGTTAAATGATCAGTGAATGGGGGTAGGACTAAATAAGTTTACACTTCTTCCTACTCCTTTTTTGGCACATGTAAATCAAGTTAGCAAGTTTTAAAGGATGAAATTCTTGTTTTCTTAAACTTCTCATGAAGTGTTGTTTCTTTTTTTTTTTTTTTTATTTGTACAAAAATAAAATAAATTAAAAAAAAATATGGAATAGGGAAAGCATTCCCTCCATTCCTCCTCGGCTCAGTCTAGGCGTGTGTGTTCATGTTTGAGAACATGTCTGGATGTGCCATGGTTTACACTGATATACCTCTGTGTTTTTGGCTTCATGAGCCACCCTCTTCTTCCCCGGCACCGCTTGGAGTGTCACTTCCATCTCTGGCTTCTCCGTCTCCATAGGAAATCCAGTCTAAGAGTCAAATAGTAAACATGCGTGAACATGTTGACACGGTTGAATGAAAAATTATCGGCAGCGTACGGCACTCACCGATGTGTCGGGATCCTCCTCGTCTTCCTTGTCCTCATCGTTGGCCTCCATAAAGATCCTGTAACATTCCTCCATTGGGTCACTGTCTGACAAATCTAGTTCTAAATAGCCGATGTCTTCCTCCTCTTCCTCTTCCTCCTCTTCCTCTTCGTCGTCCTCATCCGGACTGGAGCTGATGATTATAACTGGTTCAGGATCTGCCTTCTGAAGCTGCACATTGGGCTCAGCTCTGGTATTCAAATGTGGCTTTACAGAGGAAACATCTTGAGTTGGAGCTGCCCCTGCTTGCTCCTGGCGTCTCACAGACGAGAGGTGGGACATGGTAGATTTCCCGTGCATTTGAACTGGCTTCGTGCTTGAGATTTTCTGTCCCTCTTGCACAACTGATGGTCCACTCTGCCTTGGCCATTTGTCATCGAGCCTGCTCTGTTCTGCAGTCGGGCCTTTCTGAGCATGTTGTCTGGGTGGAGAATCAGTATATTCAACCTTACGAAAAAGTGAATCAAGTCCTTTCATTTTGTGCTCACTGCCCAGCGGCTCCTGCTGAGGACTTTCCCAGTGGTGATCCCGCTGGTCTGTGGCGACAGGAAGACTTGTTGGCTCAGGGATATCGTCTACAATTTCAGTAAAATGGAAATCAGCAATTTGACACTCACTTTCAAGATCTTCTAAACAGCCAGTTAAATCAACTATACTCCCATCAACTGATGCATTTTTTAAATCTTTACCATCATCAAAAGTAGGTACATTTTGATTATGTTTATGAATCTTACTTTTCTTCTCTCTTAAACTAGATGAACCGGTGTCACAAAGCGCCTTGGCCTTTCTTAGGTTCAGCGGTGCAGAATCCTGTGAGAATTTTCCCCCGACAGAATCAACAGGTTTCTGGAGTTGACCACTTATTTTCTCAGGAAGAGAAAGATAATCAATAATCAGCACACCGTCTTCATTAGAGTCATCTAATGGTACTGGAAACGGCGACTGAGAAACGTGGGCCTGCCGAGTAGCTGGTTCCTTCTGATCAGGCGTTGATTTCTTCAAGTCTTGTCGGTTTTTAACTCTCTTCTCCTTGGCCGATGAGCTATACGACTGCAATGCAGCAGAAAAGTTGGACATAGGGTCGTACTCTAAATCAGTCCTTGGTCGCGAGCTGTCGACCACATACTTCCTCGGTCGCGGGAGGGCTTTGTGATCTGCACTCGAGTGCGATTCATAAGAAGCACACCTTGAAGGAGCTGCATTGCTTTTGCTTTCTGCCTGAACAGTCTGGTAGGAGGAAAGCCGCCTTTGCTCCCGCTCCACTTCGTGCCTGACGGTCTCAATCTCCTTGTTGATGCGCTCCAGCTCATGCAGGCAGGTGCCTGCCGTCTCGTTTCCCGGTGCTCCATAGGAAGCGTGTGGACCATGAGAACGCTCTCCTGTTCACCAAAAATAGGAAATAAGACTTTGTGAATTGTGAAGTTTGGGTATTTTTGGAGACTATACAATTCAAAGAATTCAAAACCCCTGGTTTACATTACAAAACTGAGTACACCTTATCAAAAATAATATGTTAATGGCCCTTTAATTTATTTTTTTTTTAATTAAAAAAAAAAGAAAACGTAACAAAACTGGCAATTTTTAAGACACAATAATATTGTAATGAATATAACATGTATTGTAATTCGTGACAATGCAACTATGAACATTTTTGAAGTGAGTTGGGCATACCGCTCTTCAAACTTTTGAGTTGTTAACCAGATACTTCCTACGCAAGTATTTCATTAAATTAATATCTGGCCATATTAGAAATTAAAAATGTTGAATTGGTTTAAATATGACTCATCAAATTTTACCCTTGGGTCTTTTTTAGCAGTAATTGCTTACTAGCATCTATGCATGCGTTTCCCCCCCTAAAAAAATAAATAAATAATTATATATATTTTTTAAGTCTTTTTTTTAACCCTTAGAGTCAAATACCTTCAATCTGCTTGGAGGAAGAGGAAAGGTTTTGTTTATACAGAAGGGAAGCTATAGCCCGAGAAATTACTTCTGTGTAGATGAGTTTTTTTTTTTCATTACAAGTTTTCAAACAATTTCCATTCAACCCTTGTAGGTAATTAGGGACATTTCATCCTTTCAGCCAATGTTTGGCCACAATTCTGGTTGTTACTCTGTAAGGATTTTTTTTTTTTTTTCTTGAAAAATGTAATTCTAATTTCGATTTGTTCCAAACACACACAAAACACGTTTAGGCCTACTGCCCTTCCTAAAAGTTTGGTCTTAATCACGTGACCAAATACTGAATCATTTTAATTAATGTAATGCCAATTTGATTACATGTCACTGCATTTAGAAAAAAAAACATATTTTAGGTCAGTCTTAATACCAAAAAATTAACAACAGCGTTGATTTTAATGCTTCATTAGGTACTTTTATACGTTTTACTGTACAGGAATTACATTGTTCATGCATAGGCCTGTAATGGGAAAATTATGTCATGTCATGGCAAAAATGTAAAATAAATTATATACTTTTATCCTAAATGAAATACTGACATAGAAAATGTGATTATATTAAGCAAAAGTTGAAGAGATTAAAAACGGTGATTTGAATAAGACTTAAGACTTTTTTTTTTAATGTTTTGTGCTCTAATGAATTGAAGCGACCCTAAAGCTATAGATGTCTCTACCTACGGGAAAATTAGTATAAAACTTCTCACACACATAGACACACGCCACAAAAAAAAAATTATAAAAAAAATACTGCTTTTTAAAATCAAATTTAAAAAGCATTTTTTTAATTAAGAGTCAAGATATGGGTATAAATAAATCAAGAGTGTTAGCCAGCCATGGCTTGAGTGTCCAACTGACCTGTTAAATCCACAACGGTGGATTTGTTCAAGCTGCCAAACGTGTCCCACAGCTTTGAGGTGTGTTTGTATGAACAGTGAGGTCTCTCACACAGCCCACGTTGAGCGAAGGGACAGTTTATATCGGCGAAAAGCCCCGCGGAAGGAAACATCTGAAGCGGAGACCCAACGCCGCCGGGCGGCGTGCTGATCAGCGCTGATGCTGCAGGTGAAACCTGCACACCTGCACACCGGCCCGCTTATACCGGCCCGCTCCGCTCAGTCTCACTTTTACTGTGTTCAAAATAATCATGAATAATGTGTTTTCAGCATGTTTTATTTCATTCTGTTTAGTTTCATAACGAGGTAAATGTAATAAATTGAGGTTTTTTTTTCTTTTCACTTTTGGAGGCTGGTCGTCAAGTCGCCTCCGACACGGTAGATGGCGCTGTTCTGCAAAAAAAAGGGATGAGATATCATAGACATATATACGTAGACGCTCCATCGAGCGCTGCTGCTGCGATACGTCAACGTCGCCGCCATATTGGATGTTCAAGACTGCGCTGTAAACTAATACAAGTAAATGGACTTATTTTCATAAAGCGCCTTTCTACAAAGAAATGTACGTTTTACGTCTCATTTATTCATTCACACACGCACTAATATACTTGGGAAACAGTTAGGCACTAAATATAATATATTTAATTTTCTCAGATGGCAAAAATAAGAACTTTATTGATCCCACATAGGAATAATTCATGTTATATCAACTATAGAGAACAAGGTAGTGCCGAAAAACAATATATATCCCCCTTCACAAAAATAAGAAAAATAGAGAAACATATTTTCTCATCAACAAAACAAATTTTAAATTTTTCAAATAACATATTTGAACCATTTTTCAGACAATAAAATAACATTTGAACCATTTTTCAGACAATAAAATAACTGAAAAAATCTGAAAAATGGTTCAAATATGTTATTTTGTTACTTTTAAAATATGTTTATGTAAAATATGCTTTGTTGATGAGAAAATATGTTTCTCTATTTTTCTTATTTTTGTGAAGACGGATATATATATATATATATATATATATATATATATATATATATATATATATATATATATATATATATATATATATATATATATATATATATATATATATATATATATATATATCAGGGGGGATGGTGGATTTTATCATATGGGGACAGATAATTTGTGCTGATTACAAATAATATAATATATTACAAATAATAGCAGTGACCAAAACACCTGCAGAAATACTGCAGGAATGACATAACCGCAGTTAAATGCAGCCTTCTGTAAGCTTGAAATATCCACTGGGCTTACATCAAATACATCAAAACACAACAATAAAAAACACTTTTCTGAACTTATCAATATGACTCTGTCCTTCACAGGATAAGTAAAATGGATCACTGCAAAAACTCTAAATCTTAACAAGAATATTTGTCTTATTTCTAGTTAAAATGTCTCATTTTAGTAAAAAAAATCTCATAACACTTAAAACAAGACTCATCACTGGAAAAAACAACAATTTTCATCTGTTTCAAGTAGATTTTCACTTAAAATAAGTAGAAAAATCTGCATGTGGAACAAGATTTTATTGTTTGTAATGAGAGGATAAATCTTGTCCCATTGGCAGATTTTTCTACTTATTTCAAGTGAAAATTTACTTGAAACAGGTGAAAATTGTCAAATAAGTTATTTTTCTGGTAATGACTCTAAATGTTGAAATAGCAGTAAAAACACATTCATTGATGAAATGACATAAGGGATGGAAAGGAGGGATGGCAGTTTTACAGGGGGGTTGATTTTGACCGTTTTTTATTTCAGGGGGGATGCCATCTCCCCTCATCCCCCCCTCATCCCCCCTCAACTCGAGTACTGTATATATATATATATATATATATATATATATATATATATATATATATATATATATATATATATATATATATATATATATATATATATATATATATATGTGGGATCGATAAAGTCCTTATTTTTGCCATCTGAGAAAATTAAATATATTATATTTGGTGCCTAACTGTTTCCCAAGTATATTAGTGCGTGTGTGAATGAATAAATGAGACGTAAAACGTTAATTTATTTGTAAAAAGGCGCTTTATTAAAATAAGTCCATTCACTTGTATTAGTTTACAGCGCAGTCTTGCCTCATCCAATATGGCGGCGACGCTGACGTAACGCAGCAGCTCCATGGGGCGGATGCGTATATCTATGTGAGATATTTGGTAAATAAAGTGTACAACAGGAGCGACACGCTACCAATAATAACTACTGAAATCAGAAGTGCTATTTATCTCTTTTGAATGTAAAGAAACCCAGGAAAAGTGGTCTTTTAACATGGATATCAGTAATGACGAGCTGGAAGAAGATGAAACCCAGTGGGAGAGTCGTTTCCTGGATTCAGCAGCATCTCCGGCTCCTGTTTCTGGTAAATTGCGTCTCAAAGTCTCAAGCTGGGCTGAGAAACTGTCTGAAATCAGACGTTTAGTTACTGACATCTGTTGTTTGGTCACATATCTATTTCAGAAGCAAGTGTCAACAAGAAACCGGGACCTCCACACCGAGTGATTCTGCATTTTGACCTGGACTGCTTCTACGCTCAGGTGGAGATGCTCAGAAACCCAGCTCTGACACACGTGCCTTTAGGTAAACTGTCCAAAGATACCGCGGTTGAATTGGTTTGATATTGTAGCCTATATTGGATATTATGAATTCAACACCCATAAAACTTGTGATAGATACCACTGATTTCGGTCAAACCACTTGTGATGTGTTCATGGTCATCTAGACTATATAGGCTATCACAAGAGAGTAATTATTATAAAATCATATTATGGGCTGATTTAATGAGGTTTAATGAAAACAATCTGTGTTATGTATCACAAGTTTTATGGGTGTTGTATTCATTAAACCTCATTAAGTCATCATTAAACCTCATTAAATCAGCCCATAATATGATTTTATAATAATTACTCTCTTGTGATATATAGTCTAGATGACCATGAACACATCACAAGCAATATGACCAAAATCAGTGGTATGTATCACAAGTTTTATGGGTGTTGAATTCATTAAACCACATTAAATCAGCCCATATATATGATTTTTAAATCAGCCCATATATATGCCCATATATATGATTTTTTAATAATTACTGTTTTGTGATATATAGTCTATGACCATGAACACATCACAAGTGGTTTGACCAAAATCAGTGGTATGTATCACAAGTTTTATGAGTGTTGAATTCATAATATCCAATATCCAATATCAAACCAATTCAACCGCGGTTCCAAAGATCAGGTAAAAAAAATATACATTCTATTATGTATATTCTTTTAAAGGCCAAATGTCCTTATCAATTCAGGTATTCAGCAGAAATACATCATAGTGACCTGTAACTACGTGGCAAGGGAGAGGGGTGTCAATAAGCTGATGTCAGTAACTGCTGCAAAGGAGAAATGTCCTGAGCTGGTTCTGGTTAAGGGAGAGGACCTGACACACTACAGAGAGATGTCCTATAAAGTTACAGGTAGGAAAGACACTCATTTCTCAAGGTTTTAGACAAATATGGATCACCAAGCCATCTGATTACTGCTAGATGTGGAATTTACATGCTTTTCAATTCAATTCAATTCAGTTTTATTTATATAGCGTCTAATACAACAAAAGTTGTCTCCAGACGCTTTCCAGAGACCCAGAACATAAACCCCCGAGCAATTATTACATAAACAATGGCAGGTAAAAACTCCCCTAGTGGGAGAAAAGCCTTAAGCCAAACAGTGGCAAGAAAAACTCCCCTTTAGGAGGAAGAAACCTGGACCAGGACCTGGATCATAAGGGGGGTAGAAACCTGGACCAGGACCTGGATCATAAGGGGGGTAGAAACCTGGACCAGGACCTGGATCATAAGGAGAAACCTGGACCAGGACCTGGATCATAAGGGGGGACCCTCCTGCCGGAAGCCAGACTGGGGGGTCGGGGACGTCAACAGCACAGCAGGCAGGTGGAAGCAGCAACGGGATGACCGGGGTTGGGGACTGCAGGCCAGCACGCAGCTCCCGAAGCCCCGGCCCAATCAGCAAGCCCCAGGTTAGGTGCAGGGTCGGGGAAAGGTTGAGAAGGGGCAGGGCCAGGGAGAGGAGTCTTGACGGACAAATCTCTCCCCCGCCTGACCGGGCCGTTACCCTGCCCCCCTCACTCCCACGCTGCAGGATCCGGTGTTGTGCATTCAGAGATGCTATTCGCCACCAACAGAGGATTCTGCACCATGTACAAAAGAGAAAAAAGAAAAGGGGGGCCAGCACAAGAAACTACAGGAGAGATGGACAAAAATGATAGCTATGAGATACTTATAATAAATAAAATGGAAATGGAGAAGAGAGGAAGAGGAGACGAGAAGAGAAGAAGGGTGAGAGGCACCGCCCAGTGGATCATGTCGGTGCCCCCCTGCAGTATAAGCCTATAGCAGCATATCTACCATTAAGCTATATTTGAGACTAACTATTATAGTCTAGTTCTATAGCTGCAACTATGACTACTGACTCTAACACACTAGAGCAGTGTCTCCCAACCTGGGGTCCGGGCCCCCCCGAGGGGGCGCCAGAGATCTCTGGGGGGGGGGGGGGGGGCGCAAAACTTTGTCTGCTTTGAAATTATGCAGTTGTAACAATTATATTTGCGAATGAGTCATTCATAAGACATTGTTAGGAATAATTTATGAATGTCTTGAATATTTTTTGTGTTTTTTATACACTGGTGACAAACACAGGAAATGATTTCACTACTTATTATTATATCATTACTCAACATTTAATCTACTGCGACAGGTTGTTAAAGGAAAAATTTAAAAAATTGTTGTTCTCATATTAAAAGAGATATTTTTCAGAAATATTTTTATGTCCTTTTGTGCGTATTTTATACATTGGTGACATTGGACAAAAACACATGTATACAGAGTAAACCAAAGAGAAATGTATCAAAAAAACATAATTAATGTTAATTTTTTCAATTAAAGACTATTTTGGTGCTAGTATGTACGGGTCGGGGGGCCTGGCTGGTCTTAGACACAAGTAGGGGGGAACAAGGAAAAAAGGTTGGGAACCACTGCACTAGAGTTTACACTACCTAGAGATTTACAAACACCAGCTAGAGGTTTACTAAACACTAACTATAGGCTTTACTAAACAGAAATGTTTTAAGTTTGGTTTTAAAGGTGGAGGTGGTGTCAGCCTCCTTAACCCATATTGGAAGTTGTTTCCATAGTAACGGTTCCTGATAGCAGAACGCCCGCCCTCCTAATCTACATTTGGATACTCTAGGAACTACGAGTAAACCTGCACTCCAAGAACGGAGTTTCTGCCCACATGTAACAACACTATGTCCCTTTTTGATGCCAGAAAGTAAAATCCATGCAGTTACAATTATTTTTCCAAAGCCCAAACTTAGAGAGTAAACGCATGGCATTGTGACTGAGGCTGAAACTATTGGAAAGTCCTACATAACCAAATAATGAGGCGTAAACATACTGCTCTGAATGTTGGTGAAAGCTTCATGGAGTTGATGTTTTAAAGTTAAGATCACTGCTTTTCCTGTTTCCGCTCTCACCTGGACCACGTCTTGTCCTTCCTGCAGAGCTTCTGATGTCCTACTGTCCACTCGTAGAGAGACTTGGATTTGATGAAAATTTCTTGGACGCCACAGAAATGGTGGAAAGCAGGCTTGCACAGACAGCAGAGTCTGATAGGTTTTCATTTAAAGGACACGTCTACAATCATTCCAGTAAGTCAGATTTGTGCCTCTCGCATGTTCGCTGCACATCTGGCGGCGGAAGGAAACTGAAAAATGACTTGCAAATCAGTCGTGTTGCTAAAAGGCGTTAGATATTTACATGGCAATTTCAGTTTCATGCCTGGTAATAAGTAAACCATTAAGTTTTTGTTGGTAGTTTTTTTTCTTGAGTGTTTCACATCCATCCTTATTTCCTCTTTTTCTTTTCCTGCACAGGTGCAGAGGTTCAAGCCAGCGACCACCCGCGGTTGGCTTTGGGTTCTCACATTGCAGCAGAACTGAGAGAAGCCATCCACAGTAAGGTGGGCCTGACTGGCTGTGCAGGCATCGCCACCAACAAGCTGCTGGCCAAACTGGTCTCCGGCACCTTCAAACCCAATCAGCAAACCGCTCTGCTGCAGGAGGACGTCAGTCACGTCATGGGCTGCCTGAGCAGCCTCCGAAAAGTACCAGGTGTACACGCGCTACAAAAATAACCGTATGCACGATTCCTCGGTGTGTTTTGGTCATCAGTGTGAGTATAACCGCTTTGTGTTCCTGTGATCTGTTTTCAGGGGTGGGTCACCAAACTGCTAAGAGGCTTCAAGCCCTGGGATTGGTGAGTGTGAAGGACCTACAGCTCTACCCACTAAATGAATTGGTGCGAGAGTTTGGAAGTCCCTCTGCTCAGCGCTTGAAGAACCTTGCCCTCGGTGTGGATGATGCACGTGTCACTCCAACTGGAGCCCCTCAGGTAAGCGGGGACACCTCTAAAAACCAAACATTTAAGTCTCAGAGTTTTCTTTTTCGCAACTTTTTGCAGCCCATGTTTCTGACATTTATGTTATTGTTCATTTAATTCTTTTAAAGCAGCACTATGTAACTTTTCCACCTTTTAATATAATATTTCCAGAGTCATTGTGATGGTACATCAACTTCCAACAGGTTTAATGAACCTCTGTCATGGTCTGAGGGGTCTGTATCTCCTTCACTGGCACTATGTAACTTTGAGGAGCATGGTAGGAACCCTGCCACACTAAAAAACTACACATTTTTACGGCTTTGACTGCTTTACGGCATACGTCACTTCCCCCTCCTTCCCGATTCGTAGTCGAGACGAAAATGGGCGGGGCGTGGAGCGCAGAGCTCAGCAGAAGCTGGTATCATGGCCGAAGCAGCGAAAAAACACAAGAAAATAAAAGTTTTATCAGAGGAGGCGAAAAAAGAAAGCGGGAGAGTAACAAGCTAAATGCCCGGACAAGAATAAACATTGGCCCAGCGTTCACTCTCTGGCGTGGTTTTGGTAATTCTAAAATTACTGACAATATCAACAACAGACACATAGAATAATAATAGTGATCATAAAATTGTGTAATTGGCAATGAGGAAGCTTTATAAAATAATAATACAATTGAATAGAATTACAGCCCTAGAGGAAAGAATGCAACGCAAAGAAAATGTATAAAACATTTCTTTTTCCTGAGAACTGTAAAATTGTGCAGGGCTGATCTGCAAAACATTCAGTTATTCACAGGTTATAAAGTATTTTTTTATTTTGTCAGTAAGTATGTTGGACTAGCGTATGAGTTTGTAGTTTGAGGCGCATTATCTGGCTGAAACCGAACAGGGGGGCGGGGGTGACTTCACTAATAAAACCAAGTTGAAATTAGTGATTTTCAACATCGTCATATTATATTGTTTAGTCAAAAATAGATACATTAGCTCTTCGTTATCCATCCTGCAAACGACCACTGAAAACAGAAAAGTGGTTTTGAAAGTCTGTCCTGTCTTCATTCGCTATCAAAACAAATGCACGCGACGGGGACAGGATCTTTCCGGCAGTACGCGCTGGTGCTCATGGGAAATGTAGTTCTTTCTGGTAAAGCACTACCGCTTTTGTCCAAAGGAGCCGCCAAACTCAACAAAAGCTGAAAGTTACATTGTGCTGCTTTAAAACCTGCAATTTTATACGGATGTGCAGACATTTCTATATTTACTGTATATTTGATCATGTAATTAAACATGTTTACACTTATTACATTGTACCAGAAGTGAAAGTGGCCAGTTCTTGCACATGAGACGTTTTCAGTTTTTAAAGAAAGCTTTCAACTAAGAAATCTAATCCTAAATTAATCCTAAACCATGATTCATATCCACTCTTTCTGATTGTTCCCCTGCAGGAAATCCAGTATTTCCTCAGTAAAAATCAAAAGTTGAATCATTGTCTTGTTTCAAATTGTTTATATTTCTGGTTTGCATGAGTGTCTTCTTTATGTTTCAGTCTCTCAGTGATGAAGACTCCTTCAAAAAAATGAGTTCAACCAAAGAAGTCTTGGATAAGATTCAGGAGCTTTTGAGCAGTCTCCTGGAAAGGTAAGTACCATCTTAAGGTTCTTTTAACTCAAATCTGTTCATTTACAGTAGCAGATTCTAATGTTTGCCATTTTGCTGGAAAATGAAGGATGCACAAAGATGGCAGGCAGCCTCAAACCCTCAGGCTCACCATCCGTAGATACTCAGAGACCAACAAGTGGTTCAGTCGCGAGAGCCGGCAGTGCCCGATCCCCAGCCACATCGGACAAAAGATCACTTCAGGTGCGCCAGGAAGCTCTGCTATCACTCCTGCAAAAGCTCAGGGAGGATCATGTGGAGGCTTTTTCTTCTGAGAATATCAAAAGATGCACTAAATTCTGTAGGAATAAAGGGAACTTTGAAAGTGGTTGGTCCGTCAGAGTCACAAGTTCATCACATTTTTGATGTCTGCTATTGTCAAACAAGGACTTGCTTAAATGTTTTACTATTTGATGATGCTTTGAAGTATCAGAGTCACTCACACAGACTTTATTCACTTCTTTGTGGGCCAGCAGAGAGCAGAGCTGAGAACATCTGATTCTAAGTGGATGCACTTTTTGGTTTAATTATTAACAGAATAAGAGTCAACAGGTTCACTGTAATCACTAGTTACCACGGAAAGAAGCTTCTCTGATGGAATTAATCTCATGGAATTAATCTCATGCCTTCATATTATGGCTTGAGAGATATTAGATCTTAAACCATGATTTTTAAATGTTTTTGCTTAACCCCTTAATGGCTGATGAGGCTTATTTAATACATACCTTTCTGAGACCTCAGAAAAAAATAAAAAAATAAATACAATGAATAGAAAATTAAATAAAACTACGCCCCCAAAAAAAGAAGAGATACAAAAAAATATGAATTAAAAAACTGTCAAAGACAGAAATGGCAGAGTTTTTAATTAAAATTTATGACAAACACTTGAATTAAAAAAAAAAATATGTTTTTAGTGTATTATTTCATATATCAGCCATCAAGGGGTTAAAGTAATGTGTGAGACATCTCTGTCTTACTTTGCTGTCGTCTCCGTCAAGGTAGTTAAGGCATCTGCTTGAAATCAGCACAATTATTTGAATCATCTTTAAAAATAAGACTGTAGAATGAGGATGTTTTTATTTTAGAATGAGGAATAAGGATGAATCCTCTCCTCGTTCCTCCACAGGGAGCATTGAAGATGCTGTGGTCGTATTGGTGCCAGTGGCCGTCAAGCTCTTCCATAAGATGGTGGACCGCGGCGCCGCCTTCCACCTCACGCTCATCAACGTCTGCTTCAGTAATCTACAGACCAGAGGAGCTGCCGTCAGCGGGAAGGCGGCCATAACGTCGTTCTTTACACGGAACACGTCTCCCACGAAAACTCAGGTGTTCTCCTCCCAGAGCCAGGTACGGGAGTGACATCACGCTGCTTCCTGTGCTTTTGATAATACTGTTCACATAATTTCATGCTAATAAATATGATATAGCTGAAAAGACACTCAATTTAGTTTCTTAAAAAGTACCATATTTTGCGCATTATAAGGCGCACCTTCAATGAATGACGTATTTTAAAACGTTTTCCATATATAAGGCGCACTGCGTTATAAGACGCATTAAATATCTGGTAAAATACCGTACTATAGTGGCTGTGGTTGAGTTACGTATCTACCTGATGGAGCTGCGCTACAGGAAATGATACAAAATCTTACAGCAAATGAAAAAAAAAAACAAGAAGAAAAGTACCGTATGTCAAACTTTATTAACAAAATAAAAACCAGCTTTGCTCCGTCTCGTCAAAGTCGCCATTATGCGAGTCAGCGTCGCTGCTGTTGTCTTGAACGTCTGTGACGATTCCTGACGTTTTTAGCACCATTACTTCGGCGACACCAACTATAGTAGCTACAATCCCCCTGACTACAGTAACAGAAATTACCGTAATGATCATATATAAGGCGCACTGCATTATAAGGCGCACTGCCGGTTTTTGAGAAAATTAAAGGCTTTTAGGTGCGCCTTATAGTGCGGAAAATACGGTATGTGAAGGTATTAAGAAGATTAAAAAAAAAAAGATTTAAAAAAGTTTCCATGGTTCAGTTTGGGCGCCAGTCGCCCTTATAGGTTAAAACATTGATTATAAACTAAAATGTGAAATGAAAGACGAAAAAGCAGCTGCTTCTGCTTTTTTTTAGAACTTAAAAATGATCTATGACAGAAATCGTTTCAGACAATGACTGAAATCATTTTTCTGTTCAGAATCGGAATCAACTTTATTCGGCAGGTTTGGGCAAAGAAACAGGGAATTTGATTCAGCAGACTTTGTCCCTCAAGGTTCAACAGAATAAATAAGTAAGGGATAATGCCCGACGAGGTGTACGTTATCAGAAATATATGGACGACGCGGGGGCGTGAACCGTCTGATAATGTCACCTCGAAGAGCGTTATCCCGCTTATACCACGGTCACTTACCAAAAAACATAAATATTAAATCACTTATTCATGCTTTAATGTGTTTTCAGTGTAAATCATTAGTTTTCTAACAAGCCACAGCTGAGCGGCTAAGCGGACCTGGTAGTTTTTAACAGTAACACCTGAGGGTCTGACTAATACCTGGAACAATCACTACCGTCCCATAAGCTCCTTAATGGACACAGTGTTGATTCTTCAGTAACTAGGACGGACCAGAGATACGACTTAGCAACGGGAGATATTCTAGTCCGCTCAGCTCCACTCTGCTATGCTGCAGTAACAAACAGTAAATAGATTTGTTTCAAAGAATCAAAGTCCACAGATAGTTTCCTAAACCGTTTTATAAAGCTACACATATTGGCCGGGTTTCCCAGATCCAACCTCTCTTAAGGATTTAAGAGAGGTTCAAAGAAGGTTTGAACTAAGAGAGAACCCTAAGATATGGGTGTTTCCCAGATGACTTCTTAACACCGTTCTTTAGTTTCGCTCTTTCAGAAGCTCTTTGGAGCAGCTGTCCGGTTCTGAAACCAAATCAATCGATGCCAGGCAAATCGATCACCGAGCACTATCAGCGCATTTTCACACGCAGCACTGCTACCTAACGCACTAATTCCCTGCTGCCTGTGCGTTATAATGAAAAATTAAGATGATAAATATAATTCAATTACCCTTTTTCATCCAAACGGTGCGTTACTCCGTTATTTCTGGCTACAGTGAGGCTTTTTTTCCCCACACGCAGAAACCGGGAGTAAACGGGGTGGGCGTTTGTGTGTGTTCAAAAACATGAGCCAAGAGAAGGCGAGTTTCGCAAATCGCAACGTGGAATTACAGCAATCCCTGGTTTTTCGCAGGGGTTATGTTCCAAAAAGAACCCGTGATAAGTGAAATTCTTTTTACAATTATAGAGGGCTTCAGATTTCAGAGATCATCCCCGCCACGCACGTATTCCTGCTCTTCTGATGCTGCTGCATCCCGCAGGTGGGTTTTTTCAAGAGAAGAAAATAGTTATGGGTCGTTGTCTTCGCTCTTTTTTCTTCTGGGCAAAAAGATTCTTTAATATAAACCGACACCATTGATTATATTTGAGACTGTAATGAACGATTCATCAAAGGATCCCGTTGATCAGCTGCTGCTTCCCTGTCATCACATAGATGCGCTCGGGCGCGGCGCCGCGCAGGAGGATCGGTGTCCCGGCTGCCTGGACAGCCCGGTCCGACACACGTCCAGGGGACTGAAGTGCTGACGCACGAATGCGTTTATAAAAACAGTTCTGTTTCGCGCACGGTGACGCGGTTGATTTGCAGCGAGAACATGCTGTATAGCAGCCAAATCATCAAATAAATGATATTCATGATGATCGTTTTATTTGTTCGTAATGCATAAAGCATATACAGGAACACACTTGTTATTCCTTATTTTTCTTTTTTTTCCCCCCTTTGCTGTCACCAATAAATGCTAAACAATATAAATCTAAAGTATAAAATAGATCAAAACTTGTGCGGGGTGCATTGTTTTAATATCTCATTGCTTGGTGTGATATTGTTTTGCCTGACGCGGCTGGATCTGTGAGTCTTTGTTCACTAAGATGGTTGTAAAGACTGGGTCAGCAGCATCTTTCATTTCCTTCTTAATGAAAGAGATACTTAAGCTAAGAGCGACTCTGGGAAACGCGATTTTCTTTCACAGGCTCCTTAAGAAGGTTTGAAAGAAGTCTTTCGCTGTTAAGAACTACTTAACTGATCTGGGAAACCCGGCCATTATCAATCATTCAAATAAATAAACATTTCACCAAATAGATTAAAAGAAATGACAAAATCACTCATGTCGCCGTCCTGCAGTAGCCGGCTCTTCTTCTCTGAATCTCCGTTGCCGTGGTTACCACCTGGCAGTTGATCCAGCGCAATGATATTAAAGTTATGAGGCAATTTGACCGAACTTGTTTTCTAGTAGTGTAGGTTAAAAGTGATAACCTACACCTAGGTGTAGGTTATCACTTTTAACCTCCACCTGCCAGCCAATCAGAATCGAGTATTCACACAGGCCGTGGTATAAAGAAAGATAAAAAGTCACAACAATCAAAAAATATGTAAACAATGTACGAGACTGAACCAGTATTTACACTCACAAAGATATTGGACAAATATTCATAGTGTTGAATATCGGTGACCCGCTGGTCAGTGAATTCCTGTTTTAGTCTGATACGTCTGTGTTTTATGCTTTAAGAGACTCGCAGAGTCTGTTTTTCATTTGGACCACACAAAACTGGACTATTAAAAGTTTACTTTAAGCAATTTGTTTCAGTTAAAGGTATAGTTTGTAATCGTTATATGTAATCGTGCTATGTAATTGTTATACTGGGTGAAATGGTCCTTCCATCCTGATAGTAGCCAGTGAATAATGTGTTCAGAAAAAGGAAAGAAAAAAATCTGACCCCTCTGACGGCTTTAATCATGTAAAAACTCTGACCAATCTGTTTTTTGCGCACCGAATGGCACGGATTGGTCAGAGGACCAGAGGATTGGCAGGGGGGAAAGAACCAATCAGATGCCTTCATTTTAAGTCCCGCCCACGCCCCCCTCTGTCCCATGCGCGCACTCGTCACGTCGAAAATCTGAAGAATGGCAGAGAAAACGAGAAAACGCAGCCAAAAATACCACCTCCAGCGTGCCCCCCCCAAAACCGGCCTCGCTTACAGGTGAATGAGACATGGGCTAGTTTTGTTGAAAATGTGCTGTCCAAAATGTCCTGGAAAACTGGACTCCTGCAAATGCGCGTTCCCCAAAGTTTGTGGGGGCGTGGCTTTGGACGGAGCGCTGACGGGAGAGGGAGGAGGGGCGGGGCTTAGAGGAGGTGCCACTTTCAAATCTTGCTAGCTCTACAACATTACAGACTATACCTTTAATTTGCCCATTATTTTTTTCGTCAATTTATCAGATGGATTATGTTGTCAGTAATCGGTGGATTATAGCAAGATGCATTTTAAAGAGTTTTATTTCAGTGCCTCTGCCTTCAAATATATTTCATTAAATGCTAAGTTAAAAGTCTTTAACTGGTTGAAATGGAGCTTTTGAAGGAAGAACTCTGCTCTGTGTTTGTGATTGGCTTTGACACTGTGCTCTTTGCTCCGCCAGGAGGATTTGTCTCAGGATGCTGACGGTCGCTGCTGGGACCATCAGGTCAGTGGAAGCATCACGACTGCTCAACGCAGAGCAGAAACCACGCCGGAGAGTTCCTCCGGCTCCGAGGTACCAGTGAGTGGCTTCACGTGGAAACAAAGCGCTGTCGTTGCTGTAAAAAGGAGTCAAAAAGAGACCTGCAGTACAGCAGGATGCAACTCTAATGAGACTACGAGAGCACTGGAGCGTCAAGTGCCACCAAATGTTGACCCGGAGGTGTTTCAGCTCCTTCCAGAGGAAATCCAGAAGGAACTCTTATCTCCTGCCTACCTGAACTCCCTGTCAAGCACTTCTGCCAGCCCCTCAGTCGCTGATATCGGGTACACATCAGAAAACAAACCTTCACAGCCGTTCACAGACTCTCAAAATACTGAAGACGTGAACGAGGCTGCAGGTGAATCGGATGCATCTGACAGAGCAAGTTCCTGGAGTCCCCAGTGTTCTGCAGGCACAAGTGTTCAAGGAGAAACTGTCACAGAGGGAGAGAAACTGTCTTCTCCCAGGTCGTCTGACAGCGGGTTCCCAGGAAACGTAGACCCTAAGGTGTTTGCGGAGCTTCCGCCGGACATTCGAAGGGAGCTGATGTCCGAATGGAGGCAGCAGAAACCGCTTCTGAAAACTCCCTCGTCTAGAAAAGCAGGCAGAAGTTCGACGGGGAAAGAGAAAGACAGAAAGACTGCAGGAAGAGGCAGCCAGTTAAATAACTTGTTAAAATATTTCAAACCCAGTTAGAGAATGAATTGTTGGCTGTGTTAAATGCGTTCTATACATTTTTGATATTTCTTTAAAAACAGAGTTTATTTCTCTTTATTGAGTTCTTCACGACTAAATAAACATTCAACAATATTCTGAAATGCCTCTTTGGTGGAGCTGGAAATACTCTGGTGATCTGAATATAACAGAGGTGTCAAAAGTATTCACATGCATTACTCAGGTAGAAGTTTTTTACTCAAGTAAAAGTATAAAAGTACTGGTTTCAAAACTACTTAAAGTATAAAAGTAAAGGTAATGTAAGGGGGGAAAAAGCCATTAAGGACAAAAGCCATTGAAAGTTAATGCATCTTAGTATAATGCCAATATATTAAAGAACCATATATGTGTACTATTGAGCATTAACATGTGTTTCAGAGAGCAGGAGATATGATGACTAGTTGCCTATAAGTATTGTAATGGTGCAAAAAGTCAAACTTCAGAGGAATGTTATCATTTATCCTAACCTTTATTGGAATGTACATCCAAGTTTAGTTGCAGGAATCTGAGGGAACGGATGTAAGAACAAAACTGGACAAGAACATCTGAAACAACCACAACCAAATTCACTCTATCCAGACGGAGCAATTTAACTGGATAGTTTTTTTTTAAAGGCCGAAATGAAATAGAGTAACGAAGCTGTTTTTAAAATGCAAGGACTAAAAAGTACAGATAATTGCGTGAAAATGTAAGGAGTAAAAGTAAAAAGTCGTCTGAAAAATAATCACTCCAGTGAAGTATAGATAACCAAAATTTCTACTTAAGTAAGGTAACGAAGTATTTGTACTTCGTTACTTGACACCTCTGGAATATAATGAACCAAAAAGTTAAGTTTGCTTCTTTGATTACTGCTTGGAGGTTTTCCACTCAAATCCACCGCAGTTTTTTTTTTTTTTTTCCAGAACAAAGTAAAAAAAAACACACGTACGAGGTCTTAAAGCACAGCGCCGGCGGGCTGGAACCTTGCTGGCCCTTAGCTCCTCCCTGGATCACATGTGAGACGGGGGTGGGGGTGCAGTGGGTGCAGTGAGCCATCGTTTCATGGTAGTTGTTACTGTTTAATAACAGAAAAGCTTCTGAATGGATCGTATTACTTTCTGCAGATAAACTGGTAAGATTGACATCCTTTTTTGGCTGAAACTGGGTTAAAAATGTCCACCTCTCCTCTTTATTCTGATTGCAAAAAAACCCCCAAAACTACAACAACCTGTCAGTCGTGTCAAAGCATGCATTAAAGCTCTGATATGTGTTTGACTCTTAAGCAAATCTTAAACCATCCTGCGTTACTGGATCCGGCCCCGGTGGCATACATGACCTCAGCCGTATCATGCAGGGTCGCGCCGCCCACCCGTAGACCTTTAAGTCGATGAAAGGACTCCTGTCTGACTAACAGACCGTGTTTTTTCTGCCGAGGCTAATTCAGAGAAAAACTCCAGAGAGGCATTTGACTGCTCATGTGGAAGCCAGCTCCAGTCATGTGCTCGTCCGTCTCTGATCATCCCCTAATGACCGGGGAGTTACCACGTCCTGCTAATCCTCTGTGATGTTCGTGCACACTCGCAAAGAAAAACTGCAGATTAGGTGGAAGAATCTCTAATTTGATCCGTTTTATAGACTTGTCAAAAGTTTTGCGTTGTTTTTTTGTTTTTTTTTTTTTAATGAAAAGCAGCAAAGCGTTGTACTGTGAGCTCAACTCCGGCAGGTTCAGCGCGGCTGCACAATGGTTGACTGGGACTATGACTATTTGATCAAGCTGCTGGCGCTGGGGGACTCGGGCGTGGGAAAGACCACCTTTCTCCACAGGTACACGGACGACAAGTTCCACCGCAAGTTCACCACCACCGTGGGCATCGACTTCAGGGAAAAGAGAGTGGTGAGAAGGTTTTGTGATTTTGGGTTGTATCTTGTTTTTTTTTTTGTTTTTTTTTTTTTTATTTAAGCTACACTGATAAATATTCAACCACTCTCTTAACAAAGCATTAAGACGGGAACTAAAACTTTTAAATGAAGCTGTTTTTCTTTTTGTTTTTTAAGGAAACCAAATGAGACTTCACCTCTTTGAGAGATTTTCTTTTTTTTTTTAAACTCTTTATTTAGTTAGTTATTTAGCTAGTTTTGTATATGTATACATGTACTGTAACAATACATAACATAAAGTAAAATTGTACAAGAGGGGGCATACAAATTGAAAACATTTTTGATGTCATCGATAATTATTTATTTCCTCTTCTTTAAAGAAAAAAGCCGTCTGTAAGGATATAAAAGTTTCCCTCCACAATATTGAATTTAACAATCATACTAAGAAATGAAATATTGATTTTTGTGTTAATAAAACTCCAACATTATAATGTTCCACATTACGGTGAACTGACAGGAAACGTTAGGCTGTTCAGATTGGTTATTTTAATGTGAAATGTAATTGTTCTCTTACAGAGCGTCCCTGTCCCCACTTCCTTACCAAAAATGGATGTAACGCTCAGTAAACAAAGTTAGGTTGAATTATTTTCAATCTATTTAAAGAGCACCGCTGAGCACCGATGCTGCATGTAGCTGAGAGGTGAAACCCTGGGCCCCAATTAGACTAAACTGTCATGAGATGTTGACGAAACAAAATCAGCCTTACATTCAAGCCAACAATGAGCAGATAATATGATATTTAATTCAATAAATATTTATGCAAGTGCTCTGAGGGTTTTGCACTTATCCCAGGAAAGCCACCTACAACAAGTGGGGGTGATTAGGGGGGATTCAACCCCAACCCTTTTATTTCCTGTCTGGTGTTTGCACTCTCGGTTAGAGATTCCGATTTCTAGGTTGCAGATTCTGGATTTTGCTTCTCAGATTTTTGAATTTTGATTCGCCACACATTTGGTGTTGAATTGATGCCATAAACACTCACCTCCCAAATACGTTAATAAAAATAACATGGATGGATGGGTGGATGGATGGATGCATGGATGCATGGATGGATGGATTAATCGGCTCTGGTTCGTCTCAGGTTTACATGGGAACAGGTGCTGATGGGACAAGTGAGAAGAATTTCAGAGTTCACCTTCAACTCTGGGACACAGCGGGCCAAGAGAGGCAAGTCTGGCCTTTGCTGCATATTTTCATGTCATTTTATAGCAAAGTTACATACAAACAATAATAAAGATTTACTAAAAATTTATGCCATTCCTTCGGCAGTTAATACGGCCCGAACCGTAACGTGCACCCAGGTGTGTTATACATCAAAATGTGCGTCTCCATCCTGCGAAGATGCGTATTACTTTTCTCTTTCAAAAACGTTACCGTGGCGATGCTAGACGCCAAAAAGCGCACCCCCCCTTCATCTGGTTGGTCCATATTTGATAGTTCCTATTTTCTGACATAACTTTTGAAAGGTTTGACATAGAGAGTCGTGGGTGGTGTCATCGGACTCTGTATTGAGTCCTTAACCTTTATTGGTGTAAATTGGCTCCGCCCCTTCTTCTGATTGGTCGATATTTCATAGTTCCTATTTCCTGCCATAACTTTTGAATGGTTTGACATAGAGAGTCGTGGGTGGTGTCATCGGACTCGGTAAAGATTTACTATTTTTGAATTGAATTGACTATTTTAGTGTGTACAAATTAGATTTTCACATTGTGATAACATCCAGTGGTGATATTGAATCAACAGTTACTTCATAATACCAACAATTACTTTTTGAAAAAAATCCTGGATGAGAATGGTAGATAAATGAATAAAGAAGCAATAATTAAGAAGTTAATAAGGTTATAAATCTTTTACAAAAAATTGAAGATCCCAGCTATCACCAGGATTGTCACAGAAACAAATGTGTCCACTCCTGCTCACTGAAATTCAAGTTTAAAGCAAATAAAAGGATATAATTAAATTCTAATAAAGAGGAAACCATGTTTATTTTCTTTAGCACTTTTGCTAAACTGCTGCATGTTTGCAGGTTCCGCAGTCTCACCACAGCTTTCTTCCGAGATGCCATGGGCTTCCTGTTGATGTTCGACCTGACCAACCAGCAGAGTTTCTTCAACGTCAGGAGCTGGATGAGTATGTTTCGCTGCATTTTTCCTCTTTTGTTGATTTAGTTATTTTATTTTTGTCCTTCCTTTAGTTGCACCAGTTATAAGCTTCACTAATTCCCAGTCCGGGGTCGGCTGGCGCGCACGGTTGGTTTAACTGAATTCCTGTGTGTGGGGTCAGGTCAGCTGCAGGCCAACGCCTACTGCGACAGCCCCGACGTGGTGCTGGTGGGCACCAAGGCCGACCTCGGCGACCTGAGGAATGTTCACGCCAGGCAAGCCAGAGATCTAGCAGACAGATATGGGTGAGTGGAAAACCTTCCAAAAGTGTTGTTTTTTATTATCTTTTTTCCCGAGCACTTACAGTGCGAAGGCCCTATTGTATCTGTAGGAGTTTTTTTTTTCTTTTTTCTCATTATTTTCCTTCTTCCGACGAAAGGAGGGCCTTTTTGCCCCCTAAACGTGTCCCAAAAGTCACCAAATTTTTGCATGCAAGCCAGACCTGGTGAAAAATTTGATATTTAATGGTTTGCATTAATGGGCGTGGCCTAATGGCTCAACAGCGCCCCCTAGAAAAAAACTTTGTGCCTCAAGCCCCACAATACGGTTTGACGTACATGAACGAAAATCGTTACACGCCTGTATCATGTCACAACTTAAAGAAAAGTCCCTTGGCGCCATGGCCGAAACCCAACAGGAAGTCGGCCATTTTGAATTAATCGTGTAATTTCAGCTAAATTTATGCCATTCCTTCGGCAGTTAATACGGCCCGAACCGTAACGTGCACCCAGGTGTGTTATACATCAAAATGTGCGTCTCCATCCTGCGAAGATGCGTATTACTTTTCTCTTTCAAAAACGTTACCGTGGCGATGCTAGACGCCAAAAAGCGCACCCCCCCTTCATCTGGTTGGTCCATATTTGATAGTTCCTATTTTCTGACATAACTTTTGAATGGTTTGACATAGAGAGTCGTGGGTGGTGTCATCGGACTCGGTATTGAGTCCTTAACCTTCATTGGTGTAAATTGGCTCCGCCCCTTCTTCTGATTGGTCGATATTTCATAGTTCCTATTTCCTGCCATAACTTTTGAATGGTTTGACATAGAGAGTCGTGGATGGTGTCATTACTGATATGCTCATGATGATAAGTTGAGTTTTATGTGAACAGCAAAGGCACTTTTTATAGTATTATTGCCCTAGGAATGTGGGGAGAACCCGGGGGGGGTGTGGCGGTGGCCATGAGTGCGACGGCCCGTTCATCGCTGCTTGTACCTTTAATTTGTTTTTGTTACCAGATTACTGGCGGTCCAGCGTACCGGTACTTACATTCGTAGCAATAACTTGAGTCTGAATACTCTCCATTTTACATTACTGTTCATGTTTATAACTAATTTAAACTTAACTCATTAAAAGTGTTTCATAAGTGTACTTTCTTTGACTTCCATCCTGTTCATCTGCCTCTCATAATTATTTTATTGGCCATTTTTTCCCAAACAATTTATGGTATTGAGTAAAATGCAATTAACAAGAAGGTGCAAAGACATGGAAGTGTTTTTATTGCTGTTCAGTTGTATGGAGGAAGGATTAAATATCAAATGTTGAAAGATTATGTTTGCAAAATATAGACCGTTATAAATGTAATGGTGATGTTCTGCTTTGTCCTTCGTGTGCACAGATTTGTGTGGATCCTCTGTACCTTGTACTTGTTATGTGCTGTAGATAAAGTCATCCTCACATTCTTTGATATTTGCCGTTGAGAAACATTATTCATAAATTATTGAAGTATTCATTGATGTCACCTTGTCAGGCTGCCATCTCGGTCAGGTTTATTGGAAAAGATGTTGCTAATTTCAGTGGAGTTTACCTTGTTAGAGATTAAAGGTAGGATAAGCATTTTTTTTATTTCCATTTTTTTGCTATTTTTAATGCAGAACTCGTTTCATCACATTCAGTCGATGTGAGGTAACTTAATCTCAGAGTCTGTTACCATGGTAACTTACTCTGCGAACATAACCTGTTCGAAAGCAAGTTTTACTCCACAAACTCAGAGTACGTCTCCATCTTATGACCTTCATAAAGCAAACACACATTTTGGAGACGTCTGAACGTCCTTTTATTGATAAATCGGCTGTAGTGGTCAGAAGTATTTTTGATAGAACATTAAGTTACATGCATACATCACAAAAATCCCCCATATTGGCCATGCACTTAATATGTTGTGCTGCTTTACATTGTATTCAATTTTATTTATCTATTTGTGTTTGCTAACGGGGATTGTCTTTATAATGTCGGGGATGCCAAATCAGCCTATCAGAACGGGAAGAATATACAGAGCTGAGAGATTTTTTTTTCTTTGGGACCCTGTTAGCTATTTCCTAAACCCATAAGCGTCATCAAAGAAAAATGTCATAGAAATCAATATAATGATTACTAAAAAAGCATTTTTTATTGCATCCTGCTCCCACCTCTGTGAGTAGAGAAGTTTTATTTTCATTTAGGATTTGTCACTTGTGATCAGATATATTGATGAAAGTCATATTCACAAAAAATCTCTCTGAATGATTTTTCCTTTGCTGGAGTAAAATATTACTAAAGTTAGTGTTTTTCTAATTAAGTGATTTTTTTTTTTTAATTATTTTATTTTTATGTCATTAGATGTTCAAAAGCTCCATTTCAACCACTTTTAACTTAGCATTTAATGAAATATATTTGAAAAAAAAGCACTGAAATAAAACTCCTGCAATAATCCACCGATTACTAACAACATAATCCATCTGATAAATCGCAGAAAATAATGGATGAATTAACTGAAACAAATTGCCTAAAGTAAACTTTTAATAATTCAGTTTTGTGTGTCCCAAATGAAAAACAGACTCTGCGAGTCTCTTAAAGCACAAAACACAGACGCATCAGACTAAAGCAGGAATTCACTGACCAGCAACACGCTATGAATATTTGTCCAATATCTTCATGACTGTAAATACTGGTTCGGTCTCGTACATTGTTTATATATTTTTTGATTGTTGTGGCTTTTTATCTTTATTTATTTATTTATTTATTCTGTTGAACCTTGAGAGACAAAGTCTGCTGAATCAAATTCTCTGTTTGTTTGCCCAAACCTGCCGCATAAAGTTGATTCCGATTCTGAACAAAAACAATGATTTCAGCCATTGTTTGAAAAGATTTCGGTCATAGATCATTTCATAGTTTTAAATCTCGGTAACCGAGCTGTTTTTTGTAAAAAGGCACATCCCTCCATTTTCTCTCAGGATTCCCTACTTTGAAACGAGTGCCTTGACGGGCGTTGGTGTGGAGCAGGCGGTCACCACCCTCCTCAACCTGGTGATGAAGAGGATGGAGCGGAGCACGCACGGCAGCCCCAGCCCCGAGGCCAACGGGAGCCTCACCGCCAGCCACCAATTGGAGGAATACCCCGTTAGGAGGAAGTGCGCCTGCTGATGTCACCCCCGGCCAGCCTACATCAGAGCAGGACCCCCAAAACTGTATATACTCACCAGAAGCAAACATTTGATCCTCGTTTTAAAGCAGCACTATGTAACTTTTCCACCTTAATATCATATTTCCAGAGTCATTGTGATGGTACATCAACTTCCAAAAGGTTTAATGAACCTCTGTCCTGGTCTGAGGGGTCTGTATCTCCTTCACTGGCACTATGTAACTTTGAGGAGCATGGTAGGAACCCTGCCACACTAAAAAACTACACATTTTTACGGCTTTGACTGCTTTACGGCATACGTCACTTCCCCCTCCTTCCCGATTAGCAGTCCAGACGAAAGCTGGGCGGGGCGTGGAGCGCAGAGCTCAGCAGAAGCTGGTATCATGGCTGAAGCAGCGAAAAATCAGAAGAAAAAAAAAGTTTTGACGGAGAAGGCGAAAAAAAGAAAGCGGGAGAGTAACAAGCTAAATGCCCGGACAAGAATAAACATTGGCCCGGCGTTCACTCGCTGGCGTGAGCTGAAAGACGAGGAGGGATGTCCGACAAGAAAGACAGAATTGTTATGATACAAATGTAAATGTAGAGTTCTATGTTCAATAAGAATCAAAATTAGAATGTTTTCACATTCTACACATTCTTCACAATTCTAAAATTCTAAAAAAGGTGCAGTAGAACAAAATCAGAGCATTTGTAGTTTGGGGTGCATTATCTGGCCCAAACAGGACAGGGGGGCGGGGGTGACTTCACTAATAAAACCAAGTTGAACTTAGTGATTTTGAACATCGTCATATTATGTTGTTTAGTCAAAAATAGATACATTAGCTCTTCACTATCCATCCTGCAAACGACCGCTGAAAACAGAAAAGTAGTTTTGAAAGTCCGTCCCGTTCATTCAAACAAACATTCAAACAAATGCAGCGACGGGGACAGGAGTTTTCCGGCAGTACGCGCTGGTGCTCATGGGAAATGTAGTTCTTTCTGTTAAAGCACTACCGCCTTTGTCCAAAGGAGCCGCCAAACTCAACAAAAGCTGAAAGTTACATTGTGCTGCTTTAAACAGTGCCGCTCAAATAAATTACAAAAATGAAGATTTTGTAACCGTCGTGGTAGAAATCAACTAGAATTACTACCTCAAAGTCATATGCAGCAACTGATCTGTCAAATTCTGGTTTATATTAATTTCTGTCATAACCTGCCTCTTTTTCTGCACCTCATTTTTTGGGCATAAAAGAGTTAATCAGGAGGCATTCAAAATTTGCTAAATTTGATCAAAGTTTGATGATTTTTGAAACTGAACGTGAATTTTTGACCTACACTGGAGCGGCACGAGGAGACGCCTTCGCCAATAAACATCCAGGCAAAGACCATCCTCCGGGAGGGGGCTGCGGAGAGAGAGAAAGATCTAAGACAGACAAGTTTGACCACAGAAACATTACACATGCTTGACAGTTCAGAGAAAAAAAGAACTGGATAACGACTATGAAGCACAATGGAGACATTATTTTTTGAGGTTCTTTCACCACACATTGTGGTCACTGACTCAACTATGAAAGTTGAAGATTAACTAGAAGCAGGCAGTAAAACAGGGAAATGTGGAAAAGAGCACATGTGAATCCTTCTGAAACATTATGGGGGACTTGGAAATGGACCAGACGTGTATGAAAAGCTACAAACATCTGCAGCTGAAGGAGCCGTGCTTGATACGTGGATCAATAGCTGGAGGATCATTAATCAGGATGTCTACAAGAGGCTGTTCCTCTTCTTAAATTACTGAACAGGCTTATTTCACCACCGGAAAAAGTATGTAAGGATCAAGTGTTTGCTTGTCAATATCATTTTCACAATGTAGTCGTCTTTATCACAAATTAGAAGATATAATAATAGTAAACAATATTTGTGTAGCACTTTACTAAACTGTCTTAGAAAATCATTAACAAAGCAGAATTAAAAGTAATTCAATTTTAAAGGCACCCAAAAAACAGAATTAAACTCCAAATTACTGCAATTAATAGAAATAACAATAATAATTACTGCCGAGCTTTGACATGACCAGATGACGGACATTTAACGTGGATGTTGTTTGGAATATAATCAAAACAGCAAACGAGACACTGTTTTTGTTTTTTGGTTTCTTTCTTTCTTCTTTTTTTTTTATATATATGAACTTTTGTTTTCATCCAAACATACAACAAGGCGGTTGAAATGATTTAGGATTTTGGGACCAGGTCACTGTTGGAACAGGAGCTGCATTTGAAATAGACATTTTATATTTTCGGCAATTCGTGTGACCATCTAGTCATTTCATGCACAAAAGCTTTAATTCACTATACACAGTTCAATGGCAGAGCCTGTAAATGAATAAAGAGTTAACAAGGGAATTCCAGTAGATTAAACTGATGTAACAGATGTGTGAGAATGATGTTTTGGTGCCTGTTTCTAAAAATAATTCTTCACACCTAAACTGTAGACTGTCTGTTTTAAAATGATCCACGCAGAGTTTGGAGCCATGTTCAAAGCCCTGTAACTCCTTCCCACGTTGCCAGTTCACACTGTGCTTATTTCCTCCCTTTATTAACTGTTATTACCTCTGACGGCGGCGCAGCGGCGTAAAGAGGATGGAACAAAATGTGGTGCCATTCTGCCTCCGTGCAGCACAGCACGGCATAACGAAGGCTCCACGCTTTATCTGAGGATAAAAAGACACACGATCACGAGTCAAATACGTACAAGGTTAAATACCAGCGCTACCTGCGGTGAATGGCTGAGTTCCTGGGGGCATTAGACCCTGGACAAACAGTCTATGACCCCAGATTAAGGCAGACTTTTGAGCACATGTTGCAGAATCATAAGACGCTCATGTGGTCAGCTTTTACTGTTCGGCTCTAGTCATCCTGAGCTACTTTCCCAGAAGTTTGTCTCGGTCTTGCATAATTGGCCGGACCTCTTGAGAACTCAGGATTACCTCGAGTTAAAAATAAAGCTTTTTATATTTGAACTACATCTGTGGAGGTTTTTTCTGCCGTGTAAAATACAGCGGTTTGGCTTATTTAAAGCCTTCACGCATCTCTCATACAGAAGTTACTCAAAAGAATATGCGATTTATAACAAAATTCTTTCTGCGTGCATTTATGTTCCATATTTATTCTCACAAAGGCTGTTTTCTTTTGCATTATTCGTCTGCTATTTATACAAATAAGAAGAGTAAAGCGGAAAAACTGTTTTTGGACACTGTAAAAATACCTGAACAAATAATATCTGAGAGTAAATGTGTAGATCAGACTACAGCAACTTTTTTGATGCAGTTTGATGCATTTGTGATTTTTTGGGTTGAGGTTGGAAACTGAACATGCGTTTTATGATGCGGTAAGTTTAATGACTTTACAGTTCATTGTGTAAAGATACAGTGGATGATACTGCGACCCCACAGGAGCTGTAGCACTCGTGAGATGGTGTAGAGGAACTTCCAGGAAGGAGGAGTCAGACCAGATGAAAGCTTTGCACAAAACTAACAAACTAAACACGGATTAGTGGGTGTAGTTCAGCATAATCCGGAGCATCTTGGTCGTCTGCCTGACTTCACATCATTCCCGGACTGACAGCCAAAGACCTGGATTTTTTCAGACCCAGGGTTCTGAAATCTGCGTGGCTCAACTATGCAAGTTTCTCCAAGGTCTCTTCAACCTTGTTTCCCAGAGACAGGACAATCAGAATCAGGTTTATTGGCCAAGTCAGGTCAAACAAGACGGGGAATTTGACTCGGTTATTTTCACTCACTGTACAGTAAATAGATAAATGACAGCTCTTAGTAACATATATACAATTTAAAAAAAAAAGTGAAAGGTGCAGCAGTATGAGGTAGACATGGTTATTGAAAGGTGCATTGTTGCAGCATATGATTGTGGTTATTATTATTATTATTGCACAGTGATTGATTACTCTGAGACTCTATGAGTGTTGAGAGTTCATCAGAGAAGGTTCCAGTGTCCATCATGTACCAAAAAACTTCTCATCCATCTGCCATCAGTGACGGTAAAGTCTTTTCCCTAAGAGTCCATATCATTAAAGTTCTAGAGAGACTATCTTTGGCTCCCCTTTGGAAGCAAACAACCATCTCTCAGGACCTATCCAACTGTGCTTACTGTGTGCTAACTGGGGTTAAAGATACCACTATAATGCTTCAGTAGGCCCACTCTCATCTGGATGACAGATAAAGCACTGAAAAATCATGTTCCTTCATTTCTTTACTGCATGTAACACATTCTCACTCGTAGTACTATGTGACAAACTCCAGGAAACACAGGTGGATGCCTCCACGATCACCTACATTATCATATAGGGCTGGGCGATATATCGAGATTTTAATATATATCGATATATTTTCAAACGCGATATGGTACGAGACAATATCATTTATATAGATTAAAAAATTTTTTTTATGATTTTGATATAGCTTAATTTGTGACAAATTGACTTGAAGTTGTTATTTGCACAACTGTCAACCTCAGTGGAAAAGTCTGCCTGTTACTGTCTACATTGTATTAATTACACAGTGTATTTTAATTTAATTGTTATGCAGGAAAGGGATATTTGTTTTATTTTTTGTGTTATTATATATCTGATAAAGAGACTACTTTTTGTGAGGTTTTAAGCAGCTCGTCATCGTTGCAGGAGGCTATACTTTCAGCATCAATATTCACTCTGTACAAACATCAAAACTTCCTGCACAACTCAGTCTTGCCGCTATCAGAAAACCTCAGATGACTCTGCTGTGGGGAGATGTGTCAGTGGAGAACAGGAGGCTGAGTGCAAAGGACTGCTGGAATACTTTATAGAATACTATTTCCTTCATGGCAGAAGAGCTGGAGATGGTGGAGGACGACAGAGACCCATGTGCTCACCTGGACAACAGACTGGAGTTACAATGTGATGTTGAGGCTCTTTAGAAAAGGGTATTTTGTAGATTCTACATCTTGAAGACGTTTGTATCCCTCGATATTTACAGCAAGATGTTGCATATATTCTATAGGTCTGTGGTGGAGAGTACAGTTTTACTTGCAGCAGCATCAGAGCCAGTAGGAGACACACAAAGGTCAGGTATGTCTTGGGAACTGCTTTAGAATAACCTTGTGTGACTGGTGTGTTTACTAAACCCTGTAAAATACCAATGTGGATTTTTAGATGCTGTACCTCCTTCCACCAGTAGGGGGCTCTGTTTGACCACCAGTGAGGACAGACGAGCGGTGTCAGGTTTCAGCCTCAGTCAAATAAATGTTATTAATCATCTCCAGTGACTTATTTTTCAACAAACGAAACAATAATGATCATTTTCTCCTCTTAATAATATTATTATTTTTATTATTAGTAGTAGTATTAGTATTACAGTTTTTCTCTATTGCCAAAACACAAAACCCAGTACTCTAAACCAAATGACCAGTTGCCTGAACACATTTAGTAAAACTACCCCCCTTTTGCCACAACCACAAACACAATTCACCTGTAGACACTGTTCACAAAACCCATCCCCTTTTTCTCAAAACTCTAAACACATTTTGCCGTGCTAAAACACATTTTGCATATAACTCTGCTCCAATATCCATTGTGAAGCTCATGTGATGCAAAATGATACCCACAATCAGCAAAACTTGAACACAATGAACATACCTGGTGTCAATCAGTAAACACAACGACTCATAATTGAAAACACCTATTGCAAATGATGTGACCACACAGAAGAAGAGGAGTTTGTGTCAGAGGAGGGAGAGGAGAAGGAGGGCAAGCAAGACAATGCATTTTCATTACAGATGAAATGAGAGCAACAGTCATTGACCACGTCATTGTCCACGGCATGACAATGACCGAAGCGGGACAACGAGTCCAACCAAACCTCAGCAGATTATCAGTGGCCACCATTACTGTAATGTGTGTCTGCCACTAAACCCAGTGTTCCTAAACCCAATAGAGGAGTTCTTCTCATCATGGCGGTGGAAGGTCTATGACCGCCAACCTTACACCAGAGAGAACCTTCTCAGGGCTATGGACCTGGCCTGTGATGATGTGGCTGTGGAGGCATTCCAAGGCTGGGTGCGGCATGCCAGGGCATTCTTCCCACGTTGTTTGGCTATGGACAATATTGCCTGTGATGTTGATGAGGTCCTGTGGCCCGACCCAGCCCGACGTGATGACGCCCCATGATTTCGGTGTTAACATACAACATTCTGTGTCAATTTTCAAACGTACTGTAATACTAAAAGAAATCTCACCCTGAACATTGTGTTCTCAATTGTTACTGTACTGTATCTATTGTGTGTAATGGATCCTTTATGGAGTTTACAGTACTCATTTTTGCATTGAGTTGTGATATTACTGCATTTTCTGCATTATGCAACTATTCCCATAAAATGCACAAATCTATAGTAAATGCCCAAAACATATTTGAGAATACAGTAAATAAGGGTTGCTCAAATGCATCCTGGCAGTTGTGAAACTGTAAAAAGAACAGTCTCACACTGTGAAAATTGTGTTTTCAATTTTTTTGGTAATGTGGTTAATGATGCTCAGTAGTGTTTACATTTTCGCTGGCCTTGAGTGGTATTTTGGTGTCAGAGTTTGCTTTTGAGCATATGAGCAGCTGTTTTGGTGTGATGGGTTGGTTTTTGAGCATATGAGCATCTGTTTTGGTGTGATGGGCTGGTTTTGAAAAGAAACTGTGAAGTTTAGTGTACGTAGCTTTAGAAAAGTGTTTTGTGTTTAGAGTTTTGTGAAAAGTGAGGGCAGTATCGTGAAATGTGTTTAAGCAATAGAAAAGAACTGTATTGGTAAATGAGTCCAGAAAAATTGGTATATTTGTCTGCAATTAAGTGTTTTTAGTGAATAACAAACATAAATACAGTATATTAAGAAAACAGTTTTACATGCATACTTTACTAATTAATTGCATATTTGTGAGCACATATGACTAAAAATCATGAAACAACCACAAAACCAAATGTTTTATTTTGAGAAAAAACTTTATTCATTACATAAGGTGTCAATTTGTTTACACATTAACGTGCATCATCTTCTTCATAATTCTTGTTCCTTTATTTCGTTTACATCTGATCTCAATCATCAGCAGTGTAAAATAAACTAATATATCACCATGATGATTTCAGTGTAACACAGTACTCTAGACTTCCACATCCATCCAGGTTTGAACAACAGCACAACAGATCATCTGTGTCGAGTATGTGTGTGTGTGTTTACATTTATATCTGTGAAGCACTTTGTGTTACACAAATTGTATGTAAAGTTTGAGTTTTAAATGTTAAAGGAGGCTTTAAAGATGCAGTGATGGAGAAACATTATACAAATATATTTAGAAATATTCAAAAGTCTTATGCAGCAGAGAGAAATTTAAAGAGAGTCTAACGGGAGTCAATGAAGAGCTGAATTTAAGTTAGGAACTCAAACCAGCAGATTAAAAATGTTTGGACAAACGGCATTGATCTCTCAATCATTGTTGACTTGATGCATCAGTCTGAGAGGAGTAAAGACGCAACACAACGATGAACTCAGCAAGAGATTGGACACTTATGTGGGTTTATAAAACCTTGCAGTGTTTCCAAGTGCAAAGTAAAGACGTATCCCAACATGAAGTGGTTTTGTGAAAGTGGTCTGGACTCTGTGGAGAAGCGTCATGGTCTCAGAGACGCTGTAGAACGACAGAATACCTGCTCTGTGATCCAGGTAGACTCCCACTCTGGAGGACTGAGAATCAGGGACAGGGGTTTTGAGTTTGTTATGCCAAAATTCGTTACTTTTATTTTTACAAACTAAAGCCCAAGATGTGTTATTTTGTCCAAATATAGTGGCTGGTGTGTTGACATCCTTGTATGTGACTGCTACAAAACCTCCTCGTCCTCCCCACTCCACTTCCCAGTAACAACGTCCAGTCAGACTCTCCTCACTCAGGATCTGACACAGTATGGAAGATCTCTCCGGGTGACGAGGATAACCCTGTGAAACCTTTGTTAATGTTGCTTTCCTGTTTCCCTCAGATAACTCCAGGTAGTTGTGTGCTGTGTTTCTATCCAGCGTGATTTCACGTGAATATCTTAAGAAGTCAGCTCTGGTTCTTGGCTCTGGTGGCTGTGACAGTAAAACATCTGCCTCAGTCAGTCTCAGTGAGATGTCAGTCCATTTCTTTCCCAGAATGTCCTGTAGTTCCTCTCTGGTCTCTGACACAGCAGCTTGTACATCCTCAAAGTACTTCAGAGGGCGTCTATTGATGCCGGATGAGTGTGTGGACTCACTGAGTGGCAGCAGTGAAGTGTAGCCGTGTAGAAACTGGTTATGATCTTCTGTGCGTGAAAGCTGCTCCATGTCGGTGTCTTTCTTCTTCAGGTCAGTGATCTCCTGCTGCAGCTTCTCTTGAACTTCTTTCACCCGACTCACTTCAGTTTCCTGTTGGGATCTGACCTTCTGCTTCACATCAGAGCTTCTCTTCTGGATGAGAAGCACCAGCTCCCTGAAGATCTTCTCACTGTCCTCCACTGTTTTATCAGCAGAACGATTGATGTTCCCCACCTCTCGCTGCAGCAGCTTCACCTCCTCCTCCAGGTCCTGTACCTTCGTCTGGATCGTTTGTCGAGTCATCCCCATCTCCCTCTGTTTCTCTGCCCTTTCTGTTTTAGCTGAGACTACGTCATGGCCTTTATGCTCATCCACGGTGCAGACGTAACAGACGCTCTGCTGATCGGTGCGGCAGAACATCTTCATCACCTCGTCGTGGAGAGAGCACAAGTTCTCCTGTAAAGTCTTGGCGGGCTCCACAAGCTGGTGTTTCTTTAACTGTGCCGCACTGTAATGTTGTTGGAGGTGTTTCTCACAGTAAGAGACCAGACACACCAAACAGGACTTTATGGCTTTCAGTTTCCTTCCAGTGCAAACATCACAGGCAACATCTTCAGGTCCTGCATAGGAGCAGTCAGTAGGAGCCGCTTGGAGTCCTGTCGTCCTCAGCTGCTCCACCAAAACTGATAACATGACATTTTTCACCAGGAGAGGCTTCGGTGTGAAGGTCTGCCTACAGTCAGGGCAGCTGTGGGTCTTCTTGTGCTCCTTTTCATCCCAGAAGTTTCCAATACACTTCATGCAGTAACTGTGTCCACAGGGAATAGTCACCGGATCCTTCAGTAGATCCAGACAGATTGAACAAGTCAAAGTTTCTTGGTCCGGCTGAGCTCCTTTCTGCGCCATTTCTCCTGTCAGAGGCAGAGAGTGAGTGTGTGAGTTTAAGTTTCTTTTTCCTGGAGGTAGAACCATGTGACCGTGCAGTGAGTGGAGCCAATCAGCTCTCAGTCTCCACCCACAGACTGCAGCTCTGAGAGGGATGGAAGGAGGAAGTCTGCGGAGAGGACGGAGCTACGTCTGAGCTCAGGAAGAAGTGGGGGGTTATTGCAACAACAAAGCTCATCTACCATTTCACCACTCCCATAAATCATGTCTGGTCATGTAAAAGTAGTCTGTTGCTTTACTTGGCACGTAGCTGCAAACTTTCATGCAAGTGTTTCAGATTTTTCACACTGAGGCTGTTTTGGGTCAAATTTGAGCCATTTCTATTTACATGGATTTTAGATCCATGCACTAAAAAGGAATAAAGTCTTTTTGAAACATTATGGATTTTTATTTTCAAGTCTTTTTAAAAGCAGGACATGAAACTGTGGGATAATAGATGTTAGAAGTTATGTAGAACCTGAAAAACAACATACTTCCAACCGTCTAAAACCTTTATTTAGGATTAATCATTAACTATTATTGTCAGATAAGCTACTTATGTATGTGTCTAAAGTTCAAAATTTTGTCTAAACTGTCCCTACTGGGAGATTTTTGGTCTGCCTCAAAATTGAGCCATTTCCATTTAAATTCTAACAGAATGTAAGAGTGGAAGAGAATCAGATGTTCATGTGTCTAAATATAGCAAAGTCAACCAACAACCATGGACAGAATTGTCTCCTTAAGAGAAAAGTGTCATGCTGGCTCCTCCCACACCTCCACGGTCAGCATGGCCAGCCCTCTGATCACCGTCCTGACACTACAACTCCCAGCATGCCTCACTTCCCCTCATGGACTGCACCTTTGCCCTCATCACCTTCATCCGTTCCCCCTTGTGTCGTTCCTGCTGCACAAACCCAGCTCATGCTGGAGTCCTGGTTGCTCCAACTTCCTGTGAGTTTCATCTACACCTGTGTCTCTGCGTCTCACCGCACAGTGTCATTGTTATTAAACCGTACTTTAGTCACGTCTGCACTTGTGTCCACCTGCTGCTTGGAAACCTGACAAAAACAACATTTTCATCACTAATATCAGAGAAAAAATACTGTTTTTATTTGACACACTCAGGCATTGACAGAAGGAAAATGCAGGCACATTATGGATATTTATCATGGAGCACAATCAAGACATTAAAGAAAGAAATGATTTCTTTGTTCAAACAAACCAGATAGAACTGCCCCCGACATGATTCATGAAATGTACGTAAGCAGACAAGCTTTTCTTTACTTTAATATATATATTTATTTTGGAATGAGGTTACTGTAGATCCAACACAAGTCTCTGACTGTTAAAGGCTGTTGGAGCAAACCATGTTTGACTTTTGAATCAACACGTATGTTTCGGGTTAAGCACGTCACTAATGGGTTAATAAATGCACAAGAAGCGATGTTGTCATTCTCTGAGGAATTACAATCTTCAATCTTTGTTAGCGTTGATATCTTCTTACTTTCCACACACTGATTTGGAACATTAACAGAACATTCACGTAGACGGAAATGTCCAACATCTATGTCCGAGCCAGTCGATGTTCAGAAAAATAAAACGAAGGGTTGAAGTTGGAAACTGAACTACAGTTCATTGTGTAAAGATACAGTGGATGATACTGCGACCCCACAGGAGCTGTAGCACTCGTGAGATGGTGTAGAGGAACTTCCAGGAAGGAGGAGTCAGACCAGATGAAAGCTTTGCACAAAACTAACAAACTAAACACTGATTAGTGGGTGTAGTTCAGCATAATCCGGAGCATCTTGGTCGTCTGCCTGACTTCACATCATTCCCGGACTGACAGCCAAACACCTGGATTTTTTCAGACCCAGGGTTCTGAAATCTGCGTGACTCAACAATGCAAGTTTCTCCAAGGCCTCTTCAACCTTGTTTCCCAGAGACAGGAGAATCAGAATCAGAATCAGGTTTATTGGCCAAGTCAGATCAAACAAGACGGGGAGTTTGACTCGGTTATTTTCACTCACTGTACAGTAAATAGATAAATGACAGCTCTTAGTAACATATATACAATTTTTTTTTTTTAAGTGAAAGGTGCAGCAGTATGAGGTAGACATGGTTATTGAAAGGTGCATTGTTACAGCATATGATTGTGGTTATTATTATTATTATTATTGCACAGTGATTGATTACTCTGAGACTCTATGAGTGTTGAGAGTTCATCAGAGAAGGTTCCAGTGTCCATCATGTACCAAAAAACATCTCATCCATCTGCCATCAGTGACGGTAAAGTCTTTTCCCTAAGAGTCCATATCATTAAAGTTCTAGAGAGACTATCTTTGGCTCCCCTTTGGAAGCAAACAACCATCTCTCAGGACCTATCCAACTTTGCTTACTGTGTGCTAACTGGGGTTAAAGATACCACTATAATGCTTCAGTAGGCCCACTCTCATCTGGATGACAGATAAAGCACTGAAAAATCATGTTCCTTCATTTCTTTACTGCATGTAACACATTCTCACTCGTAGTACTATGTGACAAACTCCAGGAAACACAGGTAGATGCCTCCACGATCACCTACATTATCATATAGGGCTGGGCGATATATCGAGATTTTAATATATATCGATATATTTTCAAACGCGATATGGTACGAGACAATATCGTTTGTATAGATTTACATTTTTTTTTTTTTTATGATTTTGATATAGCTTATTTTGTGACAAATTGACTTGAATGTTTTATTTGAGATTTGCACAAATGTTTTGTTATTTGCACAACTGTCAACCTCAGTGGAAAAGTCTGCCTGTTACTGTCTACATTGTATTAATTGCACAGTGTATTTTAATTTAATTGTTATGCAGGAAAGGGATATTTGTTTTATTTTATTCAAGAAGCATTTTTATTCCATATGCAGGCAGTTTATTTTTATTTCATTTGTTTTATACATTTTGATATTGTGCAGACCTCTGTTAATAAAGGAACCTGTGTGATATTTGGCACGAGGCTTTGTATTAAAACTGACTGTTTTTTTAAGGGTTTGCCTCAGAAAAAAATGAAGCTAACAGAGATGCTATGCTATAATGCTTTGGGGGAAACCCCAATTATGGCACAGAAAAAAATATCGATATATATCAAGTATCGCCATTCAGCTAGAAAATATCCAGATATGACTTTTGGTCCATATCGCCCAGCCCTATTATCATATATCTGATAAAGAGACTACTTTTTGTGAGGTTTTAAGCAGTACGTCATCGTCGCAGGAGGCTATACTTTCAGCATCAATATTCCCTCTGTACAAACATCAAAACTTCCTGCACAACTCAGTCTTGCTGCTATCAGAAAACCTCAGATGACTCTGCTGTGGGGAGATGTGTCAGTGGAGAACAGGAGGCTGAGTGCAAAGGACTGCTGGAATACTTTATAGAATACTATTTCCTTCATGGCAGAAGAGCTGGAGATGGTGGAGGACGACAGAGACCCATGTGCTCACCTGGACAACAGACTGGAGTTACAATGTGATGCTGAGGCTCTTTAGAAAAGGGTATTTTGTAGATTCTACATCTTGAAGACGTTTGTATCCCTCGATATTTACAGCAAGATGTTGCATATATTCTATAGGTCTGTGGTGGAGAGTACAGTTTTACTTGCAGCAGCATCAGAGCCAGTAGGTGACACACAAAGGTCAGGTATGTCTGGGGAACTGCTTTAAAATAACCTTGTGTGACTGGTGTGTTTACTAAACCCTGTAAAATACCAATGTGGATTTTTAGATGCTGTACCTCCTTCCACCAGTAGGGGGCTCTGTTTGACCACCAGTGAGGACAGACGAGCGGTGTCAGGTTTCAACCTCAGTGAAATAAATGTTATTAATCATCTCCAGCAGTGACTTATTATTCAACAAACGAAACAATAATGATAATTTTCTCCTCTTAATATTATTATTTTTATTATTAGTAGAAGTATTAGTATTATTGGTAAATGAGTCCAGGAAAATAGGTATATTTGTCTGCAATTAAGTGTTTTTAGTGAATAACAAACATAAATACAGTATTTTAAGAAAACTGCTATACATGCATACTTTACTAGTTAATTGCATATTTGTGAACACATATGACTAAAAATTATGAAACAACCACAAAACAAAAGGTTTTAATTTTGAGAAAACATTTTATTTATTCATTACGTAAGGTGTCAATTTGTTTACACATTAATTTGCATCATCTTCTTGATAATTCTTGTTCCTTTATTTCATTTACATCTGATCTCAATCATCAGCAGCGTAAAATAAACTAATATATCACCATGATGATTTCAGTGTAACACAGTACTCTAGACTTCCACATCCATCCAGGTTTGAACAACAGCACAACAGATCATCTGTGTCGAGTATGTGTGCGTGTGTTTACATTAATATCTGTGAAGCACTTTGTGTTACACAAATTGTATGTAAAGATTTAGTTTTAAATGTTAAAGGAGGCTTTAAAGATGCAGTGATGGAGAAACAACATACAAATATATTTAGAAATATTCAGAAGTCTTATGTAGCAGAGAGAAATTTAAAGAAAGTCTAACGGGAGCCAATGAAGAGCTGAATTTAAGTTAGGAACTCAAACCAGCAGATTAAAAATGTATGAACAAACGACATTGATCTCTCCATCATTGTTGACTTGATGCATCAGTCAGAGAGGAGTAAAGACGCAACACAACGATGAACTCAGCAAGAGATTGGACACTTATGTGGGTTTATAAAACCTTGCAGTGTCTCCAATTGAGAACCGGAGACGTATCCCAACATGAAGTGGTTTTGTGAAAGTGGTCTGGACTCTGTGGAGAAGCGTCATGGTCTCAGAGACGCTGTAGAACGACAGAATACCTGCTCTGTGATCCAGGTAGACTCCCACTCTGGAGGACTGAGAATTAGAGACGGGGGTTTTGAGTTTGTTATGCCAAAATTCGTTACTTTGATTTTTACAAAATAAAGCCCAAGATGTGTTATTTAGTCCAAATTGAGTGGTTGGTGTGTTGACATCCTTGTATGTGACTGCTACTAAACCTCCTTTTCCTCCCCACTCCACTTCCCAGTAACAACATCCAGTCAGACTCTCCTCACTCAGGATCTGACACCCTACAGAAGATCTCTCCGGGTGACTAGGATAACCCTGTGAAACTGTCAATGTGGTTTTCCTGTTTCCCTCAGATAACGCCAGGCTGTTGTGTGCTGTGTTTCCATCCAGCGTGATTTCACGTGAATATCTTAAGAAGTCAGCTCTGGTTCTTGGCTCTGGTGGCTGTGACAGTAAAACATCTGCCTCAGTCACTCTCAGTGAGATGTCAGTCCATTTCTTTCCCAGAATGTCCTGTAGTTCCTCTCTGGTCTCTGACACAGCAGCTTGTACATCCTCAAAGTACTTCAGAGGGCGTCTATGGATGCCGGATGAGTGTGTGGACTCACTGAGTGGCAGCAGTGAAGTGTAGCCGTGTAGAAACTGGTTATGATCTTCTGTGTGTGAAAGCTCCTCCATGTCGGTGTCTTTCTTCTTCAGGTCAGTGATCTCCTGCTGCAGCTTCTCTTGAACTTCTTTCACTCGACTCACTTCAGTTTCCTGTTGGGATCTGACCTTCTGCTTCACATCAGAGCTTCTCTTCTGGATGAGAAGCACCAGCTCCCTGAAGATCTTCTCACTGTCCTCCACTGTTTTATCAGCAGAACGATTGATGTTCCCCACCTCTCGCTGCAGAAGCTTCACCTCCTCCTCCAGGTCCTGTACCTTCGTCTGGATCTTTTGTCGAGTCATCCCCATCTCCCTCTGTTTCTCTGCCCTTTCTGTTTTAGCTGAGACTACGTCATGGCCTTTATGCTCATCCACGGTGCAGACATAACAGACGCTCTGCTGATCGGTGCGGCAGAACATCTTCATCACCTCGTCGTGGAGAGAGCACAAGTTCTCCTGTAAAGTCTTGGCGGGCTCCACAAGCTGGTGTTTCTTGAACTGTGCCACACTGTAATGTTGTTGGAGGTGTTTCTCACAGTAAGAGACCAGACACACCAAACAGGACTTTATGGCTTTCAGTTTCCTACCAGTGCAAACATCACAGGCAACATCTTCAGGTCCTGCATAGGAGCAGTCAGCAGGAGCCGCTTGGAGTCCTGTCGTCCTCAGCTGCTCCACCAAAACTGCTAACATGACATTTTTCACCAGGAGAGGCTTCGGTGTGAAGGTCTGCCTACAGTCAGGGCAGCTGTGGGTCTTCTTGTGCTCCTTTTCATCCCAGAAGTTTCCAATACACTTCATGCAGTAACTGTGTCCACAGGGAATAGCCACCGGATCCTTCAGTAGATCCAGACAGATTGAACAAGTGAAAGTTTCTTGGTCCGGCTGAGCTCCTTTCTGCGCCATTTCTCCTGTCAGAGGCAGAGAGTGAGTGTGTGAGTTTAACTTTCTTTTTCCTGGAGGTAGAACCATGTGACCGTGCAGTGAGTGGAGCCAATCAGCTCTCAGTCTCCACCCACAGACTGCAGCTCTGAGAGGGATGGAAGGAGGAAGTCTGCGGAGAGGACGGAGCTACGTCTGAGCTCAGGAAGAAGTGGGGGGTTATTGCAACAACAAAGCTCATCTACCATTTCACCACTCCCATAAATCATGTCTGGTCATGTAAAAGTAGTCTGTTGCTTTACTTGGCACGTAGCTGCAAACTTTCATGCAAGTGATCAGATTTTTCACACTGAGGCTGTTTTGGTTCAAATTTGAGAGATTTTTATTTAAATGGATTTTAGATCCATGTACTAAAAAGGAATAAAGTCTTTTTAAAGCATTATGGATTTTTATTTCCAAGTGTTTTTAAAAGCAGGACATGAAATTGTGAGATAATAGACGTTAGAAATTACGTAGAACCTGAAAAACAACATACTTCCAACTGTCTAAAACATTTATTTAGGATTAATCATTAACTATTATTGTGAGATAAGCTACTTATGTATGTATCTAAAGTTCAACATTTTGTCTAAACTGTCCCTCCTGAGAGATTTTTGCTCTGGGTCAAAATTTAGCCATTTCTTTAAATTCTAACAAGAGTTGAAGAGAATCAGATGTTCACGTGTCTAAATATAGCAAAGTCAACCAACAACATACTTTATTTTTCTTTTTACAAAAAAGTGTAACATTTTATGACCAAGATAGAAATAAAAGTGTCTTCAATTGGATCATATTGATTTATTTTTCATCAGTAATGTAGACTGTGAAAACCATGGACAGAATTGTCTCCTTAAGAGAAAAGTGTCATGCTGGCTCCTCCCACACCTCCACGGTCAGCATGGCCAGCCCTCTGATCACCGTCCTGACACTACAACTCCCAGCATGCCTCACTTCCCCTCATGGACTGCACCTTTGCCCTCATCACCTTCATCCGTTCCCCCTTGTGTCGTTCCTGCTGCACAAACCCAGCTCATGCTGGAGTCCTGGTTGCTCCAACTTCCTGTGAGTTTCATCTATCACTAATATCAGAGAAAAAATACTGTTTTTATTTGACACACTCAGGCATTGACAGAAGGAAAATGCAGGCACATTATGGATATTTATCATGGAGCACAATCAAGACATTAAAGAAAGAAATGATTTCTTTGTTCAAACAAACCAGATAGCACTGACATGATTCATGAAATGTACGTAAGCAGACAAGCTTTTCTTTACTTTAATATATATATTTATTTTGGAATGAGGTTGCTGTAGAACAAACACAAGTCTCTGACTGTTAAAGGTTGTTGGAGCAAACCATGTTTGACTTTTGAATCAACACGTATGTTTCGGGTTAAGCACGTCACTAATGGGTTAATAAATGCACAAGAAGCGATGTTGTCATTCTCTGAGGAATTACAATCTTCAATCTTTGTTAGCGTTGATATCTTCTTAGTTTCCACACACTGATTTGGAACATTAACAGAACATTCACGTAGACGGAAATGTCCAACATCTATGTCCGAGCCAGTCGATGTTCAGAAAAATTAAATGAAGGGTTGAGGTTGGAAACTGAACATGCGTTTTATGATGCGGTAAGTTTAATGACTTTACAGTTCATTGTGTAAAGATACAGTGGATGATACTGCGACCCCACAGGAGCTGTAGCACTCGTGAGATGGTGTAGAGGAACTTCCAGGAAGGAGGAGTCAGACCAGATGAAAGCTTTGCACAAAACTAACAAACTAAACACTGATTAGTGGGTGTAGTTCAGCATAATCCGGAGCATCTTGGTCGTCTGCCTGACTTCACATTCCCGGACTGACAGCCAAACACCTGGATTTTTTCAGACCCAGGTTTCTGAAATCTGCGTGACTCAACTCTGCAAGTTTCTCCAAGGTCTCTTCAACCTTGTTTCCCAGAGACAGGAGAATCAGAATCAGAATCAGGTTTATTGGCCAAGTCAGATCAAACAAGACGGGGAATTTGACTCGGTTATTTTCACTCACTGTACAGTAAATAGATAAATGACAGCTCTTAGTAACATATATACAATTTCTTTTAAAAAGTGAAAGGTGCAGCAGTATGAGGTAGACATGGTTATTGAAAGGTGCATTGTTACAGCATATGATTGTGGTTATTATTATTATTATTATTGCACAGTGATTGATTACTCTGAGACTCTATGAGTGTTGAGAGTTCATCAGAGAAGGTTCCAGTGTCCATCATGTACCAAAAAACATCTCATCCATCTGCCATCAGTGACGGTAAAGTCTTTTCCCTAAGAGTCCATATCATTAAAGTTCTAGAGAGACTATCTTTGGCTCCCCTTTGGAAGCAAACAACCATCTCTCAGGACCTATCCAACTTTGCTTACTGTGTGCTAACTGGGGTTAAAGATACCACTATAATGCTTCAGTAGGCCCACTCTCATCTGGATGACAGATAAAGCACTGAAAAATCATGTTCCTTCATTTCTTTACTGCATGTAACACATTCTCACTCGTAGTACTATGTGACAAACTCCAGGAAACACAGGTGGATGCCTCCACGATCACCTAGATTATCATATATCTGATAGACAGACTACTTTTTGTGAGGTTTTAAGCAGCTCGTCATCGTCGCAGGAGGCTATACTTTCAGCATCAATATTCACTCTGTACAAACATCAAAACTTCCTGCACAACTCAGTCTTGCCGCTATCAGAAACCCTCAGATGACTCTGCTGTGGGGAGATGTGTCAGTGGAGAACAGGAGGCTGAGTGCAAAGGACTGGTGGAATACTTTATAGAATACTATTTCCTTCATGGCAGAAGAGCTGGAGATGGTGGAGGACGACAGAGACCCATGTGCTCACCTGGACAACAGACTGGAGTTACAATGTGATGCTGAGGCTCTTTAGAAAAGGGTATTTTGTAGATTTTACATCTTGAAGACGTTTGTATCCCTCGATATTTACAGCAAGATGTTGCATATATTCTATAGGTCTGTGGTGGAGAGTACCGTTTTACTTGCAGCAGCATCAGAGCCAGTAGGTGACACACAAAGGTCAGGTATGTCTTGGAAACTGCTTTAGAATAACCTTGTGTGACTGGTGTGTTTACTAAACCCTGTAAAATACCAATGTGGATTTTTAGATGCTGTACCTCCTTCCACCAGTAGGGGGCTCTGTTTGACCACCAGTGAGGACAGACGAGCGGTGTCAGGTTTCAGCCTCAGTCAAATAAATGTTATTAATCATCTCCACTGACTTATTATTCAACAAACGAAACAATAATGATCATTTTATCCTCTTAATGTTATTATTTTTATTAGTAGTAGAAGGATTAGCGGTAAACGAAACCAGGAAAATAGGTACATTTGTCTGCAATTAAGTGAATAATAAACATAAATACAGTGCACTAAGAAAACAGTTTTACATGCATACTTTACTAATTAATTGCATATTTTTGAGCACATATGACTAAAAATCATGAAACAATCACAAAACAAAAGGTTTTACTTTTGAGAAAAAACTTTATTCATGTCATAAGTTGTCAATTTGTTTACACATTAAAATGCATCATCTTCTTGATAATTCTTGTTCCTTTATTTAATTTACATCTGATCTCAATCATCAGCAGCGTAAAATAAACTAATATATCACCATGATGATTTCAGTGTAACACAGTACTCTAGACTTCCACATCCATCCAGGTTTGAACAACAGCACAACAGATCATCTGTGTCCAGTATGTGTGTGTGTGTTTACATTTATATCTGTGAAGCACTTTGTGTTACACAAATTGTATGAAAAGATTGAGTTTTAAATGTTAAAGGAGGCTTTAAAGATGCAGTGATGGAGAAACAACATACAAATATTTTTAGAAATATTCAAAAGTCTTGTAGCAGAGAGAAAATGTAAAGAGAGTCTAACGGGAGCCAATGAAGAGCTTATTTAAAGTTAGGAACTCAAACCAGCAGATTAAAAATGTATGAACAAACGGCGTTGATCTCTCAATCATTGTTGACTTGATTCATCAGTCTGAGAGGAGTAAAGACGCAACACAACGATGAACTCAGTAAGACATTGTACACTTATGTGGGTTTATAAAACCTTGCAGTGTTGCCAATTGGGAACCAGAGACGTATCCCAACATGAAGTGGTTTTGTGAAAGTGGTCTGGACTCTGTGGAGAAGCGTCATGGTCTCAGAGACGCTGTAGAACGACAGAATACCTGCTCTGTGATCCAGGTAGACTCCCACTCTGGAGGACTGAGAATCAGAGACGGCGGTTTTGAGTTTGTTATGCCAAAATTCGTTACTTTTATTTTTACAAACTAAAGCCCAAGATGTGTTATTTAGTCCAAATTTAGTGTCTGGTGTGTTGACATCCTTGTATGTGACTGCTACAGAACCTTCTTCTCCTCCCCACTCCACTTCCCAGTAACAACGTCCAGTCAGACTCTCCTCACTCAGGATCTGAAACGGTACAGAAGATCTCTCCGGGTGACGAGGATAACCCTGTGAACCTCTCATTATCGTTGCTTTCCTGTTTCCCTCAGATAACTCCAGCTGGTTGTGTGCTGTGTTTCTATCCAGCGTGATTTCACGTGAATATCTTAAGAAGTCAGCTCTGGTTCTTGGCTCTGGTGGCTGTGACAGTAAAACATCTGCCTCAGTCACTCTCAGTGAGATGTCAGTCCATTTCTTTCCCAGAATGTCCTGTAATTCCTCTCTGGTCTCTGACACAGCAGCTTGTACATCCTCAAAGTACTTCAGAGGGCGTCTATTGATGCCGGATGAGTGTGTGGACTCACTGAGTGGCAGCAGTGAAGTGTAGCCGTGTAGAAACTGGTTATGATCTTGTGTGCGTGAAAGCTGCTCCATGTCGGTGTCTTTCTTCTTCAGGTCAGTGATCTCCTGCTGCAGCTTCTCTTGAACTTCTTTCACCCGACTCACTTCAGTTTCCTGTTGGGATCTGACCTTCTGCTTCACATCAGAGCTTCTCTTCTGGATGAGAAGCACCAGCTCCCTGAAGATCTTCTCACTGTCCTCCACTGTTTTATCAGCAGAACGATTGATGTTCCCCACCTCTCGCTGCAGCAGCTTCACCTCCTCCTCCAGGTCCTGTACCTTCGTCTGGATCTTTTGTCGAGTCATCCCCATCTCCCTCTGTTTCTCTGCCCTTTCTGTTTTAGCTGAGACTACGTCATGGCCTTTATGCTCATCCACGGTGCAGACATAACAGACGCTCTGCTGATCGGTGCGGCAGAACATCTTCATCACCTCGTCGTGGAGAGAGCACAAGTTCTCCTGTAAAGTCTTGGTGGGCTCCACAAGCTGGTGTTTCTTTAACTGTGCCACACTGTAATGTTGTTGGAGGTGTTTCTCACAGTAAGAGACCAGACACACCAAACAGGACTTCATGGCTTTCAGTTTCCTTCCAGTGCAAACATCACAGGCAACATCTTCAGGTCCTGCATAGGAGCAGTCAGCAGGAGCCGCTTGGAGTCCTGTCGTCCTCAGCTGCTCCACCAAAACTGCTAACATGACATTTTTCACCAGGAGAGGCTTCGGTGTGAAGGTCTGCCTACAGTCAGGGCAGCTGTGGGTCTTCTTGTGCTCCTTTTCATCCCAGAAGTTTCCAATACACTTCATGCAGTAACTGTGTCCACAGGGAATAGCCACCGGATCCTTCAGTAGATCCAGACAGATTGAACAAGTCAAAGTTTCTTGGTCCGGCTGAGCTCCTTTCTCCGCCATTTCACCTGTCAGAGGCAGAGAGTGAGTGTGTGAGTTTAACTTTCTTTTTCCTGGAGGTAGAACCATGTGACCGTGCAGTGAGTGGAGCCAATCAGCTCTCAGTCTCCACCCACAGACTGCAGCTCTGAGAGGGATGGAACGAGGAAGTCTGCGGAGAGGACGGAGCTACGTCTGAGCTCAGGAAGAAGTGGGGGGTTATTGCAACAACAAAGCTCATCTACCATTTCACCACTCCCATAAATCATATCTGGTCATGTAAAAGTAGTCTGTTGCTTTACTTCGCACGTAGCTGCAAACTTTCATGAAAGTGATTCAGATTTTTCACACTGAGGCTGTTTTGGGTCAAATTTGAGCCATTTTTATTTAGATGGATTTTAGATCCATGCACTAAAAATGAATAAAGTCTTTTTGAAGCATTATGGATTTTTATTTTCAAGTCTTTTTAAAAGCAGGACATGAAACTGTGGGATAATAAATGTTTTTCTTCAATAACAAGTTATGTAGAACCTGAAAAACAACATACTTCCAACTGTCTAAAACCTTTATTTAGGATTAATCATTAACTATTATTGTGAGATAAGCTACTTATGTATGTGTCTAAAGTTCAACATTTTTTTCTAAACTTTCCCTCCTGAGAGATTTTTGGTCTGGATCAAAATTGAGCCATTTCCATTTAAATTCTAATAAGAGTTGAAGAGAATCAGATGTTCACGTGTCTAAATATAGCAAAGTCAACCAACAACATACTTTATTTTCTTTTTACAAAAAAGTCTACAATTTTATGACCAAGATAGAAATAAAAGAATCTTCAATTGGATCATATTGATTTATTTTTCATCAGTAATGTAGACTGTGAAAACCATGGACAGAATTGTCTCCTTAAGAGAAAAGTGTCATGCTGGCTCCTCCCACACCTCCACGGTCAGCATGGCCAGCCCTCTGATCACCGTCCTGACACTACAACTCCCAGCATGCCTCAGTTCCCCTCATGGACTGCACCTTTGCCCTCATCACCTTCATCCGTTCCCCCTTGTGTCGTTCCTGCTGCACAAACCCAGCTCATGCTGGAGTCCTGGTTGCTCCAACTTCCTGTGAGTTTCATCTACACCTGTGTCTCTGCATCTCACCGCACAGTGTCATTGTTATTAAACCATACTTTAGTCACGTCTGCACTTGTGTCCACCTGCTGCTTGGAAACCTGACAAAAACAACATTTTCATCACTAATATCAGAGAAAAATACTGTTTTTATTTGACACACTCAGGCATTGACAGAAGGAAAATGCAGGAACATTATGGATATTTATCATGGAGCACAATCAAGACATTGAATGAATGAATGAATGAATGAATGAATGAATGAATGAATGAATGAATGAATGAATGAATGAATGAATGAATGAATGAATGAATGAATGAATGAATTAATTAATTAATTAATTAATTAATTAATTAATTAATGAAAGAAAGCAAGCTTTATTCCGAACATGGGAAAACATAAAATAACACACAAGTCAAAATAGTCAAAACAACAAAAAAAAAAATATAGATAAATAAACAAAACAATGTTGCCATGTCCGAAAAAGGAGTAGAAAGAAGCATATGCTTATTTAATCCTACCCCTTCTCCCTTCTCAGAAATTACTATCCTCAGTTGATTTCAGTATCATATTACATATTTACATTACATATGTACACATTTACAACCAGAAAATAAATGTGAGTAAACAAGTGACTAAATGATGTGTGCAACACCTGGTGATCGTCAAAGCCCTTCATCCTCCCTGTATCCTGTGAAAACCATATTTTTGTACCGCTGTTTAAACTGGCTCATGCTTGGACATTGCTTGAGCTCCGCACCCAAACTGTTCCACAACTTCACTCCACATAACGAAATAGTAAATGTTTTGAGTGTTGTGCGGACACAAAGATGTTTTAAATTGTTTCCCCCCCTCAAATTGTAATCCCCATCTCTGTTAAAAAAAAATGTTTGGATATTTCAAGGAAGCATGTTGTTTTTAGCTTTGTACATAGTTTGTGCTGTTTGAAAGTGAACCAGATCAGTAAATTTTAATGTTTTGGATTTTAAGAAGAGTGAATTTGTGTGATCCTTGTAACCGGCATTATGAATGATCCTTATGGCTCGTTTTTTTGCAGCATTCACAATGATTGTAGTGTACATTTATAAGTATTGCCCCAAACCTCCGCGCAGTAATTTAAATATGGTAAAACCAGTGAACAATAGAGAATGTGGAGTGATTTGTGGTCCAGAATATGTTTTGCCTTATTGATTACTGAGATGCTTCTTGATAGTTTGTTTTGTACATGTTTTGAGTGAGATTTCCAGTTTATTTTATCATCTATTATTACACCAAGAAACTTATTTTCATGAACTCTTTCAATATCCACACCTTCAATTTGCACCTGCACTTGAGTATCCCTTTTACAATTCCCAAATAACATGATTTTAGTTTTACTTAAGTTTAATGATAATTTGTTTCTGTCAAACCACCTCTTTAATTTGCACATTTCTGCAGTGATCACATCCAGTAGCCCCTTTAAATCCCCCCCAGAACAAAAAATATTTTTGTCATTGGCAAACAATACTAATTTTAATATTTTTGATACCTTGCAAATATCGTTGATGTAAAGGATGAACAGTTTTGGACCCAGTACTGACCCCTGGGGGACACCACAAGCAATGTCCAAGCATGACGATGTAAACTCTCCCAACTTCACAAATTGTTTCCTGTCTCGTAAATAACTTCTCACCCAGTGCAATACTACGCCCCTGATCCCATACCGTTCCAGTTTATTGATTAATATGTTATGATTGATTGTGTCAAAAGCTTTTTTAAGGTCTATGAATACTCCAACTGCATACTGTTTGTGGTCTATTGCGTTTGTAATTTCCTCTATTGATTCAATTATTGCCAGTGATGTTGAGCTGTTTGATCTGAATCCGTACTGACTGTCAGAAAGTAATTTATGTTTATCTATGAATTTGTCTAGTCTGTTATTGAATAGTTTTTCTAAAATTTTTGAGAATTGTGGAAGTAAAGAAACAGGCCTGTAATTTGTGTAGTGGTGTCTATCCCCAGTTTTATACAGCGGTACAACTTTAGCTATTTTCATTTTGTTTGGAAATTTACCGGTTTGGAATGACAAGTTACAGATGTATGTTAGTGGTTCTGAAATCCCATCAATGACCTTTTTTACAGTTTTCATATCAATTTCATTACAATCGGTGGATGTTTTATATTTACATTTATTTACAATATCTATTATTTCTTTTTCTTCCACTGCTGTAAGGAACATTGAGCTGGGATTCCTATCTATAAGATTGTCATTCCAATCATCAGATGACAATGGATCAGGGATTTTTTCTTTAAATTTACATTAAAGAAAGAAATTATTTCTTTGTTCAAATAAACCAGATAGCACTGCCCCCGACATGATTCATGAAATGTACGTAAGCAGACAAGCTTTTCTTTACTTTAATATATATATATATTTATTTTGGAACAAAGTTACTGTAGATCCAATACAAGTCTCTGACTGTTAAAGGTTATTGGAGCAAACCATGTTTGACTTTTGAATCAACACGTATGTTTCGGGTAAAGCACGTCACTAATGGGTTAATAAATGCACAAGAAGCGATGTTGTCATTCTCTGAGGAATTACAATCTTCAATCTTTGTTAGCGTTGATATCTTCTTAGTTTCCACACACTGATTTGGAACATTAACAGAACATTCACGTAGACGGAAATGTCCAACATCTATGTCCGAGCCAGTCGATGTTCAGAAAAATAACATGAAGGGTTGAGGTTGGAAACTGAACATGCGTTTTATGATGCGGTAAGTTTAATGACTTTACAGTTCATTGTGTAAAGATACAGTGGATGATACTGCGACCCCACAGGAGCTGTAGCACTCGTGAGATGGTGTAGAGGAACTTCCAGGAAGGAGGAGTCAGACCAGATGAAAGCTTTGCACAAAACTAACAGACTAAACACTGATTAGTGGGTGTAGTTCAGCATAATCCGGAGCATCTTGGTCGTCTGCCTGACTTCACATCATTCCCGGACTGACAGCCAAAGACCTGGATTTTTTCAGACCCAGGGTTCTGAAATCTGCGTGGCTCAACTATGCAAGTTTCTCCAAGGCCTCTTCAACATTGTTTCCCAGAGACAGGAGAATCAGAATCAGAATCAGGTTTATTGGCCAAGTCAGGTCAAACAAGACGGGGAATTTGACTCGGTTATTTTCACTCACTGTACAGTAAATAGATAAATGACAGCTCTTAGTAACATATATACAATTTCTTTTAAAAAGTGAAAGGTGCAGCAGTATGAGGTAGACATGGTTATTGAAAGGTCCATTGTTACAGCATATGATTGTGGTTATTATTATTATTGCACAGTGATTGATTACTCTGAGACTCTATGAGTGTTGAGAGTTCATCAGAGAAGGTTCCAGTGTCCATCGTGTACCAAAAAACATCTCATCCATCTGCCATCAGTGACGGTAAAGTCTTTTCCCTAAGAGTCCATATCATTAAAGTTCTAGAGAGACTATCTTTGGCTCCCCTTTGGAAGCAAACAACCATCTCTCAGGACCTATCCAACTTTGCTTACTGTGTGCTAACTGGGGTTAAAGATACCACTATAATGCTTCAGTAGGCCCACTCTCATCTGGATGACAGATAAAGCACTGAAAAATCATGTTCCTTCATTTCTTTACTGCATGTAACACATTCTCACTCGTAGTACTATGTGACAAACTCCAGGAAACACAGGTGGATGCCTCCACGATCACCTACATTATCATATAGGGCTGGGCGATATATCGAGATTTTAATATATATCGATATATTTTCAAACGCGATATGGTACGAGACAATATCGTTTATATAGATTAAAAAAAATTTTTTTATGATTTTGATATAGCTTATTTTGTGACAAATTGACTTGAATGTTTTATTTGAGATTTGCACAAATGTTTTGTTATTTGCACAACTGTCAACCTCAGTGGAAAAGTCTGCCTGTTACTGTCTACATTGTATTAATTGCACAGTGTATTTTAATTTAATTGTTATGCAGGAAAGGGATATTTGTTTTATTTTATTCAAGAAGCATTTTTATTCTATATATATGCAGGCAGTTTATTTTTATTTCATTTGTTTTATACATTTTGATATTGTGCAGACCTCTGTTAATAAAGGAACCTGTGTGACATTTGGCACGAGGCTTTGTATTAAAACTGACTGTTTTTTTAAGGGTTTGCCTCAGAAAAAAAGTGAAGCTAACAGAGATGCTATGCTATAATGCTTTGGGGGAAACCCCAATTATGGCACAGAAAAAAATATTGATATATATCGAGTATCGCCATTCAGCTAGAAAATATCGAGATATGACTTTTGGTCCATATCGCCCAGCCCTATTATCATATATCTGATAAAGAGACTACTTTTTGTGAGGTTTTAAGCAGCTCGTCATCGTCGCAGGAGGCTATACTTTCAGCATCAATATTCACTCTGTACAAACATCAAAACTTCCTGCACAACTCAGTCTTGCCGCTATCAGAAAACCTCAGATGACTCTGCTGTGGGGAGATGTGTCAGTGGAGAACAGGAGGCTGAGTGCAAAGGACTGGTGGAATACTTTATAGAATACTATTTCCTTCATGGCAGAAGAGCTGGAGATGGTGGAGGACGACAGAGACCCATGTGCTCACCTGGACAACAGACTGGAGTTACAATGTGATGCTGAGGCTCTTTAGAAAAGGGTATTTTGTAGATTTTACATCTTGGAGACGTTTGTATCCCTCGATATTTACAGCAAGATGTTGCATATATTCTATAGGTCTGTGGTGGAGAGTACAGTTTTACTTGCAGCAGCATCAGAGCCAGTAGGTGACACACAAAGGTCATGTATGTCTTGGAAACTGCTTTAGAATAACCTTGTGTGACAGGTGTGTTTACTAAACCCTGTAAAATACCAATGTGGATTTTTAGATGCTGTACCTCCTTCCACCAGTAGGGGGCTCTGTTTGACCACCAGTGAGGACAGACGAGCGGTGTCAGGTTTCAGCCTCAGTCAAATAAATGTTATTCATCATCTCCAGTGACTTATTATTGAAATAACAAAACAATAATGATCATTTTCTCCTCGTAATAATATTATTATTTTTATTATTAATAGTAGTATTAGTATTATTGGTAAATGAGTCCAGGAAAATAGGTATATTTGTCTGCAATTAAGTGTTTTTAGTGAATAACAAACATAAATACAGTATATTAAGAAACGCTTTACATGCATACTTTACTAGTTAATTGCATATTTGTGAGCACATATAAATAAAAATTATGAAACAACCACAAAACAAAAGGTTTTACTTTTGAGAAAAGACTTTATTTATTCATTACATAAGGTGTCAATTTGTTTACACATTAAAATGCATCATCTTCTTCATAATTCTTGTTCCGTTATTTCATTTACATCTAATCTCAATCATCAGCAGCGTAAAATAAACTAATATATCACCATGATGATTTCAGTGTAACACAGTACTCTAGACTTCCACATCCATCCAGGTTTGAACAACAGCACAACAGATCATCTGTGTCGAGTATGTGTGTGTGTGTTTACATTTATATCTGTGAAGCACTTTGTGTTACACAAATTGTATGAAAAGATTGAGTTTTAAATGTTAAAGGAGGCTTTAAAGATGCAGTGATGGAGAAACAACATACAAATATATTTAGAAACATTCAAAAGTCTTATGTAGCAGTTAGAAATTTAAAGAGAGTCTAACAGGAGCCAATGAAGAGCTGAATTTAAGTTAGGAACTCAAACCAGCAGATTAAAAATGTATGAACAAACGGCATTGATCTCTCCATCATTGTTGACTTGATGCATCAGTCTGAGAGGAGTAAAGACGCAACACAACGATGAACTCAGCAAGAGATTGGACACTTATGTGGGTTTATAAAACCTTGCAGTGTCTCCCCATGTGAACCAGAGATGTATCCCAACATGAAGTGGTTGTGTGAAAGTGGTCTGGACTCTGTGGAGAAGCGTCATGGTCTCAGAGACGCTGTAGAACGACAGAATACCTGCTCTGTGATCCAGGTAGACTCCCACTCTGGAGGACTGAGAATCAGAGACGGGGGTTTTGAGTTTGTTATGCCAAAATTTGTTACTTTGATTTTCACAAAATAAAGCCCAAGATGTGTTATTATGTCCAAATTGAGTGGCTGGTGTGTTGACATCCTTGTATGTGACTGCTACTAAACCTCCTTTTCCTCCCCACTCCACTTCCCAGTAACAACGTCCAGTCAGACTCTCCTCACTCAGGATCTGAAACCCTACAGAAGATCTCTCCGGGTGACTAGGATAAAACTGTGAACCTGTCGTTAATGTTGCTTTCCTGTTTCCCTCAGATAACACCAGCTGGTTGTGTGCTGTGTTTCTATCCAGCGTGATTTCACGTGAATATCTTAAGAAGTCAGCTCTGGTTCTTGGCTCTGGTGGCTGTGACAGTAAAACATCTGCCTCAGTCACTCTCAGTGAGATGTCAGTCCATTTCTTTCCCAGAATGTCCTGTAGTTCCTCTCTGGTCTCTGACACAGCAGCTTGTACATCCTCAAAGTACTTCAGAGGGCGTCTATGGATGCCGGATGAGTGTGTGGACTCACTGAGTGGCAGCAGTGAAGTGTAGCCGTGTAGAAACTGGTTATGATCTTCTGTGCGTGAAAGCTGCTCCATGTCGGTGTCTTTCTTCTTCAGGTCAGTGATCTCCTGCTGCAGCTTCTCTTGAACTTCTTTCACCCGACTCACTTCAGTTTCCTGTTGGGATCTGACCTTCTGCTTCACATCAGAGCTTCTCTTCTGGATGACAAGCACCAGCTCCCTGAAGATCTTCTCACTGTCCTCCACTGTTTTATCAGCAGAACGATTGATGTTCCCCACCTCTCGCTGCAGCAGCTTCACCTCCTCCTCCAGGTCCTGTACCTTCGTCTGGATCTTTTGTCGAGTCATCCCCATCTCCCTCTGTTTCTCTGCCCTTTCTGTTTTGGCTGAGACTACGTCATGGCCTTTATGCTCATCCACGGTGCAGACGTAACAGACGCTCTGCTGATCGGTGCGGCAGAACATCTTCATCACCTCGTCGTGGAGAGAGCACAAGTTCTCCTGTAAAGTCTTGGCGGGCTCCACAAGCTGGTGTTTCTTTAACTGTGCCACACTGTAATGGCTTTGGAGGTGTTTCTCACAGTAAGAGACCAGACACACCAAACAGGACTTTATGGCTTTCAGTTTCCTTCCAGTGCAAACATCACAGGCAACATCTTCAGGTCCTGCATAGGAGCAGTCAGCAGGAGCCGCTTGGAGTCCTGTCGTCCTCAGCTGCTCCACCAAAACTGCTAACATGACATTTTTCACCAGGAGAGGCTTCGGTGTGAAGGTCTGCCTACAGTCAGGGCAGCTGTGGGTCTTCTTGTGCTCCTTTTCATCCCAGAAGTTTCCAATAAAACTTCATGCAGTAACTGTGTCCACAGGGAATAGTCACCGGATCCTTCAGTAGATCCAGACAGATTGAACAAGTCAAAGTTTCCTGGTCCGGCTGAGCTCCTTTCTGCGCCATTTCACCTGTCAGAGGCAGAGAGTGAGTGTGTGAATTTAAGTTTCTTTTTCCTGGAGGTAGAACCATGTGACCGTGCAGTGAGTGGAGCCAATCAGCTCTCAGTCTCCACCCACAGACTGCAGCTCTGAGAGGGATGGAACGAGGAAGTCTGCGGAGAGGACGGATCTACGTCTGAGCTCAGGAAGAAGTGGGGGGTTATTGCAACAACAAAGCTCATCTACCATTTCACCACTCCGATAAATCGTGTCTGGTAATGTAAAAGTAGTCTGTTGCTTTACTTGGCACGTAGCTGCAAACTTTCATGCAAGTGATTCAGATTTTTCACACTGAGGCTGTTTTGGTTCAAATTTGAGTCATTTCTATTTAGATGGATTTTAGATCCATGCACTAAAAAGGAATAAAGTCTTTTTGAAGCATTATGGATTTTTATTTCCAAGTGTTTTTAAAAGCAGGACATGAAACTTTGGGATAATAGATGTTAGAAATGATGTAGAACCTGAAAAACAACATACTTCCAACTGTCTAAAACCTTTATTTAGGATTAATCATTAAATATTATTGTGAGATAAGCTACTTATGTATATGTCTAAAGTTCAGCATTTTGTCTACACTTTCCCTCCTGGGAGATTTTTGGTCCGGATCAAAATTGAGCCATTTCCATTTAAATTCTAACAAGAGTTGAAGAGAATCAGATGTTCACGTGTCTAAATATAGCAAAGTCAACCAACAACATACTTTATTTTTCTTTTTACAAAAAAGTGTAACATTTTATGACCAAGATAGAAATAAAAGTGTCTTCAATTGGATCATATTGATTTATTTTTCATCAGTAATGTAGACTGTGAAAACCATGGACAGAATTGTCTCCTTAAGAGAAAAGTGTCATGCTGGCTCCTCCCACACCTCCACGGTCAGCATGGCCAGCCCTCTGATCACCGTCCTGACACTACAACTCCCAGCATGCCTCAGTTCCCCTCATGGACTGCACCTTTGCCCTCATCACCTTCATCCATTCCCCCTTGTGTCGTTCCTGCTGCACAAACCCAGCTCATGCTGGAGTCCTGGTTGCTCCAACTTCCTGTGAGTTTCATCTACACCTGTGTCTCTGCGTCTCACCGCACAGTGTCATTGTTATTAAACCGTACTTTAGTCACGTCTGCACTTGTGTCCACCTGCTGCTTGGAAACCTGACAAAAACAACATTTTCATCACTAAAATCAGAGAGAAAAATACTGTTTTTATTTGACACACTCAGGCATTGACAGAAGGAAAATGCAGGCACATTATGGATATTTATCATGGAGCACAATCAAGACATTAAAGAAAGAAATGATTTCTTTGTTCAAACAAACCAGATAGAACTGCCCCCGACATGATTCATGAAATGTACATAAGCAGACAAGCTTTTCTTGACTTTAATATATATATTTATTTTGGAACGAAGTTACTGTAGATCCAACACAAGTCTCTGACTGTTAAAGGTTGTTGGAGCAAACCATGTTTGACTTTTGAATCAACACGTATGTTTCGGGTTAAGCACGTCACTAATGGGTTAATAAATGCACAAAAAGCGATGTTGTCATTCTCTGAGGAATTACAATCTTCAATCTTTGTTAGCGTTGATATCTTCTTAGTTTCCACACACTGATTTGGAACATTAACAGAACATTCACGTAGACGGAAATGTCCAACATCTATGTCCGAGCCAGTCCATGTTCAGAAAAATAAAATGAAGGGTTGAGGTTGGAAACTGAACATGCGTTTTATGATGCGGTAAGTTTAATGACTTTACAGTTCATTGTGTAAAGGTACAGTGGATGATACTGCGCCCCCACAGGAGCTGTAGCACTCGTGAGATGGTGTAGAGGAACTTCCAGGAAGGAGGAGTCAGACCAGATGAAAGCTTTGCACAAAACTAACAAACTAAACACTGATTAGTGGGTGTAGTTCAGCATAATCCGGAGCATCTTGGTCGTCTGTCTGACTTCACATCATTCCCGGACTGACAGCCAAACACCTGGATTTTTTCAGACCCAGGGTTCTGAAATCTGCGTGGCTCAACTATGCAAGTTTCTCCAAGGCCTCTTCAACCTTGTTTCCCAGAGACAGTAGAATCAGAATCAGAATCAGGTTTATTGGCCAAGTCAGATCAAACAAGACGGGGAATTTGACTCGGTTATTTTCACTCACTGTACAGTAAATAGATAAATGACAGCTCTTAGTACCATATATACAATTTTTTTTTAAAAGTGAAAGGTGCAGCAGTATGAGGTAGACATGGTTATTGAAAGGTGCATTGTTACAGCATATGATTGTGGTTATTATTATTATTATTGCACAGTGATTGATTACTCTGAGACTCTATGAGTGTTGAGAGTTCATCAGAGAAGGTTCCAGTGTCCATCATGTACCAAAAAACATCTCATCCATCTGCCATCAGTGACGGTAAAGTCTTTTCCCTAAGAGTCCATATCATTAAAGTTCTAGAGAGACTATCTTTGGCTCCCCTTTGGAAGCAAACAACCATCTCTCAGGACCTATCCAACTTTGCTTACTGTGTGCTAACTGGGGTTAAAGATACCACTATAATGCTTCAGTAGGCCCACTCTCATCTGGATGACAGATAAAGCACTGAAAAATCATGTTCCTTCATTTCTTTACTGCATGTAACACATTCTCCCTCGTAGTACTATGTGACAAACTCCAGGAAACACGGGTGGATGCCTCCACGATCACCTACGTTATCATATAGGGCTGGGCGATATATCGAGATTTTAATATATATCGATATATTTTCAAACGCGATATGGTACGAGACAATATCGTTTATATAGATTTACATTTTTTTTTTTTTATGATTTTGATATCGCTTAATTTGTGACAAATTGACTTGAAGTTGTTATTTGCACAACTGTCAACCTCAGTGGAAAAGTCTGCCTGTTACTGTCTACATTGTATTAATTACACAGTGTATTTTAATTTAATTGTTATGCAGGAAAGGGATATTTGTTTTATTTTATTCAAGAAGCATTTTTATTCTATAGGCAGTTTATTTTTATTTCATTTGTTTTATACATTTTGATATTGTGCAGACCTGTGTGACATTTGGCACGAGGCTTTGTATTAAAAATGACTGTTTTTTTAAGGGTTTGCCTCAGAAAAATAAGTGAAGCTAACAGAGATGCTATGCTATAATGCTTTGGGGGAAACCCCAATTATGGCACAGAAAAAATATCGATATATATCGAGTATCGCCATTCAGCTAGAAAATATTGAGATATGACTTTTGGTCCATATCGCCCAGCCCTATTATCATATATCTGATAAAGAGACTACTTTTTGTGAGGTTTTAAGCAGCTCGTCATCGTCCCAGGAGGCTATACTTTCAGCATCAATATTCACTCTGTACAAACATCAAAACTTCCTGCACAACTCAGTCTTGCCGCTATCAGAAACCCTCAGATGACTCTGCTGTGGGGAGATGTGTCAGTGGAGAACAGGAGGCTGAGTGCAAAGGACTGGTGGAATACTTTATAGAATACTATTTCCTTCATGGCAGAAGAGCTGGAGATGGTGGAGGACGACAGAGACCCATGTGCTCACCTGGACAACAGACTGGAGTTACAATGTGATGCTGAGGCTCTTTAGAAAAGGGTATTTTGTAGATTTTACATCTTGAAGACGTTTGTATCCCTCGATATTTACAGCAAGATGTTGCATATATTCTATAGGTCTGTGGTGGAGAGTACAGTTTTACTTGCAGCAGCATCAGAGCCAGTAGGTGACACACAAAGGTCAGGTATGTCTTGGGAACTGCTTTAGAATAACCTTGTGTGACTGGTGTGTTTACTAAACCCTGTAAAATACCAATGTGGATTTTTAGATGCTGTACCTCCTTCCACCAGTAGGGGGCTCTGTTTGACCACCAGTGAGGACAGACGAGCGGTGTCAGGTTTCAGCCTCAGTGAAATAAATGTTATTAATCATCTCCAGTGACTTATTATTGAAATAACAAAACAATAATGATGATTTTTTCTTATTATCATAATTATTATTATTAGTAGTAGTAGTAGTAGTAGTAGTAGTAGAATTTGTAGTAGTGGTAAACAAGTCCAGAAAATATGTATATTTCTCTGTAATGATGTGTTTTTAGTTAATAATCATAAATACAGTGCACTAAGGAAACTGCTTTATATTCATATTTTACTAATTAATTGCATATTTGTGAGCACATATGAGTAAAAATCATGAAACAACCACAAAACCAAATATTTATTTTCAGAAAAAACCTTTATTCATTACATAAGGTGTCACTTTGTTTACACATTAACATGCATCATCTTCTTGATAATTCTTGTTACTTCTTGTAATTTCATTTACATCTGATCTCAATCATCAGCAGCGTAAAATAAACTAATATATCACCATGGTGATTTCAGTGTAACACAGTACTCTAGACTTCCACATCCATCCAGGTTTGAACAACAGCACAACAGATCATCTGTGTCCAGTATGTGTGTGTGTGTTTACATTTATATCTGTGAAGCACTTTGTGTTACACAAATTGTATGAAAAGATTGAGTTTTAAATGTTAAAGGAGGCTTTGAAGATGCAGTGATTGAGAAACAATATACACATATATTTAGAAATATTCAAAAGTCTTATGTAGCAGAGAGTAATTGAAAGAGAGTCTAACAGGAGCCAATGAAGAGCTGAATTTAAGTTAGGAACTCAAAGCAGCAGATTAAAAATGTATGAACAAACGGCGTTGATCTCTCAATCATTGTTGACTTGATGCATCAGTCTGAGAGGAGTAAAGACGCAACACAACGATGAACTCAGCAAGAGATTGGACACTTATGTGGGTTTATAAAACCTTGCAGTGTTTCCATATTGGAGCCAGAGACGTATCCCAACATGAAGTGGTTTTGTGAAAGTGGTCTGGACTCTGTGGAGAAGCGTCATGGTCTCAGAGACGCTGTAGAACGACAGAATACCTGCTCTGTGATCCAGGTAGACTCCCACTCTGGAGGACTGAGAACCAGAGACGCGGGTTTGGAGGTTGTTATGCCAAAATTCGTTACTTTTATTTTTACAAACTAAAGCCCAAGAAGTGTTATTACATCCAAATTCAGTGGTTGGTGTGTTGACATCCTTGTATGTGACTGCTACATAACCTCCTGGTCCTCCCCACTCCACTTCCCAGTAACAACGTCCAGTCAGACTCTCCTCACTCAGGATCTGAAACAGTACAGAAGATCTCTCCGGGTGAGTAGGATAACCCTGTGAACCTGTCATTAATGTTGCTTTCCTGTTTCCCTCAGATAATTCCAGGTTGTCCTGTGCTGTGTTTCTATCCAGCGTGATTTCACGTGAATATCTTAAGAAGTCAGCTCTGGTTCTTGGCTCTGGTGGCTGTGACAGTAAAACATCTGCCTCAGTCACTCTCAGTGAGATGTCAGTCCATTTCTTTCCCAGAATGTCCTGTAGTTCCTCTCTGGTCTCTGACACAGCAGCTTGTACATCCTCAAAGTACTTCAGAGGGCGTCTATTGATGCCGGATGAGTGTGTGGACTCACTGAGTGGCAGCAGTGAAGTGTAGCCGTGTAGAAACTGGTTATGATCTTCTGTGCGTGAAAGCTGCTCCATGTCGGTGTCTTTCTTCTTCAGGTCAGTGATCTCCTGCTGCAGCTTCTCTTGAACTTCTTTCACCCGACTCACTTCAGTTTCCTGTTGGGATCTGACCTTCTGCTTCACATCAGAGCTTCTCTTCTGGATGAGAAGCACCAGCTCCCTGAAGATCTTCTCACTGTCCTCCACTGTTTTATCAGCAGAACGATTGATGTTCCCCACCTCTCGCTGCAGCAGCTTCACCTCCTCCTCCAGGTCCTGTACCTTCGTCTGGATCTTTTGTCGAGTCATCCCCATCTCCCTCTGTTTCTCTGCCCTTTCTGTTTTAGCTGAGACTACGTCATGGCCTTTATGCTCATCCACGGTGCAGACATAACAGACGCTCTGCTGATCGGTGCGGCAGAACATCTTCATCACCTCGTCGTGGAGAGAGCACAAGTTCTCCTGTAAAGTCTTGGCGGGCTCCACAAGCTGGTGTTTCTTTAACTGTGCCACACTGTAATGGCGTTGCAGGTGTTTCTCACAGTAAGAGACCAGACACACCAAACAGGACTTTATGGCTTTCAGTTTCCTTCCAGTGCAAACATCACAGGCAACATCTTCAGGTCCTGCATAGGAGCAGTCAGCAGGAGCCGCTTGGAGTCCTGTCGTCCTCAGCTGCTCCACCAAAACTGATAACATGACACTTTTCACCAGGAGAGGCTTCGGTGTGAAGGTCTGCCTACAGTCAGGGCAGCTGTGGGTCTTCTTGTGCTCCTTTTCATCCCAGAAGTTTCCAATACACTTCATGCAGTAACTGTGTCCACAGGGAATAGTCACCGGATCCTTCAGTAGTTCCAGACAGATTGAACAAGTCAAAGTTTCTTGGTCCGGCTGAGCTCCTTTCTGCGCCATTTCACCTGTCAGAGGCAGAGAGTGAGTGTGTGAGTTTAAGTTTCTTTTTCCTGGAGGTAGAACCATGTGACCGTGCAGTGAGTGGAGCCAATCAGCTCTCAGTCTCCACCCACAGACTGCAGCTCTGAGAGGGATGGAACGAGGAAGTCTGCGGAGAGGACGGACCTACGTCTGAGCTCAGGAAGAAGTGGGGGGTTAATGCAACAACAAAGCTCATCTACCATTTCACCACTCCCATAAATCATATCTGGTCATGTAAAAGTAGTCTGTTGCTTTACTTGGCACATAGCTGCAAACTTTCATGCAAGTGTTTCAGATTTTTCACACTGAGGCTTTTTTGGGTCAAATTTGAAGCTTTTCTATTTAAATGGATTTTAGCTCCATGCACTAAAAAGGAATAAAGTATTTTTGAAGCATTATGGATTTTTATTTCCAAGTGTTTTTAAAAAGCAGGACATGAAACTGTGGGATAATAGATGTTTTTCTTCAATAACAAGTGACGTAGAACCTGTATTTGTATTTATTTATTTAGCACAATTTAAAAAATAGTGCAAGGAGGGAACGAAGCCCAGAGGGCTTGTACAGAGTTCCACTCCCGTCATCTACTGTAAACAGAAAATTAAATGTACAAACATAGGAAAACTCTAATTATAAACATGAAAAGAAAACAAAGATACATAATAGAGAATACATTGAAAAATTAGGACATGAGACGTTTTTTCAGCAATTTTTTGACGGATATAAATGACAATGTGGACCTCAGAGACATATCTAAATTGTTCCAGAGTTTAGGACCTCTAAATGAAATATTAAACTGATGAGAAGATGTTCGACAGAAGGGTAAATGTAGATTGACACTGTGTCTAGTTGAGTATGAATGCAAGTCAGATGAAAAACTAAAGAAATTATGAAAGGTGTCTGGAAGATCTTGCTTATTGTTGATAAACTTGTGCACAAATAAACATGAGTGAAAAACATTGGAGTTTATGAACCTGAAAAGCAACATACCTCCAACTTTCTAAAACCTTTATTTAAGATTAATCATTAACTATTATTGTGGGATAAGCTACTTATGTATGTGTCTAAAGTTCAACATTTTGTCTAAACTGTCACTCCTGGGAGATTTTCTATCTGGATCAAAATTGAGCCATTTCCATTTAAATTTTAACAGTATGTAAGAGTTGAAAAGAATCAAATGTTCACGTGTCTAAATATAGCAAAGTCAACCAACAACATACTTTATTTTCTTTTTACAAAAAAGTCTACAATTTTATGACCAAGATAGAAATAAAAGTATCTTCAGTTGGATCATATTGATTTATTTTTCATCAGCAATGTAGACTGTGAAAACCATGGACAGAATTGTCTCCTTAAGAGAAAAGTGTCATGCTGGCTCCTCCCACACCTCCACGGTCAGCATGGCCAGCCCTCTGATCACCGTCCTGACACTACAACTCCCAGCATGCCTCACTTCCCCTCATGGACTGCACCTTTGCCCTCATCACCTTCATCCGTTCCCCCTTGTGTCGTTCCTGCTGCACAAACCCAGCTCATGCTGGAGTCCTGGTTGCTCCAACTTCCTGTGAGTTTCATCTACACCTGTGTCTCTGCGTCTCACCGCACAGTGTCATTGTTATTAAACCGTACTTTAGTCACGTCTGCACTTGTGTCCACCTGCTGCTTGGAAACCTGACAAAAACAACATTTTCATCACTAATATCAGAGAGAAAAATACTGTTTTTATTTGACACACTCAGGCATTGACAGAAGGAAAATGCAGGCACATTATGGATATTTATCATGGAGCACAATCAAGACATTAAAGAAAGAAATGATTTCTTTGTTCAAACAAACCAGATAGCACTGCCCCCGACATGATTCATGAAATGTACGTAAGCAGACAAGCTATTCTTTACTTTAATATATATATTTATTTTGAAACGAGGTTACTGCAGATCAAACACAAGTCTCTGACTGTTAAAGGTTGTTGGAGCAAACCATGTTTGACTTTTGAATCAACACGTATGTTTCGGGTTAAGCACGTCACTAATGGGTTAATAAATGCACAAGAAGCGATGTTGTCATTCTCTGCAGAATTACAATCTTCAATCTTTGTTAGCGTTGATATCTTCTTAGTTTCCACACACTGATTTGGAACATTAACAGAACATTCACGTAGACGGAAATGTCCAACATCTATGTCCGAGCCAGTCGATGTTCAGAAAAATAAAATGAAGGGTTGAGGTTGGAAACTGAACATGCGTTTTATGATGCGGTAAGTTTAATGACTTTACAGTTCATTGTGTAAAGATACAGTGGATGATACTGCGACCCCACAGGAGCTGTAGCACTCGTGAGATGGTGTAGAGGAACTTCCAGGAAGGAGGAGTCAGACCAGATGAAAGCTTTGCACAAAACTAACAAACTAAACACTGATTAGTGGGTGTAGTTCAGCATAATCCGGAGCATCTTGGTCGTCTGCCTGACTTCACATCATTCCTGGACTGACAGCCAAAGACCTGGATTTTTTCAGACCCAGGGTTCTGAAATCTGTGTGGCTCAACTATGCAAGTTTCTCCAAGGTCTCTTCAACCTTGTTTCCCAGAGACAGGAGAATCAGAATCAGAATCAGGTTTATTGACCAAGTCAGGTCAAACAAGACGGGGAATTTGACTCGGTTATTTTCACTCACTCAGTAAATAGATAAATGACAGCTCTTAGTAACATATATACAATTTTTTTTTAAAGTGAAAGGTGCAGCAGTATGAGGTAGACATGGTTATTGAAAGGTGCATTGTTACAGCATATGATTGTGGTTATTATTATTATTGCACAGTGATTGATTACTCTGAGACTCTATGAGTGTTGAGAGTTCATCAGAGAAGGTTCCAGTGTCCATCATGTACCAAAAAACATCTCATCCATCTGCCATCAGTGACGGTAAAGTCTTTTCCCTAAGAGTCCATATCATTAAAGTTCTAGAGAGACTATCTTTGTCTCCCCTTTGGAAGCAAACAACCATCTCTCAGGACCTATCCAACTTTGCTTACTGTGTGCTAACTGGGGTTAAAGATACCACTATAATGCTTCAGTAGGCCCACTCTCATCTGGATGACAGATAAAGCACTGAAAAATCATGTTCCTTCATTTCTTTACTGCATGTAACACATTCTCACTCGTAGTATTATGTGACAAACTCCAGGAAACACAGGTGGATGCCTCCACGATCACCTAGATTATCATGTATCTGATAGACAGACTACTTTTTGTGAGGTTTTAAGCAGCTCGTCATCGTCGCAGGAGGCTATACTTTCAGCATCAATATTCACTCTGTACAAACATCAAAACTTCCTGCACAACTCAGTCTTGCCGCTATCAGAAACCCTCAGATGACTCTGCTGTGGGGAGATGTGTCAGTGGAGAACAGGAGGCTGAGTGCAAAGGACTGGTGGAATACTTTATAGAATACTATTTCCTTCATGGCAGAAGAGCTGGAGATGGTGGAGGACGACAGAGACCCATGTGCTCACCTGGACAACAGACTGGAGTTACAATGTGATGCTGAGGCTCTTTAGAAAAGGGTATTTTGTAGATTTGACATCTTGAAGACGTTTGTATCCCTCGATATTTACAGCAAGATGTTGCATATATTCTATAGGTCTGTGGTGGAGAGTACAGTTTTACTTGCAGCAGCATCAGAGCCAGTAGGAGACACACAAAGGTCAGGTATGTCTGGGGAACTGCTTTAAAATAACCTTGTGTGACTGGTGTGTTTACTAAACCCTGTAAAATACCAATGTGGATTTTTAGATGCTGTACCTCCTTCCACCAGTAGGGGGCTCTGTTTGACCACCAGTGAGGACAGACGAGCGGTGTCAGGTTTCAGCCTCAGTGAAATAAATGTTATTAATCATCTCCAGTGACTTATTATTGAAATAACAAAACAATAATGATTATTTTCTCCCCTTAATAATATTATTACTATTATTATTAGTATTAGTATTAGTATTAGTATTAGTAGTAGTAGTACTAGTAGTAATAGTAGTATTATTGGTAAATGAGTCCAGAAAAATAGGTATATTTGTCTGCAATTAAGTGTTTTTAGTGGATAACAAACATAAATACAGTATATTAAGAAAACAGTTTTACGTGCATACTTTACTAGTTAATTGCATATTTGTGAGCACATATGACTAAAAATTATGAAACAACCACAAAACAAAAGGTTATACTTTTGAGAAAAATGTTATTTATTCATTATGTAAGGTGTCAATTTGTTTACACATTATTGTGCATCATCTTCTTGATAATTCTTGTTCCGTTATTTCATTTACATCTGATCTCAATCATCAGCAGCGTAAAATAAACTAATATATCACCATGATGATTTCAGTGTAACACAGTACTCTAGACTTCCACATCCATCCAGGTTTGAACAACAGCACAACAGATCATCTGTGTCGAGTATGTGTGTGTGTTTACATTTATATCTGTGAAGCACTTTGTGTTACACAAATTGTATGAAAAGATTGAGTTTTAAATGTTAAAGGAGGCTTTAAAGATGCAGTGATGGAGAAACAACATACACATATATTTAGAAATATTAAAAAGTCTTATGTAGCATTAGAGAAATTTAAAGAGAGTCTAACGGGAGCCAATGAAGAGCTGGATGTAAGTTAGGAACTCAAACCAGCAGATTAAAAATGTATGAACAAACGACATTGATCTCTCAATCATTGTTGACTTGATGCATCAGTCTGAGAGGAGTAAAGACGCAACACAACGATGAACTCAGAAAGAGATTGGACACTTATGTGGGTTTATAAAACCTTGCAGTGTCTCCCCATGTGAACCGGAGATGTATCCCAACATGAAGTGGTTTTGTGAAAGTGGTCTGGACTCTGTGGAGAAGCGTCATGGTCTCAGAGACGCTGTAGAACGACAGAATACCTGCTCTGTGATCCAGGTAGACTCCCACTCTGGAGGACTGAGAATCAGAGACGGGGGTTTGGAGGTTGTTATGCCGAAATTCGTTACTTTTATTTTTACAAACTAAAGCCCAAGATGTGTTATTTTGTCCAAATTCAGTGGCTGGTGTGTTGACATCCTTGTATGTGACTGCTACATAAGCTCCTTGTCCTCCCCACTCCACTTCCCAGTAACAACGTCCAGTCAGACTCTCCTCACTCAGGATCTGAAACCGTACAGAAGATCTCTCCGGGTGACTAGGATAACCCTGTGAACGTGTCAATGTTGCTTTCCTGTTTCCCTCTGATAACGCCAGCTCGTTGTGTGCTGTGTTTCTATCCAGCGTGATTTCACGTGAATATCTTAAGAAGTCAGCTCTGGTTCTTGGCTCTGGTGGATGTGACAGTAAAACATCTGCCTCAGTCACTCTCAGTGAGATGTCAGTCCATTTCTTTCCCAGAATGTCCTGTAGTTCCTCTCTGGTCTCTGACACAGCAGCTTGTACATCCTCAAAGTACTTCAGAGGGCGTCTATTGATGCCGGATGAGTGTGTGGACTCACTGAGTGGCAGCAGTGAAGTGTAGCCGTGTAGAAACTGGTTATGATCTTGTGTGCGTGAAAGCTGCTCCATGTCGGTGTCTTTCTTCTTCAGGTCAGTGATCTCCTGCTGCAGCTTCTCTTGAACTTCTTTCACCCGACTCACTTCAGTTTCCTGTTGGGATCTGACCTTCTGCTTCACATCAGAGCTTCTCTTCTGGATGAGAAGCACCAGCTCCCTGAAGATCTTCTCACTGTCCTCCACTGTTTTATCAGCAGAACGATTGATGTTCCCCACCTCTCGCTGCAGCAGCTTCACCTCCTCCTCCAGGTCCTGTACCTTCGTCTGGATCTTTTGTCGAGTCATCCCCATCTCCCTCTGTTTCTCTGCCCTTTCTGTTTTAGCTGAGACTACGTCATGGCCTTTATGCTCATCCACGGTGCAGACGTAACAGACGCTCTGCTGATCGGTGCGGCAGAACATCTTCATCACCTCGTCGTGGAGAGAGCACAAGTTCTCCTGTAAAGTCTTGGCGGGCTCCACAAGCTGGTGTTTCTTTAACTGTGCCGCACTGTAATGTTGTTGCAGGTGTTTCTCACAGTAAGAGACCAGACACACCAAACAGGACTTTATGGCTTTCAGTTTCCTTCCAGTGCAAACATCACAGGCAACATCTTCAGGTCCTGCATAGGAGCAGTCAGCAGGAGCCGCTTGGAGTCCTGTCGTCCTCAGCTGCTCCACCAAAACTGCTAACATGACACTTTTCACCAGGAGAGGCTTCGGTGTGAAGGTCTGCCTACAGTCAGGGCAACTGTGGGTCTTCTTGTGCTCCTTTTCATCCCAGAAGTTTCCAATACACTTCATGCAGTAACTGTGTCCACAGGGAATAGTCACCGGATCCTTCAGTAGATCCAGACAGATTGAACAAGTCAAAGTTTCTTGGTCCGGCTGAGCTCCTTTCTGCGCCATTTCTCTTGTCAGTGGCAGAGAGTGAGTGTGTGAGTTTAACTTTCTTTTTCCTGGAGGTAGAACCATGTGACCGTGCAGTGAGTGGAGCCAATCAGCTCTCAGTCTCCACCCACAGACTGCAGCTCTGAGAGGGATGGAACGAGGAAGTCTGCGGAGAGGACGGAGATACGTCTGAGCTCAGGAAGAAGTGGGGGGTTATTGCAACAACAAAGCTCATCTACCATTTCACCACTCCCATAAATCATGTCTGGTCATGTAAAAGTAGTCTGTTGCTTTACTTGGCACGTAGCTGCAAACTTTCATGCAATTGAAATTCATGATTCAGATTTTTCACACTGAGGCTGTTTTGGGTCAAATTTGAGACATTTTTATTTAAATGGAATTTAGATCCATGCACTAAAAAGGAATAAAGTCTTTTTGAAGCATTATGGATTTTTATTGTCAAGTGTTTTTTAAAAGCAGGACATGAAACTGTGGGATTATAGATGTTTTTCTTCAATAACAATTGATGTAGAATCTGAAAACAACATACTTTCCAACTTTGAAAAACCTTTATTTAGGATTAATTATTAACTATTATTGTGAGATAAGCTACTTACAGTGGGGAGAACAAGTATTTGATACACTGCCGATTTTGCAGGTTTTCCCACTTGCAAAGCATGTAGAAGTCTGTAATTTTTATCATAGGTACTCTTCAACTGTGAGTGATGGAATCTAAAAAAAAATCCAGAAAATCACATTGTATGATTTTTAAGTAATTAATTTGCATTTTATTGCATGACATAAGTATTTGATCACCTGTCAACCAGTAAGACTTCCGGCTCTCACAGACCTGTTAGTTCTTCTTTAAGAAGCCCTCCTGTTCTCCACTCAGTACCTGTATTAACTGCACCTGTTTGAACTCGTTACCTGTATAAAAGACACCTGTCCACACACTCAATCAAACTCCAACCTCTCCACAATGGCCAAGACCAGAGAGCTGTGTAAGGACATCAGGGATAAAATTGTAGACCTGCACAAGGTTGGGATGGGCTACAGGACAATAGGCAAGCAGCTTGGTGAGAAGGCAACAACTGTTGGCACAATTATTAGAAAATGGAAGAAGTTCAAGATGACGGTCAATCTCCCTCGGTCTGGGGCTCCATGCAAAATCCCACCTGGTGGGGCATCAATGATCATGAGAAAGGTGAGGGATCAGCCCAGAACTACACGGCAGGACCTGGTCAATGACCTGAAAAGAGCTGGGACCACAGTCTCAAAGAAAACCATTAGTAACACACTACGCCGTTATGGATTAAAATCCTGCAGCGCACGCAAGGTCCCCCTGCTCAAGCCAGTGCATGTCAAGGCCCGTCTGAAGTTTGCCAATGACCATCTGGATGATCCAGAGGAGGAATGCGAGAAGGTCATGTGGTCTGATGAGACTAAAATAGAGCTTTTTGGTCTAAACTCCATTCGCCGTGTTTGGAGGAAGAAGAAGGATGAGTACAACCCCAAGAACACCATCCCAACCGTGAAGCATGGAGGTGGAAACATCATTCTTTGGGGATGCTTTTCTGCAAAGGGGACAGGACGACTGCACCGTATTGAGGGGAGGATGGATGGGGCCATGTATCTCGAGATCTTGGCCAACAACCTCCTTCCCTCAGTAAGAGCATTGAAGATGGGTCGTGGCTGGGTCTTCCAGCATGACAACGACCCGAAACACACAGCCAGGGCAACTAAGGAGTGGCTCCGTAAGAAGCATTTCAAGGTCCTGGAGTGGCCTAGCCAGTCTCCAGACCTGAACCCAATAGAAAATCTTTGGAGGGAGCTGAAAGTCCGTATTGCCCAGCGACAGCCCCGAAACCTGAAGGATCTGGGGCCTCATCTATAAAGCTTGCTTGCGCAGAAAAAGCGCCTGAAAGTTGCGGAAGCCACCATCTACGCAAAGCCTCGGATCTAAAAAGAAAAAACTAACCGAAAAATCTGCATATCTTTACGGCAACCCTCACCCTCCCGTAAGAATTTACTTAAGACACGGGGAACTGGCGACGCAGGCTGTGAGGTGGTGAAATGAAGCCAGATTCATGTCATACTCTTAATAATGTCATCACATATCACAACATATATCAGACTTTATAATAAAATAGTGCTGATAACGGAGCAGGCGGCGGGGGGGGGGGCTGCCGCTCCGAGCCCACTACTCCACGCCGAAGAGGAAAAAAGAAAGTGTTCTGATTAAAATAAGGAAAGTTGGACTATATAACAATTGCGTTCATAAGGATAAAGTTTTTAAAAAAATAAAAATTAAAGAAATAGTCTCTTCTCCCCGTGTGTGTCTGCCTGTCATGCACGGGTACGTGCGCTCATGTTGTTTACTTTTAAGCCGGAATTATGGTTCTGCGTCACACCAACGCAGAACCTACGCCGTAGGGTCCGGCGTAGGTGCGCGCTGCCGCGTGTCCTACGCCGTAGGCTCTGCGTTGGTGTAACGCGGAACCATAAATCAGCCTAGAGCAGCTCTGAGGGGAGACGGGAGGGAGGAGAGGGAGCGGGGGCTGCCGGGCCGCAGTCCCGAGTGTCTTGATGATTTGCTGAGCCTACCGTTAGTTTTTAAACTGTAAAAAGTGGGGGGGTCAAATACATCATTTTGAAAAGTGGGGGGGACATGTCCCCCCTGCCCCCAGTGGAAATTGCGTCGTGGCACTAACGGGCAGCAACGACGTGCTGCCACTCACTCGCTTTATTTTATACTATTTATATACTTTTTCTACTTTTACTGTGACCACCAAATAATGTGGTTTTCCTGTCCTCACTCCACATCATCCACAACATCTAGATCTCAGATCTCAGCGAAATTCAGTGGCACGGTGGCTCGACACGTTCATTCATTCTGACGCATTCATCCCTAACAGGCTGCAGGAAGCCACTGCGCATGCTCAGTAGGCTCATCCATATGGATTTATGGGCGTGTTGAGGGCGGGATATGGGGCGGATTCAGCTGCGCAGCTTTCCAGGTGGACTGTGATTCATAAAGGGAACATTGCGTGGAAGTCTGCGTGCACGCGGTTTTATAGATCCGGATTTTTTTTTGCGCCCGCCATTTTCGACTTTTGGGCGTATGTGCACTTTTAGTATGAATCCTACGCACTCCATTTTAAATGAGGCCCCTGGAGAAGATCTGTATGGAGGAGTGGGCCAAAATCCCTGCTGCAGTGTGTGCAAACCTGGTCAAGAACTACAGGAAACGTCTGATCTCTGTAATTGCAAACAAAGGTTTCTGTACCAAATATTAAGTTCAGTTTTTCTGATGTATCAAATACTTATTTCAATGCAATAAAATGCAAATGAATTACTTAAAAATCATATAATGTGATTTTCTGGATTTTTTTTTTTAGATTCCATCACTCACAGTTGAAGAGTACCTATGATAAAAATTACAGACTTCTACATGCTTTTCAAGTGGGAAAACCTGCAAAATCGGCAGTGTATCAAATACTTGTTCTCCCCACTGTATGTATACGTATAAAGTTCAAAATTTTGTCTAAACTGTCCCTCCTGAGAGATTTTTTGTCTGGTTCAAAATTGAGCCATTTCCATTTAAATTCTAACAAGAGTTGAAGAGAATCAGATGTTCACGTGTCTAAATATGGCAAAGTCAATCAACAACATGTTTTTCTTTTTTTTTTTAAAGTGCACAATTTTATGACCTAGATAGAAATAAAAGTATCTTCAATTGGATCATGGTGATTTATTTTTTATCAGTGATGTAGACTGTGAAAACCATGGACAGAATTGTCTCCTTAAGAGAAAAGTGTCATGCTGGCTCCTCCCACACCTCCACGGTCAGCATGGCCAGCCCTCTGATCACCGTCCTGACACTACAACTCCCAGCATGCCTCACTTCCCCTCATGGACTGCACCTTTGCCCTCATCACCTTCATCCGTTCCCCCTTGTGTCGTTCCTGCTGCACAAACCCAGCTCATGCTGGAGTCCTGGTTGCTCCAACTTCCTGTGAGTTTCATCTACACCTGTGTCTCTGCGTCTCACCGCACAGTGTCATTGTTATTAAACCGTACTTTAGTCACGTCTGCACTTGTGTCCACCTGCTGCTTGGAAACCTGACAAAAACAACATTTTCATCACTAATATCAGAGAGAAAAATACTGTTTTTATTTGACACACTCAGGCATTGACAGAAGGAAAATGCAGGCACATTATGGATATTTATCATGGAGCACAATCAAGATATTGAATGAATGAATGAATGAATGAATGAATGAATGAATGAAAGCTTTATTCCGAACATGGGAAAACATAAAATAACACACAAGTCAAAATAGTCAAAACAACAACAAAAAAAATATAGATAAATAAACAAAACAATGTTGCCATGTCCGAAAAGGAGTAGAAAGAAGCATATGCTTATTTAATCCTACCCCTTCTCCCTTCTCAGAAATTACTATCCTCAGTTGATTTCAGTATCATATTACATATTTACATTACATATGTACACATTTACAACCAGAAAATAAATAATGTGAGTAAACAAGTGACTAAATGATGTGTGCAACACCTGGTGATCGTCAAAGCCCTTCATCCTCCCTGTACCCTGTGAAAACCATCTTTTTGTACCGCTGTTTAAACTGGCTCATGCTTGGACATTGCTTGAGCTCCGCACCCAAACTGTTCCACAACTTCACTCCACATAACGAAATGGTAAATTTTTTGAGTGTTGTGCGGACCCAAAGATGTTTTAAATTGTTTCCCCCCCTCAAATTGTAATCCCCATCTCTGTTAAAAAACAATTTTTGGATATTTCCAGGAAGCATGTTGTTTTTAGCTTTGTACATAGTTTGTGCTGTTTGAAAGTGAACCAGATCAGTAAATTTTAATGTTTTGGATTTTAAGAAGAGTGAATTTGTGTGATCCTTGTAACCGGCATTATGAATGATCCTTATGGCTCGTTTTTTTGCAGCATTCACAATGATTGTAGTGTACATTTATAAGTATTGCCCCAAACCTCCGCACAGTAATTTAAATATGGTAAAACCAGTGAACAATAGAGAATGTGGAGTGATTTGTGGTCCAGAATATGTTTTGCCTTATTGATTACTGAGATGCTTCTTGATAGTTTGTTTTGTACATGTTTTGAGTGAGATTTCCAGTTTATTTTATTATCTATTATTACACAAGAAACTTATTTTCATGAACTCTTTCAATATCCACACCTTCAATTTGCACCTGCACTTGAGTATCCCTTTTACAATTCCCAAATAACATGATTTTAGTTTTACTTAAGTTTAATGATAATTTGTTTCTGTCAAACCACCTCTTTAATTTGCACATTTCTGCAGTGATCATATCCAGTAGCCCCTTTAAATCCCCCCCAGAACAAAAAATATTTGTGTCATTGGCAAACAATACTAATTTTACAGTAATATTTTTGATACCTTGCAAATATCGTTGATGTAAAGGATGAACAGTTTGGGACCCAGTACTGACCCCTGGGGGACACCACAAGCAATGTCCAAGCATGACGATGTAAACTCTCCCAACTTCACAAATTGTTTCCTGTATCGTAAATAACTTCTCACCCAGTGCAATACTACGCCCCTGATCCCATACCGTTCCAGTTTATTGATTAATATGTTATGATTGATTGTGTCAAAAGCTTTTTTAAGGTCTATGAATACTCCAACTGCATACTGTTTGTGGTCTATTGCGTTTGTAATTTCCTCTATTGATTCAATTATTGCCAGTGATGTTGAGCTGTTTGATCTGAATCCGTACTGACTGTCAGAAAGTAATTTATGTTTATCTATGAATTTGTCTAGTCTGTTATTGAATAGTTTTTCTAAAATGTTTGAGAATTGTGGAAGTAAAGAAACAGGCCTGTAATTTGTGTAGTGGTGTCTATCCCCAGTTTTATACAGCGGTACAACTTTAGCTATTTTCATTTTGTTTGGAAATTTACCGGTTTGGAATGACAAGTTACAGATGTATGTTAGTGGTTCTGAAATCCCATCAATGACCTTTTTTACAGTTTTCATATCAATTTCATTACAATCGGTGGATGTTTTATATTTACATTTATTTACAATATCTATTATTTCTTTTTCTTCCACTGCTGTAAGGAACATTGAGCTGGGATTCCTATCTATAAGATTGTCATTCCAATCATCAGATGACAATGGATCAGGGATTTTTTCTTTAAATTTACATTAAAGAAAGAAATTATTTCTTTGTTCAAACAAACCAGATAGCACTGCCCCCGACATGATTCATGAAATGTACGTAAGCAGACAAGCTTTTCTTTACTTTAATATATATATATATATTTATTTTGGAACGAAGTTACTGTAGATCCAACACAAGTCTCTGACTGGTTGTTGGAGCAAACCATGTTTGACTTTTGAATCAACACGTATGTTTCGGGTTAAGCACGTCATTAATGGGTTAATAAATGCACAAGAAGCGATGTTGTCATTCTCTGAGGAATTACAATCTTCAATCTTTGTTAGCGTTGATATCTTCTTAGTTTCCACACACTGATTTGGAACATTAACAGAACATTCACGTAGACGGAAATGTCCAACATCTATGTCCGAGCCAGTCGATGTTAAGAAAAATAAAATGAAGGGTTGAGGTTGGAAACTGAACATGCGTTTTATGATGCGGTAAGTTTAATGACTTTGCAGTTCATTGTGTAAAGATACAGTGGATGATACTGCGACCCAACAGGAGCTGTAGCACTCGTGAGATGGTGTAGAGGAACTTCCAGGAAGGAGGAGTCAGACCAGATGAAAGCTTTGCACAAAACTAACAAACTAAACACTGATTAGTGGGTGTAGTTCAGCATAATCCGGAGCATCTTGGTCGTCTGCCTGACTTCACATCATTCCCGGACTGACAGCCAAACACCTGGATTTTTTCAAACCCAGGGTTCTGAAATCTGCGTGGCTCAACTATGCAAGTTTCTTCAAGGCCTGTTCAACCTTGTTTCCCAGAGACAGGAGAATCTGAATCAGGTTTATTGGCCAAGTCAGATCAAACAAGACGGGGAATTTGACTTTGTTATTTTCACTCACTGTACAGTAAATAGATAAATGACAGCTCTTAGTAACATATATACAATTTTTTTTTAAAGTGAAAGGTGCAGCAGTATGAGGTAGACATGGTTATTGAAAGGTGCATTGTTACAGCATATGATTGTGGTTATTATTATTATTGCACAGTGATTGATTACTCTGAGACTCTATGAGTGTTGAGAGTTCATCAGAGAAGGTTCCAGTGTCCATCATGTACCAAAAAACATCTCATCCATCTGCCATCAGTGACGGTAAAGTCTTTTCCCTAAGAGTCCATATCATTAAAGTTCTAGAGAGACTATCTTTGGCTCCCCTTTGGAAGCAAACAACCATCTCTCAGGACCTATCCAACTTTGCTTACTGTGTGCTAACTGGGGTTAAAGATACCACTATAATGCTTCAGTAGGCCCACTCTCATCTGGATGACAGATAAAGCACTGAAAAATCATGTTCCTTCATTTCTTTACTGCATGTAACACATTCTCACTCGTAGTACTATGTGACAAACTCCAGGAAACACAGGTGGATGCCTCCACGATCACCTAGGTTATCATATAGGGCGGGGCGATATATCGAGATTTTAATATATATCGATATATTTTCAAACGCGATATGGTACGAGACAATATCGTTTATATAGATTAAATTTTTTTTTTTTTTATGATTTTGATATCGCTTAATTTGTGACAAATTGACTTGAAGTTGTTATTTGCACAACTGTCAACCTCAGTGGAAAAGTCTGCCTGTTACTGTCTACATTTTATTAATTACACAGTGTATTTTAATTTAATTGTTATGCAGGAAAGGGATATTTGTTTTATTTTATTCAAGAAGCATTTTTATTCTATATATGCAGGCAGTTTATTTATTTTATATATAATAAAGGAACCTGTGTGACATTCGGCACGAGGCTTTGTATTAAAACTGACTGTTTTTTTAAGGGTTTGCCTCAGAAAAAAAATGAAGCTAACAGAGATGCTATGCTATAATGCTTTGGGGGAAACCCCAATTATGGCACAGAAAAAATATCGATATATATCGAGTATCGCCATTCAGCTAGAAAATATCGAGATATGACTTTTGGTCCATATCGCCCAGCCCTGTTATCATATATCTGATAAAGAGACTACTTTTTGTGAGGTTTTAAGCAGCTCGTCATCGTCGCAGGAGGCTATACTTTCAGCATCAATATTCACTCTGTACAAACATCAAAACTTCCTGCACAACTCAGTCTTGCTGCTATCAGAAACCCTCAGATGACTCTGCTGTGGGGAGATGTGTCAGTGGAGAACAGGAGGCTGAGTGCAAAGGACTGGTGGAATACTTTATAGAATACTATTTCCTTCATGGCAGAAGAGCTGGAGATGGTGGAGGACGACAGAGACCCATGTGCTCACCTGGACAAATGACTGGAGTTACAATGTGATGCTGAGGCTCTTTAGAAAAGGGTATTTTGTACATTTTACATCTTGAAGACGTTTGTATCCCTCGATATTTACAGCAAGATGTTGCATATATTCTATAGGTCTGTGGTGGAGAGTACAGTTTTACTTGCAGCAGCATCAGAGCCAGTAGGTGACACACAAAGGTCAGGTATGTCTTGGGAACTGCTTTAGAATAACCTTGTGTGACTGGTGTGTTTACTAAACCCTGTAAAATACCAATGTGGATTTTTGTTTTGTTTGACCACCAGTGAGGACAGACGAGCGGTGTCAGGTTTCAGCCTCAGTGAAATAAATGTTATTAATCATCTCCAGTGACTTATTATTGAAATAACAAAACAATAATGATCATTTTCTCCTCTTAATAATATTATTATTTTTATTATTAGTAGTAGTATTAGTATTATTGGTAAAAGAGTCCAGGAAAATAGGTATATTTGTCTGCAATTAAGTGTTTTTAGTGAATAACAAACATAAATACAGTATATTCAGAAAACAGTTTTACATGCAAACTTTACTAGTTAATTTCATATTTGTGAGCACATATGAGTAAAAATCATGAAACAACCACAAACAAAAAGGTTTTACTTTTGAGAAAAAACTTTTATTCATTATGTAAGGCGTCAATTTGTTTACACATGAACGTGCATCATCTTCTTGATAATTCTTGTTACTTTATTTCATTTACATCTGATCTCAATCATCAGCAGCGTAAAATAAACTAATATATCACCATGATGATTTCAGTGTAACACAGTACTCTAGACTTCCACATCCATCCAGGTTTGAACAACAGCACAACAGATCATCTGTGTCGAGTGTGTGTGTGTGTGTTTACATTTATATCTGTGAAGCACTTTGTGTTACACAAATTGTATGAAAAGATTGAGTTTTAAATGTTAAAGGAGGCTTTAAAGATGCAGTGATGGAGAAACAACATACAAATATATTTAGAAATATTCAAAAGTCTTATGTAGCAGAGAGAAATTTAAAGAGAGTCTAACGGGAGCCAATGAAGAGCTGAATTTAAGTTAGGAACTCAAACCAGCAGATTAAAAATGTATGAACAAACAGCATTGATCTCTCCATCATTGTTGACTTGATGCATCAGTCTGAGAGGAGTAAAGACGCAACACAACGATGAACTCGGCAAGAGATTGGACACTTATGTGGGTTTATAAAACCTTGCAGTGTTGCCAATTGGGAACCAGAGACGTATCCCAACATGAAGTGGTTTTGTGAAAGTGGTCTGGACTCTGTGGAGAAGCGTCATGGTCTCAGAGACGCTGTAGAACGACAGAATACCTGCTCTGTGATCCAGGTACACTCCCACTCTGGAGGACTGAGAATCAGAGACGGCGGTTTTGAGTTTGTTATGCCAAAATTCGTTACTTTGATTGTTACAAAATAAAGCCCAAGACGTGGTATTTTGTCCAAATTCAGTGGTTGGTGTGTTGACATCCTTGTATGTGACTGCTACATAACCTCCTAGTCCTCCCCACTCCACTTCCCAGTAACAACGTCCAGTCAGACTCTCCTCACTCAGGATCTGACACAGTATGGAAGATCTCTCCGGGTGACTAGGATAACGCTGTGAACCTTTCATTATCGTTGCTTTCCTGTTTCCCTCAGATAACGCCAGCTGGTTGTGTGCTGTGTTTCTATCCAGCGTGATTTCACGTGAATATCTTAAGAAGTCAGCTCTGGTTCTTGGCTCTGGTGGCTGTGACAGTAAAACATCTGCCTCAGTCACTCTCAGTGAGATGTCAGTCCATTTCTTTCCCAGAATGTCCTGTAGTTCCTCTCTGGTCTCTGACACAGCAGCTTGTACATCCTCAAAGTACTTCAGAGGGCGTCTATTGATGCCGGATGAGTGTGTGGACTCACTGAGTGGCAGCAGTGAAGTGTAGCCGTGCAGAAACTGGTTATGATCTTGTGTGCGTGAAAGCTGCTCCATGTCGGTGTCTTTCTTCTTCAGGTCAGTGATCTCCTGCTGCAGCTTCTCTTGAACTTCTTTCACCCGACTCACTTCAGTTTCCTGTTGGGATCTGACCTTCTGCTTCACATCAGAGCTTCTCTTCTGGATGAGAAGCACCAGCTCCCTGAAGATCTTCTCACTGTCCTCCACTGTTTTATCAGCAGAACGATTGATGTTCCCGACCTCTCGCTGCAGCAGCTTCACCTCCTCCTCCAGGTCCTGTACCTTCGTCTGGATCTTTTGTCGAGTCATCCCCATCTCCCTCTGTTTCTCTGCCCTTTCTGTTTTAGCTGAGACTACGTCATGGCCTTTATGCTCATCCACGGTGCAGACATAACAGACGCTCTGCTGATCGGTGCGGCAGAACATCTTCATCACCTCGTCGTGGAGAGAGCACAAGTTCTCCTGTAAAGTCTTGGCGGGCTCCACAAGCTGGTGTTTCTTTAACTGTGCCACACTGTAATGGCTTTGGAGGTGTTTCTCACAGTAAGAGACCAGACACACCAAACAGGACTTTATGGCTTTCAGTTTCCTTCCAGTGCAAACATCACAGGCAACATCTTCAGGTCCTGCATAGGAGCAGTCAGCGGGAGCCGCTTGGAGTCCTGTCGTCCTCAGCTGCTCCACCAAAACTGCTAACATGACATTTTTCACCAGGAGAGGCTTCGGTGTGAAGGTCTGCCTACAGTCAGGGCAGCTGTGGGTCTTCTTGTGCTCGTTTTCATCCCAGAAGTTTCCAATACACTTCATGCAGTAACTGTGTCCACAGGGAATAGCCACCGGATCCTTCAGTAGATCCAGACAGATTGAACAAGTCAAAGTTTCTTGGTCCGGCTGAGCTCCTTTCTGCGCCATTTCTCCTGTCAGAGGCAGAGAGTGAGTGTGTGAGTTTAAGTTTCTTTTTCCTGGAGGTAGAACCATGTGACCGTGCAGTGAGTGGAGCCAATCAGCTCTCAGTCTCCACCCACAGACTGCAGCTCTGAGAGGGATGGAACGAGGAAGTCTGCGGAGAGGACGGAGCTACGTCTGAGCTCAGGAAGAAGTGGGGGGTTAATGCAACAACAAAGCTCATCTACCATTTCAGCACTCCCATAAATCATGTCTGGTCATGTAAAAGTAGTCTGTTGCTTTACTTGACACGTAGCTGCAAACTTTCATGCAAGTGTTTCAGATTTTTCACACTGAGGCTGGTTTGGTTCACACTTGAGCCATTTCTATTTAGATGGATTTTAGATCCATGCACTAAAAAGGAATAAAGTCTTTTTGAAGCATTATGGATTTTTATTTCCAAGTCTTTTTAAAAGCAGGACATGAAACTGTCGGATAATAGATGTTTTTCTTCAATAACAAGTGACGTAGAACCTGAAAAACAACATACTTCCAACTGTCAAAAACCTTTATTTAGGATTAATCATTAACTATTATTATGAGATAAGCTACTTATATATACGTTTAACGTTCAACATTTTGTCTAAACTGTCCCTCCTTGGAGATTTTTGGTCTCGGTCAAAATTGAGCCATTTCCATTTAAATTCTAACAGAATGTAAGAGTTGAAGAGAATCAGATGTTCACGTGTCTAAATATAGCAAAGTCAACCAACAACATACTTTATTTTCTTTTTACAAAAAAGTGTACAATTGTATGACCTTGATAGAAATAAAAGTATCTTCAATTGGATCATTGTGATTTATTTTGTATCAGTAATGTAGACTGTGAAAACCATGGACAGAATTTTCTCCTTAAGAGAAAAGTGTCATGCTGGCTCATCCCACACCTCCACGGTCAGCATGGCCAGCCCTCTGATCACCGTCCTGACACTACAACTCCCAGCATGCCTCAGTTCCCCTCATGGACTGCACCTTTGCCCTCATCACCTTCATCCGTTCCCCCTTGTGTCGTTCCTGCTGCACAAACCCAGCTCATGCTGGAGTCCTGGTTGCTCCAACTTCCTGTGAGTTTCATCTACACCTGTGTCTCTGCGTCTCACCGCACAGTGTCATTGTTATTAAACCGTACTTTAGTCACGTCTGCACTTGTGTCCACCTGCTGCTTGGAAACCTGACAAAAACAACATTTTCATCACTAATATCAGAGAAAAAAATACTGTTTTTATTTGACACACTCAGGCATTGACAGAAGGAAAATGCAGGCACATTATGGATATTTATCATGGAGCACAATCAAGACATTAAAGAAAGAAATTATTTCTTTGTTCAAACAAACCAGATAGCACTGCCCCCGACATGATTCATGAAATGTACGTAAGCAGACAAGCTTTTCTTTACTTTAATATATATATTTATTTTGGAATGAGGTTGCTGTAGATCCAACACAAGTCTCTGACTGTTAAAGGTTGTTGGAGCAAACCATGTTTGACTTTTGAATCAACACGTGTGTTTCGGGTTAAGCACGTCACTAATGGGTTAATAAATGCACAAGAAGCGATGTTGTCATTCTCTGAGGAATTACAATCTTCAATCTTTGTTAGCGTTGATATCTTCTTAGTTTCCACACACTGATTTGGAACATTAACAGAACATTCACGTAGATGGAAATGTCCAACATCTATGTCCGAGCCAGTCCATGTTCAGAAAAATAAAATGAAGGGTTGAGGTTGGAAACTGAACATGCGTTTTATGATGCAGTAAGTTTAATGACTTTACAGTTCATTGTGTAAAGATACAGTGGATGATACTGCGACCCCACAGGAGCTGTAGCACTCGTGAGATGGTGTAGAGGAACTTCCAGGAAGGAGGAGTCAGACCAGATGAAAGCTTTGCACAAAACTAACAAACTAAACACTGATTAGTGGGTGTAGTTCAGCATAATCCGGAGCATCTTGGTCGTCTGCCTGACTTCACATCATTCCCGGACTGACAGCCAAACACCTGGATTTTTTCAGACCCAGGGTTCTGAAATCTGCGTGGCTCAACTATGCAAGTGTAGCAGGACAGTCCTCGGTCCTGTGACGTCACTTCTAGTGGGCAGTGACGGTATAAAAGGGGGGTTTCAATACCTGTCTTTCTCTTGCTCCCGGGGGCCGGGCTTCGTTGCCACTTGACGTCCGTCACTTCAGCCCCTGGGTGTGGAGGCTCGTTTGGGTGATTGCTGCATGCTGCTTCTTCACAGGTGCAATTAACGTGGAAAGTGTCAAAGCTCACGTCACCCTGTCCCTGTGTTGAATGCTGGCTGCATGCTGCTCACCGCTTGTACCTTTCTGTACGCCGCTTACTGCTGGTGAGCTTCCCCCCCCCCCCCCCGCGTCATCCTCTTTGGCATTGTACACGCAGCAACCTGTGTGTTTGTTTACAGGTTGCGCACATGCTGCGCTGACCTCTTTCCATGCCGTAATGGCCAGGAATGCCTGATTGGTAGGTGTTCAGTGACAATGGCTTTCTCTGCCAGCCACTTGTAGTTTCTTATGTTATGTTTTTATTATTGTAGGTTAAAGATGTCAATGTAGCCACCGCTAAACCCCTGCTGCTTTGCCTTGTGGAGCTGCTTTGCCTTGCTGGAGCTACCGTGTCGCTTGGAGCTCCGTGACGTCAGACGCCATTTTGCTGCTGTGTGACAGCTTGCGTCTGTTGCTTGTGGAGCTACTGTGTCGCTTCGGGGCTCCGTGACGTTCAGCCAAGTTTTATAGTGTCTGTGTGTGCGTGTGTATGTGTGAGAGAGAACAGTGTGGGACTTGGTTTATTGGTTGTTTTGTGTGTCTGTTGGTCCTGTTTTTGTATTTTATTTCATTTAGGAACTTGTTGGTTTAGTTTCCGTTATTTATATTTCTTTTGAGGTATCTGTGATTTTGTATATTGGTGGCCAATAAGTGATTGTTGAGCCTAATTACGTTTAATTTAAGTCTATTCATTTCATTTTGTGTTAATTTGTTCCCTAACTGTCCTCTGGTTTCCCCCCTCTCAGGTGCTGAGCCAACGGTGGTGGATTGGTGTCCGGTGGTGGTGCCCCTGCCTTTTTTTGTGTGCTGTGTTTAAGTTTTTCACATTATTTTATTGCACGTGTGGTGTTTTAAGTATCCCCTCTTAGTTGACCCATCCACACCAGAAAGTCTCAGCCCTGAGTGGTCCCCTTTTTAAAATCCCTCCCCTAGTGAATGATTTCATTTAAAGTGATCATTTTTAACAAAAACTTTCGAATAATAAAAACAAACCTATTTTTGTATAAATTGAAGCACCGTCTCTGCCTCACTTTGTGACAAACCTGAGTGCCTTTTCTCCTCAAATAGTGTACTTTGAATTCCCTGGGTGAAATTCCCAGGGTGGCGTTGTTTGGCAACAGTAAAAATCCTCTTAATATAACTTTGACCAAAACTACCTCTTCGTGCCGCCACACAAGTTTCTCCAAGGCCTCTTCAACCTTGTGTGGCCCGATCGTCAACACTTTGTTAAGGGCGCACGTGAAATTTCGATTGACTGATACACCAGAGACTGACTGTTATGAAAATATAATTTTATTATTTTAGTTTCAATAAAATCAGTATCTTTTGTAATACTTTACCCGGAGGTCAATAAAAATGGAGTCACACTTCGACAATATTTTTGGGGCAGGGATGAAGGGATTTTCGCGCTTGACAGGGCTGAGGCCCACCAGCAGGGGGAGGCAAGCCACCAAGGGATGAAGCCAGAGTCCGAACAATAGCATGCGAACACGCGTGTCTGCAAACCAAAGTAAATTAAATAAACCAAAAACTGAGCATACGTGGAATGCACACACACAGAAGTAGGACACCACCACCGAAAGGGTTGGCTGCCACCCTGCCGTGAAACGCTCAGCACCTGAAAAGCAAAGAAACAAAAAAAGGGGTTTAAGGAGGAAAACAAAACAAGTACACAAACATATGAAACCAATATAAACAGCTCAAAAGTAATGGGAGGGGACAAAACCAAAGATTGACCACTGTGGTTGCTGACCACGCACAATATATCAGTTACACAAGGTAACAAGGGCGACAAAACCCAAGTTACCCCAAAAGGAGCATCCCCCACACCACACTCCAGACACACACACACTAACTAGTCTCACAACCACTCACTCGCACACCCTCTCTCACACGCACATAATTGCTAAAACTAAGCTTATTAAAATGCTTTGATGCTTGGTGGTCTTGCAGACTCTTCACACGGGCGACAGCTCCGGTCTAACCAGGACACTGCTTGGTAAGTTCAGGTTGACAAGAACGGCAGCGGGACCAAACCGGCAACCCCTAAAATACATACAAACACACTTAATTGATGCTACAAATAACTGCCGAAAGTAAGATTCGTTAAGAGAGCACATACCAGGTGATGCCATGCGTCTTAATTAATCCTAGTGAGGCTCGCCCAATTCCACAAGTCGCCTGATTAACAGACGCTCGGAGCGAGCCCCAAAACTCACAGAATGCGCGCTGCGCAGACTGGAAGGAAACTGGACGCCAGAACGTGCTGAAAAAGCGATCAGGTGCAGGTCGGCAGTGAATTAAAAGTAGAAAAGGCGCCATCACAGCATGCTGAAAACATAGACTACGTACCAGTTGCAATTAAGCATGGAATCTTGCTGCAAGATCCGCTTCTGACACGAGCCGGCCGAAGCCACGGCCACAGGTGGATGAGAGGAACGAGACAGGAAACCGACCGGTGTCGGTGCTTTTTTTTCCCACCTGCTTTTTTTTCCCGGCTCCCCGTACGTGATGACGTTTCGTCTTGTGATTGGCTTTTGACCGTACGTGATGACGTTCCGTCTTGTGAAAACTGATGATTAATAAATGTAATAAAGCAAATCGATAATTTAAAATGTCTATTAAGATCAAAATATGCAAAAGATTGTTTACCCTATACTGTATACAGTAGGCTATTATTGTTCTCAGCTCACTGATGAATCTCCAATTGTCTAATGAAAATAGTCCCTAATAAATATTTTAACTCTAATATTTTTTTTAGCCTATGTCAGTAAGATCACTGATAATTCTGATAATTCCTTGTATATGTTTCTTCTCCCTTTTACCTCCACTATGATCTGCTGCTTCTGACTAAAATACCATCGCGGGGAAAAAATGCACACTTCCGGGGAAAATATTGCAGCCCGATACAATCCAAGTATGGGTAACTGCAGGCAGGGAGGGGGGGCGTGGTGCAGGGAAGGGGGCGTGGTGCGAGGGGAGGGGGGGCGTGCTGAGAACTGCAGTGGGTGTGCTGCGATCCAAGCCAATCAGTGGGTTTACAATGACATCTCAATTTTGTATTATATTTATCTAATTTATTATAACTATTTCCATTAGATAATTGCGGATTCATCCAAGTATGTGTTTATCTATAATATATAGGCTACTGCTAAATGCCTAAATTGTAAATTGTGTATATATATATATATATATATATATATATATATATATATATATATATATATTTAGACGTTTAATTCAGAGCGATTTAGGCCTACTAAGCAAGAACAAAAAATACATCAGATATGCTAAGTAGTATAACAGTGTCAAATATTAATTATACGTAAGGGTTAGTGTATCACGAAGATCTGTAATGATACTAAGCATATAGTAAATAGTGCTGTGCCTATATAAAAGATAAAAGTTTACGTGAACTGTGTGTGTGTGTGTGTGTGTGTGTGTGTGTGTGTGTGTGTGTGTGTGTGTGTGTGTGTGTGTGTGTGTGTGTGTGTGTGTGTGTGTGTGTGTGTGTGTATTTGCCTACCATCACATATTCATGCATTATTAATAGTTCCATGCATTTTTAGTGGTGGTGTATATACATGGTTATTAAAAATGAGCTAAAGATAAAAGATAAAAGATAAAAGAAAAAGACAAAGATAAAAGAATAAAATGATAAACGGTCGGGAAATATATGTTATATGGGCGGGGGCGAAGAGTCGCGCTTTGTTTCCGGGTTCCCCATCACCTCCCCTTAAATAGGCCAGCGACGCACGCCATTGGTCGAGGCTTCTCACTCACAAATAAGCACTTATTCAGTGCGTCTTACCACAATCTTTCCCAGAGACAGGAGAATCAGAATCAGAATCAGGTTTGTTGGCCAAGTCAGGTCAAACAAGACGGGGAATTTGACTCGGTTATTTTCACTCACTGTACAGTAAATAGATAAATGACAGCTCTTATTAACATATACATTTTTTTTTTAAAGTGAAAGGTGCAGCAGTATGAGTTAGACATGGTTATTGAAAGGTGCATTGTTACAGCATATGATTGTGGTTATTATTATTATTGCACAGTGATTGATTACTCTGAGACTCTATGAGTGTTGAGAGTTCATCAGAGAAGGTTCCAGTGTCCTTCATGTACCAAAAAACATCTCATCCATCTGCCATCAGTGACGGTAAAGTCTTTTCCCTAAGAGTCCATATCATTAAAGTTCTAGAGAGACTATCTTTGGCTCCCCTTTGGAAGCAAACAACCATCTCTCAGGACCTATCCAACTTTGCTTACTGTGTGCTAACTGGGGTTAAAGATACCACTATAATGCTTCAGTAGGCCCACTCTCATCTGGATGACAGATAAAGCACTGAAAAATCATGTTCCTTCATTTCTTTACTGCATGTAACACATTCTCACTCGTAGTACTATGTGACAAACTCCAGGAAACACAGGTGGATGCCTCCACGATCACCTAGGTTATCATATAGGGCTGGGCGATATATCGAGATTTTAATATATATCGATATATTTTCAAACGCGATATGGTACGAGACAATATCGTTTATATAGATTTAAATTTTTTTTTTTTTTATGATTTTGATATAGCTTAATTTGTGACAAATTGACTTGAAGTTATTATTTGCACAACTGTCAACCTCAGTGGAAAAGTCTGCCTGTTACTGTCTACATTGTATTAATTACACAGTGTATTTTAATTTAATTGTTATGCAGGAAAGGGATATTTGTTTTATTTTATTCAAGAAGCATTTTTATTCTATATATATGCAGGCAGTTTATTTTTATTTCATTTCTTTTATACATGTTGATATTGTGCAGACCTCTGTTAATAAAGGAACCTGTGTGACATTTGGCACGAGGCTTTGTATTAAAACTGACTGTTTTTTTAAGGGTTTGCCTCAGAAAAAAATGAAGCTAACAGAGATGCTATGCTATAATGCTTTGGGGGAAACCCCAATTATGGCACAGGAAAAATATCGATAAATATCGAGTATCGCCATTCAGCTAGAAAATATTGAGATATGACTTTTGGTCCATATCACCCAGCCCTATTATCATATATCTGATAAAGAGACTACTTTTTGTGAGGTTTTAAGCAGCTCGTCATCGTCGCAGGAGGATATACTTTCAGCATCAATATTCACTCTGTACAAACATCAAAACTTCCTGCACAACTCAGTCTTGCTGCTATCAGAAACCCTCAGATGACTCTGCTGTGGGGAGATGTGTCAGTGGAGAACAGGAGGCTGAGTGCAAAGGACTGGTGGAATACTTTATAGAATACTATTTCCTTCATGGCAGAAGAGCTGGAGATGGTGGAGGACGACAGAGACCCATGTGCTCACCTGGACAACAGACTGGAGTTACAATGTGATGCTGAGGCTCTTTAGAAAAGGGTATTTTGTACATTTTACATCTTGAAGACGTTTGTATCCCTCGATATTTACAGCAAGATGTTGCATATATTCTATAGGTCTGTGGTGGAGAGTACAGTTTTACTTGCAGCAGCATCAGAGCCAGTAGGAGACACACAAAGGTCAGGTATGTCTTGGGAACTGCTTTAGAATAACCTTGTGTGACTGGTGTGTTTACTAAACCCTGTAAAATACCAATGTGGATTTTTAGATGCTGTACCTCCTTCCACCAGTAGGGGGCTCTGTTTGACCACCAGTGAGGACAGACGAGCGGTGTCAGGTTTCAGCCTCAGTTAAATAAATGTTATTAATCATCTCCAGTGACTTATTATTGAAATAACAAAACAATAATGATCATTTTCTCCTCTTAATAATATTATTATTTTTATTATTAGTAGTAGTATTAGTATTATTGGTAAATGAGTCCAGGAAAATTGGTATATTTGACTGCAATTAAGTGTTTTTAGTGAATAACAAACATAAATACAGTATATAAAAAAAAACAGTTTTACATGCATACTTTACTAATTAATTGCATATTTGTGAGCAAATATAACTAAAAATTATGAAACAACCACAAAAAAAAAGGTTTTACTTTTGAGAAAAAACTTTATTCATTATGTAGGGTGTCAATTTGTTTACACATTAACGTGCATCATCTTATTTATAATTCTTGTTCCTTTATTTCGTTTACAACAGCACAACAGATCATCTGTGGTCGAGTATGTGTGCATGTGTTTACATTTAAATCTGTGAAGCACTTTGTGTTACATAAATTGTATGAAAAGATTGAGTTTTAAATGTTAAAGGAGGCTTTAAAGATGCAGTGATGAAGAAACAACATACAAATATATTTAGAAATATTCAGAAGTCTTATGTAGCAGAGAGAAATTTATAGAGAATGAAGAGCTAAATTTAAGTTAGGAACTCAAACCAGCAGTATAAAAATGTATGAACAAACAGCATTGATCTCTCAATCATTGTTGACTTGATGCATCAGTCTGAGAGGAGTAAAGACGCAACACAACGATGAACTCAGCAAGAGATTGGACACTCATGTGGGTTTATAAAATCTTGCAGTGTTTCCAAATGCAAAATAAAGACGTATCCCAACATGAAGTGGTTTTGTGAAAGTGGTCTGGACTCTGTGGAGAAGCGTCATGGTCTCAGAGACGCTGTAGAACGACAGAATACCTGCTCTGTGATCCAGGTAGACTCCCACTCTGGAGGACTGAGAATCAGAGACGGGGGTTTTGAGTTTGTTATGCCAAAATTGGTTACTTTGATTGTCACAAAATAAAGCCCAAGATGTGTTATTTTGTCCAAATTCAGTGGCTGGTGTGTTGACATCCTTGTATGTGACTGCTACTAAACCTCCTTTTCCTCCCCACTCCACTTCCCAGTAACAACGTCCAGTCAGACTCTCCTCACTCAGGATCTGAAACGGTACAGAAGATCTCTCCGGGTGACTAGGATAACCCTGTGAACCTGTCAATGTTGCTTTCCTGTTTCCCTCAGATAACTCCAGCTGGTTGTGTGCCGTGTTTCTATCCAGCGTGATTTCACGTGAATATCTTAAGAAGTCAGCTCTGGTTCTTGGCTCTGGTGGCTGTGACAGTAAAACATCTGCCTCAGTCACTCTCAGTGAGATGTCAGTCCATTTCTTTCCCAGAATGTCATGTAGTTCCTCTCTGGTCTCTGACACAGCAGCTTGTACATCCTCAAAGTACTTCAGAGGGCGTCTATCGATGCTGGATGAGTGTGTGGACTCACTGGGTGGCAGCAGTGAAGTGTAGCCGTGTAGAAACTGGTTATGATCTTGTGTGCGTGAAAGCTGCTCCATGTCGGTGTCTTTCTTCTTCAGGTCAGTGATCTCCTGCTGCAGCTTCTCTTGAAGTTCTTTCACCCGACTCACTTCAGTTTCCTGTTGGGATCTGACCTTCTGCTTCACATCAGAGCTTCTCTTCTGGATGAGAAGCACCAGCTCCCTGAAGATCTTCTCACTGTCCTCCACTGTTTTATCAGCAGAACGATTGATGTTCCCCACCTCTCGCTGCAGCAGCTTCACCTCCTCCTCCAGGTCCTGTACCTTCGTCTGGATCTTTTGTCGAGTCATCCCCATCTCCCTCTGTTTCTCTGCCCTTTCTGTTTTAGCTGAGACTACGTCATGGCCTTTATGCTCATCCACGGTGCAGACGTAACAGACGCTCTGCTGATCGGTGCGGCAGAACATCTTCATCACCTCGTCGTGGAGAGAGCACAAGTTCTCCTGTAAAGTCTTGGCGGGCTCCACAAGCTGGTGTTTCTTTAACTGTGCCGCACTGTAATGTTGTTGCAGGTGTTTCTCACAGTAAGAGACCAGACACACCAAACAGGACTTTATGGCTTTCAGTTTCCTACCAGTGCAAACATCACAGGCAACATCTTCAGGTCCTGCATAGGAGCAGTCAGCAGGAGCCGCTTGGAGTCCTGTCTTCCTCAGCTGCTCCACCAAAACTGCTAACATGACATTTTTCCCCAGGAGAGGCTTCGGTGTGAAGGTCTGCCTACAGTCAGGGCAGCTGTGGGTCTTCTTGTGCTCCTTTTCATCCCAGAAGTTTCCAATACACTTCATGCAGTAACTGTGTCCACAGGGAATAGTCACCGGATCCTTCAGTAGATCCAGACAGATTGAACAAGTCAAAGTTTCTTGGTCCGGCTGAGCTCCTTTCTGCGCCATTTCACCTGTCAGAGGCAGAGAGTGAGTGTGTGAGTTTAAGTTTCTTTTTCCTGGAGGTAGAACCATGTGACCGTGCAGTGAGTGGAGCCAATCAGCTCTCAGTCTCCACCTACAGACTGCAGCTCTGAGAGGGATGGAACGAGGAAGTCTGCGGAGAGGACGGAGCTACGTCTGAGCTCAGGAAGAAGTGGGGGGTTATTGCAACAACAAAGCTCATCTACCATTTCACCTCTCCCATAAATCATATCTGGTAATTTAAAAGTAGTCTGTTGCTTTACTTGGCACGTAGCTGCAAACTTTCATGCAAGTGTTTCAGATTTTTCACACTGAAGCTGTTTTGGGTCAAGTTTGAGCCATTTCTATTTAGATGGATTTTAGATCCATGCACTAAAAAGGAATAAAGTCTTTTTGAAGCATTACGGATTTTTATTTTCAAGTCTTTTTAAAAGCAGGACATGAAACTGTGGGATAATAGATGTTTTTCTTCAATAACAAGTGAAGTAGAACCTAAAAAACAACATACTTCCCAACTGTCAAAAACCTTTTATTTAGGATTAATCATTAACTATTATTATGAGATAAGCTATTTATGTGTACGTCTAAGGTTCAACATTTTGTCTAAACTGTCCCTCCTGAGAGATTTTTGGTCTGGGTCAAAATTGAGTCATTTCTATTTAGATGGATTTTAGATCCATGCACTAAAATGGAATAAAGTCTTTTTGAAACATTATGGATTTTTATTTTCAAGTGTTTTTAAAAGCAGGACATGAAATTTGGAGATAATAGACGTTAGAAATTATGTAGAACCTGAAAAACAACATACTCAACTGTCTAAAACCTTTATTTAAGATTAATAATTAACTATTATTGTGAGATAAGCTTCTTATGTATGTGTCTAAAGTTCAACATTTTGTCTAAACTGTCCCTCCTGGGAGATTTTTGGTCTGGGTCAAAATTTAGCCATTTCTATTTAAATTCCAACAAGAGTTAAAGAGAATCAGATGTTCACGTGTCTAAGTATAGTAAAGTCAACCAAAAACATACTTTATTTTCTTTTTTCAAAAAAGTGTACAATTTTATGACCAAGGTAGAAATAAAAGTATCTTCAATTGGATCATTGTGATTTATTTTCTATCAGTAATGTAGACTGTGAAAACCATGGACAGAATTGTCTCCTTAAGAGAAAAGTGTCATGCTGGCTCCTCCCACACCTCCACGGTCAGCATGGCCAGCCCTCTGATCACCGTCCTGACACTACAACTCCCAGCATGCCTCACTTCCCCTCATGGACTGCACCTTTGCCCTCATCACCTTCATCCGTTCCCCCTTGTGTCGTTCCTGCTGCACAAACCCAGCTCATGCTGGAGTCCTGGTTGCTCCAACTTCCTGTGAGTTTCATCTACACCTGTGTCTCTGCGTCTCACCGCACAGTGTCATTGTTATTAAACCGTACTTTAGTCACGTCTGCACTTGTGTCCACCTGCTGCTTGGAAACCTGACAAAAACAACATTTTCATCACTAATATCAGAGAAAAATACTGTTTTTATTTGACACACTCAGGCATTGACAGAAGGAAAATGCAGGCACATTATGGATATTTATCATGGAGCACAATCAAGACATTAAAGAAAGAAATGATTTCTTTGTTCAAACAAATCAGATAGAACTGCCCCCGACATGATTCATGAAATGTACGTAAGCAGACAAGCTTTTCTTTACTTTAATATATATATTTATTTTGGAACGAGGTTGCTGCAGATCAAACACAAGTCTCTGACTGTTAAAGGTTGTTGGAGCAAACCATGTTTGACTTTTGAATCAACACGTATGTTTCGGGTTAAGCACGTCATTAATGGGTTAATAAATGCACAAGAAGCGATGTTGTCATTCTCTGAGGAATTACAATCTTCAATCTTTGTTAGCCTTGATATCTTCTTAGTTTCCACACACTGATTTGGAACATTAACAGAACATTCATGTAGACGGAAATGTCCAACATCTATGTCCGAGCCAGTCGATGTTCAGAAAAATAAAATGAAGGGTTGAGGCTGGAAACTGAACATGCGTTTTATGATGCAGTAAGTTTAATGACTTTACAGTTCATTGTGTAAAGATACAGTGGATGATACTGCGACCCAACAGGAGCTGTAGCACTCGTGAGATGGTGTAGAGGAACTTCCAGGAAGGAGGAGTCAGACCAGATGAAAGCTTTGCACAAAACTAACAAACTAAACACTGATTAGTGGGTGTAGTTCAGCATAATCCGGAGCATCTTGGTCGTCTGCCTGACTTCACATCATTCCTGGACTGACAGCCAAACACCTGGATTTTTTCAGACCCAGGGTTCTGAAATCTGCGTGGCTCAACTATGCAAGTTTCTCCAAGGCCTCTTCAACCTTGTTTCCCAGAGACAGGAGAATCAGAATCAGAATCAGGTTTATTGGCCAAGTCAGATCAAACAAGACGGGGAATTTGACTCGGTTATTTTCACTCACTGTACAGTAAATAGATAAATGACAGCTCTTAGTAACATATATACATTTTTTTTTAAAGTGAAAGGTGCAGCAGTATGAGGTAGACATGGTTATTGAAAGGTGCATTGTTACAGCATATGATTGTGGTTATTATTATTATTGCACAGTGATTGATTACTCTGAGACTCTATGAGTGTTGAGAGTTCATCAGAGAAGGTTCCAGTGTCCATCATGTACCAAAAAACATCTCATCCATCTGCCATCAGTGACGGTAAAGTCTTTTCCCTAAGAGTCCATATCATTAAAGTTCTAGAGAGACTATCTTTGTCTCCCCTTTGGAAGCAAACAACCATCTCTCAGGACCTATCCAACTTTGCTTACTGTGTGCTAACTGGGGTTAAAGATACCACTATAATGCTTCAGTAGGCCCACTCTCATCTGGATGACAGATAAAGCACTGAAAAATCATGTTCCTTGATTTCTTTACTGCATGTAACACATTCTCACTCGTAGTACTATGTGACAAACTCCAGGAAACACAGGTGGATGCCTCCACGATCACCTACATTATCCTATAGGGCTGGGCGATATATCGAGATTTTAATATATATCGATATATTTTCAAACGCGATATGGTACGAGACAATATTGTTTATATAGATTTACATTTTTTTTTTTTTTATGATTTTGATATAGCTTAATTTGTGACAAATTGACTTGAAATTGTTATTTGCACAACTGTCAACCTCAGTGGAAAAGTCTGCCTGTTACTGTCTACATTGTATTAATTGCACAGTGTATTTTAATTTAATTGTTATGCAGGAAAGGGATATTTGTTTTATTTTATTCAAGAAGCATTTTTATTCTATATATGCAGGCAGTTTATTTTTATTTCATTTGTTTTATACATTTTGATATTGTGCAGACCTCTGTTAATAAAGGAACTTGTGTGACATTTGGCACGAGGCTTTGTATTAAAACTGACTGTTTTTTTAAGGGTTTGCCTCAGAAAAAAATTAAGCTAACAGAGATGCTATGCTATAATGCTTTGGGGGAAACCCCAATTATGGCACAGAAAAAATATCGATATATATCGAGTATCGCCATTCAGCTAGAAAATATTGAGATGTGAATTTTGGTCCATATCGCCCAGCCCTATTATCATATATCTGATAAAGAGACTACTTTTTGTGAGGTTTTAAGCAGCTCGTCATCGTCGCAGGAGGCTATACTTTCAGCATCAATATTCACTCTGTACAAACATCAAAACTTCCTGCACAACTCAGTCTTGCCGCTATCAGAAACCCTCAGATGACTCTGCTGTGGGGAGATGTGTCAGTGGAGAACAGGAGGCTGAGCGCAAAGGACTGGTGGAATACTTTATAGAATACTATTTCCTTCATGGCAGAAGAGCTGGAGATGGTGGAGGACGACAGAGACCCATGTGCTCACCTGGACAACAGACTGGAGTTACAATGTGATGCTGAGGCTCTTTAGAAAAGGGTATTTTGTAGATTTTACATCTTGAAGACGTTTGTATCCCTCGATATTTACAGCAAGATGTTGCATATATTCTATAGGTCTGTGGTGGAGAGTACAGTTTTACTTGCAGCAGCATCAGAGCCAGTAGGTGACACACAAAGGTCAGGTATGTCTTGGGAACTGCTTTAGAATAACCTTGTGTGACTGGTGTGTTTACTAAACCCTGTAAAATACCAATGTGGATTTTTAGATGCTGTACCTCCTTCCACCAGTAGGGGGCTCTGTTTGACCACCAGTGAGGACAGACGAGCGGTGTCAGGTTTCAGCCTCAGTGAAATAAATGTTATTAATCATCTCCAGTGACTTATTATTCAAAAAACTAATTAATAATGATAATTTTCTCCCCTTAATAATATTATTATTTTTAGTATTAGTAGTAGTATTAGTATTATTGGTAAATGAGTCCAGGAAAATAGGTATATTTGTCTGCATAAATACAGTATATTAAGAAAACAGTTTTACATGCATACTTTACTAGTGAATTGCATATTTGTGAGCACATATGACTAAAAATTATGAAACAACCACAAAACAAAAGGTTTTACTTTTGAGAAAGATTTTTATTTATTCATTATTAAGGTGTCAATTTGTTTACACATTAATGTGCATCATCTTCTTGATAATTCTTGTTCCTTTATTTCGTTTTCAACAGCACAACAGATCATCTGTGTCGAGTATGTGTGTGTGTGTGTTTACATTTATATCTGTGAAGCACTTTGTGTTACACAAATTGTAAAGATGCAGTGATGGAGAAACAAAATACAAATATATTTAGAAATATTCAAAGGTCTTATGTAGCAGAGAGAAATTTAAAGAGAGTCTAACGGGAGCCAATGAAGAGCTGAATTTAAGTTAGGAACTCAAACCAGCAAATTAAAAATGTATGAACAAACGGCATTGATCTCTCCATCATTGTTGACTTGATGCATCAGTCTGAGAGGAGTAAAGACGCAACACAACGATGAACTCAGCAAGAGATTGGACACTTATGTGGGTTTATAAAACCTTGCAGTGTCTCCCCATGTGAACCGGAGATGTATCCCAACATGAAGTGGTTGTGTGAAAGTGGTCTGGACTCTGTGGAGAAGCGTCATGGTCTCAGAGACGCTGTAGAACGACAGAATACCTGCTCTGTGATCCAGGTAGACTCCCACTCTGGAGGACTGAGAATCAGAGACGCGGGTTTTGAGTTTGTTATGCCAAAATTTGTTACTTTGATTTTCACAAAATAAAGCCCAAGATGTGTTATTTAGTCCAAATTGAGTGGCTGGTGTGTTGACATCCTTGTATGTGACTGCTACTAAACCTCCTTTTCCTCCCCACTCCACTTCCCAGTAACAACGTCCAGTCAGACTCTCCTCACTCAGGATCTGAAACCCTACAGAAGATCTCTCCGGGTGACTAGGATAAAACTGTGAACCTGTCGTTAATGTTGCTTTCCTGTTTCCCTCAGATAACGCCAGCTGGTTGTGTGCTGTGTTTCTATCCAGCGTGATTTCACGTGAATATCTTAAGAAGTCAGCTCTGGTTCTTGGCTCTGGTGGCTGTGACAGTAAAACATCTGCCTCAGTCACTCTCAGTGAGATGTCAGTCCATTTCTTTCCCAGAATGTCCTGTAGTTCCTCTCTGGTCTCTGACACAGCAGCTTGTACATCCTCAAAGTACTTCAGAGGGCGTCTATCGATGCCGGATGAGTGTGTGGACTCACTGAGTGGCAGCAGTGAAGTGTAGCCGTGTAGAAACTGGTTATGATCTTGTGTGCGTGAAAGCTGCTCCATGTCGGTGTCTTTCTTCTTCAGGTCAGTGATCTCCTGCTGCAGCTTCTCTTGAACTTCTTTCACCTGACTCACTTCAGTTTCCTGTTGGGATCTGACCTTCTGCTTCACATCAGAGCTTCTCTTCTGGATGAGAAGCACCAGCTCCCTGAAGATCTTCTCACTGTCCTCCACTGTTTTATCAGCAGAACGATTGATGTTCCCCACCTCTCGCTGCAGCAGCTTCACCTCCTCCTCCAGGTCCTGTACCTTCGTCTGGATCTTTTGTCGAGTCATCCCCATCTCCCTCTGTTTCTCTGCCCTTTCTGTTTTAGCTGAGACTACGTCATGGCCTTTATGCTCATCCACGGTGCAGACATAACAGACGCTCTGCTGATCGGTGCGGCAGAACATCTTCATCACCTCGTCGTGGAGAGAGCACAAGTTCTCCTGTAAAGTCTTGGCGGGCTCCACAAGCTGGTGTTTCTTGAACTGTGCCACACTGTAATGGCGTTGCAGGTGTTCCTCACAGTAAGAGACCAGACACACCAAACAGGACTTTATGGCTTTCAGTTTCCTACCAGTGCAAACATCACAGGCAACATCTTCAGGTCCTGCATAGGAGCAGTCAGCAGGAGCCGCTTGGAGTCCTGTCGTCCTCAGCTGCTCCACCAAAACTGCTAACATGACATTTTTCACCAGGGGAGGCTTCGGTGTGAAGGTCTGCCTACAGTCAGGGCAGCTGTGGGTCTTCTTGTGCTCCTTTTCATCCCAGAAGTTTCCAATACACTTCATGCAGTAACTGTGTCCACAGGGAATAGTCACCGGATCCTTCAGTAGATCCAGACAGATTGAACAAGTGAAAGTTTCTTGGTCCACCTGAGCTCCTTTCTGCGCCATTTCACCTGTCAGAGGCAGAGAGTGAGTGTGTGAGTTTAACTTTCTTTTTCCTGGAGGTAGAACCATGTGACCGTGCAGTGAGTGGAGCCAATCAGCTCTCAGTCTCCACCCACAGACTGCAGCTCTGAGAGGGATGGAACGAGGAAGTCTGCGGAGAGGATGGAGCTACGTCTGAGCTCAGGAAGAAGTGGGGGGTTATTGCAACAATAAAGCTCATCTACCATTTCACCACTCCCATAAATCATGTCTGGTAATGTAAAAGTAGTCTGTTGCTTTACTTGGCACGTAGCTGCAAACTTGGGGATAATAGATGTTTTTCTTCAATAACAAGTGACGTAGAACCTGAAAAACAACACACTTCCAACTGTCCAAAACCTTTATTTAGGATTAATCATTAACTATTATTATGAGATAAGCTACTTATGTATGTATGTATTATGTATCTAAAGTTCAACATTTTGTCTAAACTGTCCCTCCTTGGAGATTTTTGGTCTGGGTCAAAATTGAGCCATTTCCATTTAAATTCTAAACAAGAGCTGAAGAGAATCAGATGTTCATGTTTCTAAATATAGCAAAGTCAACCAACAACATACTTTATTTTCTTTTTTCAAAAAATTGTAAAATTTTATGACCTAGATAGAAATAAAAGAATCTTCAATTGGATCATGTTGATTTATTTTTTATCAGTAATGTAGACTGTGAAAACCAAGTGGGGGGTTATTGCAACAACAAAGCTCATCTACCATTTCACCACTCTCATAAATCACGTCTGGTAATGTAAAAGTAGTCTGTTGCTTTACTTGGCACGTAGCTGCAAACTTTCATGCAAGTGTTTCAGATTTTTGGGTCAAATTTGAGCCATTTTTATTTAGATGGATTTTAGATCCATGCACTAAAAAGGAATAAAGTATTTTTGAAGCATTATGGATTTTTATTTCCAAGTGTTTTTAAAAGCAGGACATGAAACTGTGGGATAATAGATGTTAGAAATTATGTAGAACCTGAAAAACAACATACTTCCAACTGTCTAAAACCTTTATTTAGGATTAATCATTAACTATTATTATAAGATAAGCTACTTATATATAGGTCTAAAGATCAACATTTTGTCTAAACCTTCCTGAGAGATTGAGCCATTTCCATTTAAATTCTAACAAGAGTTGAAGAGAATCTCAGATATTCTCGTGTCTAAATATAGCAAAGTCAACCAACAACATACTTTTTTTAGTTTTAAAAAAAAAAGTCTACAATATTTCTGGCCATGATAGAAATAAAAGTATCTTCAATTGGATCATTTTGATTTATTTTTTGTCAGTAATGTAGACTGTGAAAACCATGGACAGAATTGTCTCCTTAAGAGAAAAGTGTCATGCTGGCTCCTCCCACACCTCCACAGTCAGCATGGCCAGCCCTCTGATCACCGTCCTGACACTACAACTCCCAGCATGCCTCACTTCCCCTCATGGACTGCACCTTTGCCCTCATCACCTTCATCCGTTCCCCCTTGTGTCGTTCCTGCTGCACAAACCCAGCTCATGCTGGAGTCCTGGTTGCTCCAACTTCCTGTGAGTTTCATCTACACCTGTGTCTCTGCGTCTCACCGCACAGTGTCATTGTTATTAAACCGTACTTTAGTCACGTCTGCACTTGTGTCCACCTGCTGCTTGGAAACCTGACAAAAACAACATTTTCATCACTAATATCAGAGAAAAAATACTGTTTTTATTTGACACACTCAGGCATTGACAGAAGGAAAATGCAGGCACATTATGGATATTTATCATGGAGCACAATCAAGACTGTAGCAGACCTTGGATTTGAAGAAAGGTAGAGAGTCTCGACTGATGTGTAAGGTTTGTTTATTGAAGTCGCATCCAGAATCATGCCGACAGAGTCCTTACGACACCGTGAAAACTATATAGAAAAAAGGATAAACAATTCATAAAACTAGTTTCCACAGCGCGTATAGAAAACTCATGAATGAAACAGTTATTCATTTAATAATACAATGTTAAAAACATACACAACTAGATGGAATTGTCAAAGGAAACAACCAGAAAACAAAAACAAATATCGTACCTCGCTGCGCTCTCCAAGGAATGCGAAATAACAAACTCCTTTCCTCTCGCACAAACTGAGCAGACCCTGAAAAGGTGATTGTCTGTTCGTCACCATCAACACCAAAAATGTATGGACTGACCGGGACAGAGCCACAGATAACAAAAGGGGCCCAATCCTGTATGAAATGCCCAGGGAAGTTTTAAGGTTCTCCCGGCTGCCATGAAGCCAGCTGATCATCAACAGCTGGAGCCGCCCGCCGGACCTTTTAAATAATGTGGGCGGATTTCCGGTCAATTTACATACAAATCATATTAAATACAATATATACACAAAAGAAATTACAATTTTAAGACACATCCAAAGAATAATCAACTGAAATTATACTCATAATAAATCCAATGTTTATCATAAAGAAAAATGCATCAACTAAACAAATTGACTCAATATGGTCCTTTACACTCCCACCAATCATTCAATCCAAAACCTTTACATATTTATGAATGATTTAAGTCTTCAGGACCATTTAATCCTTAAAACGTGCAAAATAACATGGTTTACTATGCCAAGGGCCAAATGTACATGTCTGCGTATGCATGTTTCGCATGTCATTGTTCACTTTCCAGGAGCAGCACCAATTTTTGAACTGCTCTCTCCATGATGGTGAGCTTTTCTCCTCAACAACCTCACTCATCCTCGCCAGCAGCTCATCCCTCTCTCGAGTGAGCTGTTCAATCTCATCCTCAAGGTGTCGTACCTTGTTAGCTCCCTGTTCGTTCAGGGCTTGATATTGTACAACAAAGTCCTTTGTTTTCTCACCCAGTTCTGTCTCTACGGTGCGAAGCATGTCCCCCGTGTGGTGACACTCAGCTATGACAGTGTTTCGCTCTCCAATCAGTTCCTCACACTGGTTTCTCGAGTCCTGGTTCAGGTTTTGATGCTCCTCGCTGTGCTGGGAGTTTTGGTCTTGGGTTGAACTGGTAAGTGGCTCTACATCTTGATCTTGCCGGTCAAGGTTAATGACCATTACACCTTCAGTAGGAGCACCAGCCTTGGCCATTTGCATCTCATGGATGTTGAACTCCAGCTCCTCCTTTTCCATTTGAAAGTCTTCTTTGGCTCTCTCCAGCTCTGCCTCAAGCTCGCCCTTCACATTACTGATCGGAGTGAGCTCATCCTGCGACATGGTGTTCTGGGCTTGAAGATCATCAAGTGTTGCTGTTACCTTGCTGATCTCTGTTTCTTCTCCTTCGCCAATACTGGGGTCAACTTGACTGGCTCTAGACAGCTCCAGCATTTTGGCAATCCCAGAACCACGGGCAGGTTCCTCATCTTCCTCTTGAACATCCTGCAGGAAGCTTTCTTTGAGGGCAGGCTGCTCAGTCAGCTCCTCGTGGAGCATCAGGAGACGTTCCCTCTTGATCTCACAGTCCTCTTCCAGAGCTCTCATTTCCTCCTCGTGCTGCAGACTCTTCTGAGCCAGCTCCTGGTGTTTGCACTGGGATTCCTCAATGGTGGTTTCTAGGACTTTGATCTTCCTTTGCCTGTCGAGGTGAGGATTTGCGGCTCCTATAATACTCCAACCCAGCTCAGTTTTCTGTGCAAATGGTTCATTCTCACTGCCTCCAACAACTTCAAGGGGAGCTAAGGCTGAAGGACAGTCGTATCCGATCAACAGCCCTACCTCACAATCTTGAAGCGCTGGCAACTCGTTGGCAAGATGTTTGAGATGTGGCCATTGCAATGCTGTGGTCTTTGTTGGAATAGAGGACATATCAACAGGGATAAAGTCACGTGTGTATGCTTGTCGTAGTTGCAAGTGGTTTCCACGATTAAAGCTTCGAACTTGCAAACCACAGACGCTTTGACTTGGTATTACTGTATCTATGGCAGTCATTGTACTGAGTTTTAACTGGAGTGGTCGAGTCATAACATTTAGTTCTTTGGTAAGACTTTCCAAGACAAAGGATGAATCACTCTGCGTATCAAGAAGAGCGTATGTGAGGATTTCCTTCTGAGGTTCTCCATCGAATGACAAGAAGACTGGGACGATACTAGAAGTGGCAGACGCCTTACGGATAAGTCTATGTGACAAGGCTTCATGAACTTCCGTACTTGGTTCTTCTTCTGTGGGAGCATCTTCTGCTGTGTCTCCACTCTGCCCTTCTCCCACCATGTGCAGGCAAGTGGGATGTCGTCGACCACACACTCCACAGATATGTCTAGTTCTACACTCCTTTGCAAAGTGTCCTTTGCGTAAACATCCAAAGCAGAGACGATTTTGATGTATAAATGATCTTTTTTCTCCCATTGACTGAGAGGCAAAGAGGGGGCACTTAGCGATGCCATGCAGCTCTTCCTTACAGACAATGCATGGTAGCCTTGACTTAGAAACAGAGTCAGAAAAATGTTCTGACATCTTGAATGTCTGATTTTTAGCTTGGGCATTAGTGCTAAGGGACTTTACTCCTTTGGGAAATGTATCATCTGATGATCTAGCGCTAAACAAGAAGGGTGAGGCAATAGGATTACAGGCTATGCGAGCCTCCTTCTGCACAAACTCAGCAAAGTGTTCAAAGCTTGGATACTCTTCAGATTTATCAAGCTCTTCCACAGCAATTCTGCTCCATTTGCGCACCACCCAATCTGGTAACTTCTTCAAAAGCTTATGATTTTCTTCGCTGTCATTTAAGATAGACAGCCCTTTAACATGAGGCATGGCCTCTACACAGCCTTTTAGAAAGTCCGAAAAATCTCTGAGAGCAAGGGGGTCGTTTGGACCAATTTTAGGCCATTTCATCAGCTTATCTCGAAAAGCTTTCTGAACAACGAATGGATTGCCGTACCTGTCCTTTAAAACAGACCAGGCACCTTTATAAGCATCTTCAGAGCTCCGATAGAAGAATCCCTCTACAGCCTTACGTGCCTCACCAGCAAGGTAGCTTTTCAGATACAGCATTTTTTCGCTTGCAGGAATAGGTTTAGAGTCAATCAAAGTTGTAAATGACACCTTAAAGTCCACAAATTTCAAAGGATCGCCAGCGAATGTGGTAGGCTCAGGAACAGGGAGGCGATTTAAGGAGAGTGAATTTGCGATTGTTTCAGCAAAGATGGCTACTGTGTCTAGATGACTATTTAAATTCCTAGGAGGAGTCACTCTAACAGGGTCTGGATTGTCAGGCTCATAAGCAGCATCACCTTCAATTTGATTGTATGTTTGAACACGAGCTGCAGCCACTTTAACATCCATTTCGACTTCCATCAGTTTCAGCCTTGTTTTCTCCTCTTGCAATTTCAAGTCAACTTCCGCCTGCCTTTGCTTTAATTGTACCAACAGTTGTGACTCATGGAGTTTCCAATCACTCTCCAGTTTGCTAAGTTTGGCTTGCTGGACTTGTATCTCCAGCATTGCTTTTGCTTGCTCGCATTTAGCTGCAAGATCTGCTTCTGCATCTGCTCGTTTTGAGGCTCTAGAAATGACTGACAAGTTATCTTCCCTTTCATCAATAACAGTCTCTGTGTTAGTTCCGCCAAAGATCGACCCATGATCATCTCGATTTAAAATCATTCTCACTCTTTGCTTCTCAGTTTCAGGGTTAAAGGTGTTTTGATCAAGGCCTCTGTCCAGTCGTCTACTCACGAGGTCAGCAATCTCTGTAGTCAGCGTATTACAAGCATCCATTTTCTGTATAATGTCAGGAGTATGAAGAGAGTTCCGCAGGAGTGGTCCGTGACTTTGGCTTACTCGATCATATCCACCTTGAACTCGTTTGTTTATATCTTCCAAATCCTCCTTGACACAGAATCTCTTTAGCTTTGTCCTGGCTTCTTTAGCCATCTGCTTCCAGGATTCATAAGCCTTTATGAATGCCGTTATGTGCCATTTAGTTCCTGCTTCACGCATTTGTTTACCCTTTTCTGTGAGCTGCCGCTCACGGCCACTGGGGGTCGCTTCTTGTGCGTCATTAGGCTTTTCATTTTGATTTCCCTCCTTTGATGACATCATTTAATATGATTGATCACTTGACTAAATGCAAAAATATGAATGTAGCACAGGTTGCGATTTAAGCATTAAAAAACCCCTACAGAATTGTAGAATTGAATTATCAAAAAAACGCTACCGAATCATGTAGTCTGAGGGGAATTAAGCTCACTATTTAACATTCAATAAATATTTACCATAGACTACGATTTCATCCAAAAATTAACATCGGATTTTACACAAAGTCAACATATCAGTTAACTGCTCATCATTTACATAGACCGTCCATATATTTAAAATAAAGTTTCAATCACAAACATTTGAATATTTTCACGTGGCAACACATTCAAAATATCATCAAGCAATTGTTACATTTGTTTTCTGAAAGTCCATTCCACCCTTTTCAGTCCGTTTGGGAATAATCCTTTTCGGTTCAGTTCGTCGGGTGCGTTTATCAAACACCGTCTCTCACCATGGGTTCGCTGCTCACGCCGTTGACGTATCACTCACCACGCCGAGTTTTCACTGTAGCAGACCTTGGATTTGAAGAAAGGTAGAGAGTCTCGACTGATGTGTAAGGTTTGTTTATTGAAGTCGCATCCAGAATCATGCCGACAGAGTCCTTACGACACCGTGAAAACTATATAGAAAAAAGGATAAACAATTCATAAAACTAGTTTCCACAGCGCGTATAGAAAACTCATGAATGAAACAGTTATTCATTTAATAATACAATGTTAAAAACATACACAACTAGATGGAATTGTCAAAGGAAACAACCAGAAAACAAAAACAAATATCGTACCTCGCTGCGCTCTCCAAGGAATGCGAAATAACAAACTCCTTTCCTCTCGCACAAACTGAGCAGACCCTGAAAAGGTGATTGTCTGTTCGTCACCATCAACACCAAAAATGTATGGACTGACCGGGACAGAGCCACAGATAACAAAAGGGGCCCAATCCTGTATGAAATGCCCAGGGAAGTTTTAAGGTTCTCCCGGCTGCCATGAAGCCAGCTGATCATCAACAGCTGGAGCCGCCCGCCGGACCTTTTAAATAATGTGGGCGGATTTCCGGTCAATTTACATACAAATCATATTAAATACAATATATACACAAAAGAAATTACAATTTTAAGACACATCCAAAGAATAATCAACTGAAATTATACTCATAATAAATCCAATGTTTATCATAAAGAAAAATGCATCAACTAAACAAATTGACTCAATATGGTCCTTTACAAAGACATTAATGAAAGAAATGATTTCTTTGTCCAAACAAACCAGATAGCACTGCCCCCGACATGTTCATGAAATGTACGTAAGCAGACAAGCTTTTCTTTACTTTAATATATATATTTATTTTGGAACGAAGTTACTGTAGATCCAACACAAGTCTCTGACTGTTAAAGGTTGTTGGAGCAAACCATGTTTGACTTTTGAATCAACACGTATATTTCGGGTTTAGCACGTCACTAATGGGTTAATAAATGCACAAGAAGCGATGTTGTCATTCTCTGAGGAATTACAATCTTCAATATTTGTTAGCGTTGATATCTTCTTAGTTTCCACACACTGATTTGGAACATTAACAGAACATTCACGTAGACGGAAATGTCCAACATCTATGTCTGAGCCAGTCCATGTTCAGAAAAATAAAATGAAGGGTTGAGGATGGAAACTGAACATGCATTTTATGATGCGGTAAGTTTAATGACTTTACAGTTCATTGTGTAAAGATACAGTGGATGATACTGCGACCCCACAGGAGCTGTAGCACTCGTGAGATGGTCTAGAGCAGGGATATTCAGTTGGCGGCCCGCGGGTCACATGCGGCCCACCAGGAGCTTTTATGTGGCCCCTGGTCATATTTCAAAAAAGGGGGTGTTTGTTAAATTTTTTATTTTTTTTTGTTATAATAGTGATGCACCGAATGTTCGGCCGAAAATAGCAAAAAAAACACTTTCGGTGTTCGGTGGAATAAGTGAGGAAAAAAACTGAACAGTTAATAACGGCGTGTGATGACGCAATCAAACAGCGAACAGCTGGAGTGAGGGAGCAGTTTTTAACGCAGCAAACATGTCAGCATGTCAGATCCTTACTTGGATGTGGGGAAATAGCAGAGGACACGAGAAATGATCCAGGCTGAGTTGGATTTGGACCAGCCGCTTGGTGATGGAGACGGTGACGGGACGCACAGCGCAGGAGATCGGGGAGAGAGCACAGAGAGAAGGGCCGATCCAAGAAAATAACCCAGATTTTTACAATCATTATACAAGGCTTCAAATTGCGGAGATCAGCCCCACCGCGACCCGATTAACTGGATTTGAATGGGAGATAATGAAAAAGGATTATGAGAAAAAAAAATAAAAAATACAATACAAAAATACAATAAGTAGCCTACAGTAAGACAAATTGTGACTGGCGGGTATTTCATTAGTTTGCACTACTGTACTTCAGTTCCGAGCTCGAGCTGTTTTCTTTTTATTTAAATTGTTTTTGAGAGAGTGCCAACTGCGCTGTGCTGCGCGTAATTTTGTGGGCCCGCTGCACACCGCTGGCTGACGAGCAGCCTTGAGACACAGGCAGACACACAGGCAGACAGACATGCCAGGAATGCGTTCACACAAGGTGCGATTTTTATTTGTAATGTGTGCAGAGAATGCATATCGCATTTAAGTTTAAGATGCTTGGTAGCCTTTTTTTAGTTGGTTTACGATGCATAGTGTTTGTACATGTTAATCTCTGTTGGAGATGTTTTTTACTTCGGATTTTTTGCCAGTGTTGCACAGTGTTAATGTTTGTCACATTATTATTAATCTCCGTTGTATAGAGGATTTATTGACATCATTAGGCTTCTAGGATTGGCCTGAAATTTTTTTCATTTGAATAAGTGAGGACTTTGCCTTTCAGATGGAACTTCTAAGCCTCCTATAATTTCATGTGATTGTTTTGTTTTGCTGATATAATGCACAGATGTGTCATTAATAAAGGAGCTTATGGTTAATATTTTGGTTGCTTATTTATAACATCAAACTGGCTACTATGGACTGAAATGCTTGTGCTCAATGCTTAATATAATATTCAAATAAGGAAATCTTGGTGGAAAGTGGTGCTTTGTCATTATGGCGTGTTTTTTTGTTTTTTTTTACCTTGTCTGCACACATATTAATGATTGATACCATGACGGTAGAAACCAAAAGTATATATATGTGCATTATTACTATATTTAATATATATACATATATATACGCACAAATATGCGTACACATACATAAATATACACATACAAACCCAGTGTTTTGTTTTTTGTTTTTTTTTGGGGGGGGGGGGGGGGTGACGACATCCACTGCCAATCCAGGAAGCAGGAACACACGGAGACACACGTCAAGCACTGGAAATCTGCACCAAAAAACCACAAACAAAGCACGAAACCGGCACGGAGCCAACCAAAACAATAACAGCAATCGACCTAAATCTTGAGATCTGATCGTCGCAGTCTGAGCTAAGCTATCGCTACCGCTACCTAAACCCAAAAACTAGAGAGCCAGCATGCAGGTGAACAAGCCAGTGTGTATGTCTATGTGTGTGTGTGTGTATGTATATGATCATGCGTGTGTGTGTGTGTGTGTGTGTGTGTGTATATGCATGTGACTAAGTGACTATATGTGTGTGTGTGTGTGTGTGTGTGTGTGTGTGTGTGTGTGTGTGTGTGTGTGTGTGTGTGTGTGTGTGTGTGTGTGTGTGTGTGTGTGTGTGTGTAATAAACCAAACAAAGCTCCACCTGAAGTGTATCTATAGTGGGGGGGGGGGGGTGGAGCAACCCCGCCACCCGCGAGACCAGAGGCCGACACGGAAGAGACCGGAACCCAGGCCACCGGCAACCCCACAGAGGGGAGAAGTAGGAGGGAGGCAACCCACCGCCTGCGAGGCCCCCCCCCCCCCCCCGGCGGCGGCCGAGGGGTCCGCGGCCAGGAGGCCCTCACCCTTCAGGCCAACGACCCCCACCCGGCAGGGGGCCAGCCTGCCCGGAGAGACAGGCGCACCTGTCCCCCACGAAAGTGGCCCTCCAAGACCAGAGGGGCGCCCCGCCGCAGAGGCAGCGGGGGGGACCAGAGACGGGCCCGGAGAGAGGGAACCCCCCAACAAGGCGACACCCGTGCAGGCCCGACAATGGAGGGCCCCAGACCCAGGCATCCCATTCATTCATCCATTCAACTATCCGATATCTATACTAATAATAATATGATATACTATACATAATAATAATACTACTAATAATAATAATACTAATAATAATATTAATAATAACCATCTTTGTATAATATAATATTGATAAATTATTAAGTTTTGATGTCCTGCCAATGGAGGCTCAAATCCTCCATGGCAGGACCCTTCCATACCGCATTCTCACAGACACAGACATACAATCACGCACCGTTTCCCCCTCCCCGGGGGGATCCAGCACCGCCAGAAGGCACCCCAGGCTGCACGGCGGGCCCCGCCAGGCCCGGGTAACCCGACCCACCTGTCCCAGGCCGGTGAGGGAACGCGGGTGATGTGGGACGCCCTCCCGCCCCTGGTGTTGAGTGCATGTGATTAATGCCCTAAAAACAGGGAGGGGGGAGGGCCAAGTATCGATTGACACCGACCCCCCCCCCTCCCGAACTACGTGTCCTTGTCAAATGTATTTATTAAGTGTTGAATGTGCAGTGTCTATTTTGCTGTTAAAACCGTGAGGTGGGGAGTGCCGGGCCACGCGGGACAGTGCCCCCCCGACCCGGACCCCCCGCCCTTCGCCTATGTGCGTATGAATCGTGTAGGGGGGGAAGGAGGGGGAGCGGAGGCCGAAGCCAGGAAGCAGGACCAGCAAAGCCGGCCCTGATAAGACACCCGCGTCCCCCCACCGGCCATCCAGTAGACGGGGGCCGGCCCTCCGAGCCGGGCCAGGGCCCCACCGTACCTCCACGGGCGCCCCCGGCGCCGCCGGAGCCCCCAGACGGAGGGGGAAACGGTCCAACATCCTCCCATTCATACTGACAACATAAGACATAGATACCTGGGAATGGTGCCACCCCGCCGTCGCGCCCGCCCGTGCACCTCCCGGTCAGGGGAGGCCCAATCCCCGGACCCGCCCCCCCCCCCCCCCCCCCCCCCCCAGACAGCCACCCCCCACCCAGGCAGGGCCGGGCCCTCCGGGTGGGACCCCCACGTCCACGGCCCAGCCCCCTCCGGGACGCCCGGAGACGCCCAAGCCACAGCCCCTCGCCCGAGCCCTCCCCAGCCACCCCCCCCCACCGCCATGAGGCAACCCCCCCCCATAGGCCCCCAAGGCCCCCACCGGCTAGGGACAGGGCCCCGCGGCCCCACCCACCGCCCCCCAGGGGCCACCAGAGGCCCGCGCCCCAGACCCCCCAAGCCGACCCCCAACCCCAAGGGCTATGAGATCACCACCCCCCCCGCCCCCACTAGGTAACGAAGCCAATAATCGGGGACCACAGAGAGTGCAATTCAGCCGAATGTTGTTCAGTGGAGGCAGACATTATCTCACTACTAATATGATCTGATAAAAGATTCCTAAAATGGTTGATACATAAACTGGATTTTTGTTTCCAATTTACTAGAATGGTTTTCTTTGCGATACATAAAGCAGTGAGAACCCGGTGTGTCCAATTAGGTTCTATTTGAGTGTCTCCCAGGTGACCTAATATACATACCGTGGGGCACACTGGGATTCTGTGGTTGATCCATGTGGATAAATCCTCACAAATCTCCTTCCAGAACATCTGTACCGGTGTACAGAACCATAAAGCATGCATATAATTATCTGGGGTGTTCTCTGTGCATTGTGAACAGATATTAGAGGTGACAAAGCCCATCTGGAACATCCTTTGTCCAGTATAATGTATTCTATGAAGAACTTTGTACTGTATAAGTTGTAAGTTTGGGTTTTTAGTCATAGTAAACATATTTAAGCATATTTGTGACCAAGAAAACTGGTCGGTATTCAGAGAGAGATCCGCCTCCCACTTGGAGATCGGGAGAGAGACTGAATCGTCCAGTTTAGACACTAACCTGTAGAGTTTTGATAACAACTTTAAAGTGCTTAGATTCAATAAATCTATTATCTTAGCGGGAAGTTGTAAGTCTAATTGTCTAATTTTGTATGTTTTATTTATTATGGCCTTAAGTTGTTGATACTCTAAAAATGTATTCCTGCTAACTCCGTATTGAACCATAAGTGTATTGAAAGGTACAAACTGTCCTCCTACAATTACGTGCTGTAAATACCGTATTCCTTGATCTCTCCATTGAACGAAGTTAACCATCTTTTTATCATTTTTCACAATGTCTGGGTTGTTCCATATGGGTGTACGGTCACATGGAAAAAGTGAAATTTTAGCTACTTTAAGCTTAGGCTACTATGGCGTGTTTTATTAAAAGAAGGTCAATATCAACTTCATTAAGTTTGCACAATGCATGGTTTCAAAATGAACTTGCATTCAAAATAATATTTCTTTATCTGAATATTATATTTAACATTCACAATTACTAAATCTGGAGACAATTAATACATAATTCATATGTAAACTAGATATATTCAAATGTATAATACAAATGTATTATATATACATAAGTCTTGGTCTTTGAGTGCAAAATACATTTTGAAAACCCCCAAATTTTCAAATTGTGCAGCCCTCTCCATACAATCCTTTTGCAGATGTGCCCCCTGGCCGAATCTAGTTGAATACCCCTGGTGTAGAGGAACTTCCAGGAAGGAGGAGTCAGACCAGATGAAAGCTTTGCACAAAACTAACAAACTAAACACTGATTAGTGGGTGTAGTTCAGCATAATCCGGAGCATCTTGGTCGTCTGCCTGACTTCACATCATTCCCGGACTGACAGCCAAAGACCTGGATTTTTTCAGACCCAGGGTTCTGAAATCTGCGTGGCTCAACTCTGCAAGTTTCTCCAAGGTCTCTTCAACCTTGTTTCCCAGAGACAGGAGAATCAGAATCAGAATCAGGTTTATTGACCAAGTCAGGTCAAACAAGACGGGGAATTTGACTCGGTTATTTTCACTCACTGTACAGTAAATAGATAAATGACAGCTCTTAGTAACATATATACAATTTTTTTTTTAAAGTGAAAGGTGCAGCAGTATGAGGTAGACATGGTTATTGAAAGGTGCATTGTTACAGCATATGATTGTGGTTATTATTATTATTGCACAGTGATTGATTACTCTGAGACTCTATGAGTGTTGAGAGTTCATCAGAGAAGGTTCCAGTGTCCATCATGTACCAAAAAACATCTCATCCATCTGCCATCAGTGATGGTAAAGTCTTTTCCCTAAGAGTCCATATCATTAAAGTTCTAGAGAGACTATCTTTGTCTCCCCTTTGGAAGCAAACAACCATCTCTCAGGACCTATCCAACTTTGCTTACTGTGTGCTAACTGGGGTTAAAGATACCACTATAATGCTTCAGTAGGCCCACTCTCATCTGGATGACAGATAAAGCACTGAAAAATCATGTTCCTTCATTTCTTTACTGCATGTAACACATTCTCACTCGTGGTACTATGTGACAAACTCCAGGAAACACGGGTGGATGCCTCCACGATCACCTAGATTATCATGTATCTGATAGACAGACTACTTTTTGTGAGGTTTTAAGCAGCTCGTCATCGTCGCAGGAGGCTATACTTTCAGCATCAATATTCACTCTGTACAAACATCAAAACTTCCTGCACAACTCAGTCTTGCCGCTATCAGAAACCCTCAGATGACTCTGCTGTGGGGAGATGTGTCAGTGGAGAACAGGAGGCTGGGTGCAAAGGACTGGTGGAATACTTTATAGAATACTATTTCCTTCATGGCAGAAGAGCTGGAGATGGTGGAGGACGACAGAGACCCATGTGCTCACCTGGACAACAGACTGGAGTTACAATGTGATGCTGAGGCTCTTTAGAAAAGGGTATTTTGTAGATTTGACATCTTGAAGACGTTTGTATCCCTCGATATTTACAGCAAGATGTTGCATATATTCTATAGGTCTGTGGTGGAGAGTACAGTTTTACTTGCAGCAGCATCAGAGCCAGTAGGAGACACACAAAGGTCAGGTATGTCTTGGGAACTGCTTTAGAATAACCTTGTGTGACTGGTGTGTTTACTAAACCCTGTAAAATACCAATGTGTATTTTTAGATGCTGTACCTCCTTCCACCAGTAGGGGGCTCTGTTTGACCACCAGTGAGGACAGACGAGCGGTGTCAGGTTTCAGCCTCAGTGAAATAAATGTTATTAATCATCTCCAGTGACTTATTATTGAAATAACAAAACAATAATGATCATTTTTTCCTCTTAATAATATTATTATTTTTATTATTAGTAGTAGTATTAGTATTATTGGTAAATGAGTCCAGAAAAATTGGTATATTTGTCTGCAATTAAGTGTTTTTAGTGAATAACAAACATAAATACAGTATATTAAGAAAACAGTTTTACATGCAAACTTTACTAATTAATTGCATATTTGTGAGCACATATGACTAAAAATCATGAAACAACTACAAAACCAAATGTTTTATTTTGAGAAAAAACCTTTATTCATTACATAAGGTGTCAATTTGTTTACATATTAACATGCATCATCTTCTTGAAAATTCTTGTTCCTTTATTTCGTTTACATCTGATCTCAATCATCAGCAGCGTAAAATAAACTAATATATCACCATGATGATTTCAGTGTAACACAGTACTCTAGACTTCCACATCCATCCAGGTTTGAACAACAGCACAACAGATCATCTGTGTCCAGTATGTGTGTGTGTGTTTTGTTAGGTTAAAAAGTCATCACAATATTAATAACTTAGAAAAAGACACCGGAAACTGTCAGAAATGATTTTTAAGGCCTTCTGCGCAGAAGTGAAGCAAAGTCGGAGCCCTGTCGAGCAACACGGCTCTCTCTCTGTGGCTCTCGACGGAATGCTTGCTGGGTCCTTCTTAGCAGGAGGTATTTATTGAAAAACTGACAGGCGTTGGCTATGTTAAGACAACCAATGGTAGACAGTGGATGGACAATGGACAAAAACAGATGGTCACACACATGACTTTTCTTAGTATGAAGAAACAAACAGACATCCTTAAAACACAAAGAGTCAAGAGGTCAACTAAAATAGGACCTCTTGTTGGAGGTTTGAACAGATGGTTCTAAAGACAATGGGGTATTTGTTGGACATCTCAAACTCAGGAAGGGCTTCGCTGTCATCTGTTAACATGTGATAACCAACAGTCAGCTTAAAGTAAACCTCGGACAGATGTGTCCATCTGACAATGGTTCAGTTGACCAACCAGGAAGTCAGCAGTTTTAACCTCCTGAGTATCAAAGCATGTCACGATAAACAGGCAGTTTTCTGATTCTGATTCTTCACAGTTTCACAATGAAAAACTTGGATTAATCTCACATTTCCCTCCTTTTTTATCATTTTGAAACTTCAACAGTAAACAAAATAAAACACTCCAGTGTCATTGTAAACATACAGGTAATGAAAACACAGGACAGTACAAAGACAGTAATAGTCGGAATCGGAATCGTAATCTCAGTCATTATGTCAGCATGACTCAGTAGTGAAAAAGTCTCTTCCATTCCTCGGACTCCTCTCCTAGTTTGTTGTCGCAAGACAGTTTGGCTAGTCATCTTCAGGCTGTGGCTGGCGAGTAGGCATCAGTTGAATTCTTCGGCGGGCAAAGGTTCGAGTACCGCCCGACTTCCCGCACTACTCGAGCCTGGCATTTCTCTGCTAGCTTTCACTGCAACTGGTGAACGCAGTAGATCATTCAGCAGCCTTTACTGCTGCCGGTGTCCTGATCTGGACAGCAAAAAGGGCCCGTCCTGACGGAGTGATGACGTTTCACCACTCGACTCAGGATCCGGTTACCCAGTTTCAGCAGTTCCTGCTTTAGGAGAGGGAGAGAGGAAGAAAACAACAGCGTACAAGAAGACGATTCTCATGTACAGTTCAACTAATGGCCGTCATTCAGGCCATGGCTTTCTTGAGCCTTAACTTAACAGGCCATTAGTTCACTCCAAGAATGAAATCCATATGAACAACTTCAAATGGATAGGTCCTTTCATGTTGTATCTGCAACATGTCGGAAAACTCCTACTAAAAAATTTTTAAAGGGTATTTAGTATTTAATCCTCATGATGTATCATATGTACCCTTACATACTCCCACTCCCTCCTGTTGAGCCATAGAAACTCCCTATGGCTCAACTTAGCCACCAGGGGGAACAACTTCCTTGGAAGCACTGGTCCGCTTCATAGCATTATTTCGCATGCCAACAGGGGTGGGGGTTTTGTTGTCATTAGACCCCCTCCTTGTTGACTTCTCCCTGGAAGAGTCAGGCTGCCAGAGTCAGGCTCCCCAGATAAGTGGCCCTCCCACTTTTTGACCTCTGCATCCTGGCAGGTCGGCAGGTCTGACTCAATGATTCTCTAGGGTTGGATATCTATGTCCCTCAGAGATCCCCCCCTCCCATCACTAGATTAGATGGGGCAAAAACCTGGTAAATTCTGTCTCCCACCGTAGATTAGACTACAGAATTTCTCATTGATTAACGTTCTTACTTCAACCCAAGTAGGTTATGGTCTTATTAAAGTAACACCACACAAAAACTGTCAGTGCAGCAACTCTCCTGCAACGTAAACAGTAGTCTTCAGTGAACTTATATATATATATATATATATATATATATATATATATATATATATATATATATATATAAACAATAATTCACAGTCACAAAACGTCGGACTGAGAGGAATCATTCTATCAAATAATGCCTTCTCAACTGTTGTTGAGCTCTATTTTCCCCAAATCAAAAAGAAATGCCAGAAAATTGTCATAAAATTGTCAGAAAATTGTCAGAAAATTATCTCCAGATAAATCATGAGTACTTATAAAAGTCTTCAGGAGATTCTTAATCTTCTGTTTGCATGCTGCAACGCAAATGCACGCTCTTCTATGAAAACTCATAGAAGTCTTAAGAAAATTGTGGGATAAATTCCCATGTGTAAACTACACATAGACAAAAACCCACTAACATTAAACACTCACTTCAGATCATCTGCATGTGGGTTTGTGTATCACTGCAAATGTGTAAATTACTTCCCCTCAACCTACACTAACCAAACTCAATTGGTGCATTTCAGATGAACTCACAACCTAAATGGTAGCAACACTGATCACAAATGTACACATTTTCAGTGTGAATAGCTAATATGCACTCAGAGTTCTTCTTTTCTAAAAAGATTGTACAACGGGTTTGTTTCTCCTGCATACAATCCGAGTCAAATACAGTATTACAAAAGTAATCTGCAAATTAAATGGTGAATTAACCCAATTTAAAACTTCTATGATTCTATGCCCTCATTCAGGGCTTAGAATTATAGAACAAACTATATTATTCCACATCTCTACGTCTCCTCCAAAAGGAGAGCTCACTTCACTTCACCACTGAAAACCCCCCTTTTTCCAGAAACACAAAAAAGTTCTCCCTCAGACACAGAGCCTTGCAGCCGCTCGTAAAGCGCTGCACCCACTGCTGGAGCACGCTTTCACACACACACACATAGCGCTGTAGCCTTACACACACACACAGAGAGTCACACACAGACACAGAGCTTTCGGCTGCTATTTGTATCATTTTAACAAAAACTTCAACAGAGAGGAAATTCAACCCTCAACTCACGGACATGTAGTCTCCAAATGAGAAGACACCTCCCTCTTAGGCTTCACTAAGCCTGTCATCTCATGCAGCTCTTCGTAAACGTGCAGCCACACTGCAGCAGAACTTTTACACACACAGACACAGACACACACACACACACACACACAGAGACACACACAGAGAGCTGCAGCCTGTCACAAGACACAGAGTTTTCTTTACCTTTTCATTTCTCTCCTGTTAGAACCTTGTCCCGTTTTGGACATTTAATCAGTTTTCTTTTAGTCTTAAATTAGTCCATTTACTTCTTTTTAAGTTTCGTGTATTATTATTTCGCAAGATTTGTCTCCATTTTCTTAAGTTTGAGGACGTCTCCCCATCAATTAAGCATCTTTTGAGATTCTTTAAGCATACATTTCAGCTTAACCACGCCTCTGCTATTTTTCGTCAGTTATTTTCTTTCCTAAGTTTCTCTCAGAACACAAGTTTCCTTTTTCAACAGTTTGGTTTTAGCCTGATATTTAGTGAACAATTAAAATTTTTTCCTCTCAATTTTGGAAACCCCACATTGAACAGACATAAACATCAGACAAACATTAGACAAACATAAACAAAACCATTAAAAATCATTTCCAAATAGAAACCCCTTCTCGTAATTCTGTACTTTTAAAGTCCCCTGACTTCAAAAGCCGGTCCCCGACCGAGTTAGATGTTGGTCTTACACACTGCTCTTTAGGCAGTATTTTTAGAGGCCCCTATGCCTCATAAAAATCAGGTCCCCGACCCGCCGCCAAACACCGTTTTCGCTAACCTCTTGTTAGTATACACAGAAATTTCACTCAAAAGAGGTCTCTCACCAGTCTCCTAGTGCCCTTCCCTGGCTGGGAAATCTCGTCGTCTGGACTCTGGAACAGCGCAAGATCAACCTGGCCCCGTCCCTGAAGTCAGAACGCTGTCGACAGATTTTGATCGCCTGTTGAATCTTACGCCACCCCAATCGTCGCAGCTCGAGAGATCCCGGGTTTCGGCACCAAAATGTTAGGTTAAAAAGTCATCACAATATTAATAACTTAGAAAAAGACACCGGAAACTGTCAGAAATGATTTTTAAGGCCTTCTGCGCAGAAGTGAAGCAAAGTCGGAGCCCTGTCGAGCAACACGGCTCTCTCTCTGTGGCTCTCGACGGAATGCTTGCTGGGTCCTTCTTAGCAGGAGGTATTTATTGAAAAACTGACAGGCGTTGGCTATGTTAAGACAACCAATGGTAGACAGTGGATGGACAATGGACAAAAACAGATGGTCACACACATGACTTTTCTTAGTATGAAGAAACAAACAGACATCCTTAAAACACAAAGAGTCAAGAGGTCAACTAAAATAGGACCTCTTGTTGGAGGTTTGAACAGATGGTTCTAAAGACAATGGGGTATTTGTTGGACATCTCAAACTCAGGAAGGGCTTCGCTGTCATCTGTTAACATGTGATAACCAACAGTCAGCTTAAAGTAAACCTCGGACAGATGTGTCCATCTGACAATGGTTCAGTTGACCAACCAGGAAGTCAGCAGTTTTAACCTCCTGAGTATCAAAGCATGTCACGATAAACAGGCAGTTTTCTGATTCTGATTCTTCACAGTTTCACAATGAAAAACTTGGATTAATCTCACAGTTTACATTTATAACTGTGAAGCATTTTGTGTTACACAATTGTATGAAAAGATTGAGTTTTAAATGTTAAAGGAGGCTTTAAAGATGCAGTGATGGAAAAACAAAATACAAATATATTTAGAAATATTCAAAAGTCTTATGTAGCAGAGAGAAATTTAAAGAAAGTCTAACAGGAGCCAATGAAGAGCTGAATTTAAGTTAGGAACTCAAACCAGCAGATTAAAAATGTATGAACAAACGGCATTGATCTCTCAATCATTGTTGACTGGATGCATCAGTCTGAGAGGAGGAAAGACGCAACACAACGATGAACTCAGCAAGAGATTGGACACTCATGTGGGTTTATAAAACCTTGCAGTGTCTCCATAAGCAAAGGAGAGACGTATCCCAACATGAAGTGGTTTTGTGAAAGTGGTCTGGACTCTGTGGAGAAGCGTCATGGTCTCAGAGACGCTGTAGAACGACAGAATACCTGCTCTGTGATCCAGGTAGACTCCCACTCTGGAGGACTGAGAATCAGAGACGCGGGTTTGGAGGTTGTTATGCAGAAATTCGTTACTTTTATTTTTACAAACTAAAGCCCAAGATGTGTTATTTTGTCCAAATTTAGTGTCTGGTGTGTTGACATCCTTGTATGTGACTGCTACAGAACCTTCTTGTCCTCCCCACTCCACTTCCCAGTAACAACGTCCAGTCAGACTCTCCTCACTCAGGATCTGAAACTTTACAGAAGATCTCTCCGGGTGACTAGGATAACCCTGTGAAACTGTCAATGTGGTTTTCCTGTTTCCCTCAGATAACTCCAGGTTGTTGTGTGCTGTGTTTCTATCCAGCGTGATTTCACGTGAATATCTTAAGAAGTCAGCTCTGGTTCTTGGCTCTGGTGGCTGTGACAGTAAAACATCTGCCTCAGTCACTCTCAGTGAGATGTCAGTCCATTTCTTTCCCAGAATGTCCTGTAGTTCCTCTCTGGTCTCTGACACAGCAGCTTGTACATCCTCAAAGTACTTCAGAGGGCGTCTATGGATGCCGGATGAGTGTGTGGACTCACTGAGTGGCAGCAGTGAAGTGTAGCCGTGTAGAAACTGGTTATGATCTTCTGTGCGTGAAAGCTGCTCCATGTCGGTGTCTTTCTTCTTCAGGTCAGTGATCTCCTGCTGCAGCTTCTCTTGAACTTCTTTCACCCGACTCACTTCAGTTTCCTGTTGGGATCTGACCTTCTGCTTCACATCAGAGCTTCTCTTCTGGATGAGAAGCACCAGCTCCCTGAAGATCTTCTCACTGTCCTCCACTGTTTTATCAGCAGAACGATTGATGTTCCCCACCTCTCGCTGCAGCAGCTTCACCTCCTCCTCCAGGTCCTGTACCTTTGTCTGGATCTTTTGTCGAGTCATCCCCATCTCCCTCTGTTTTTCTGCCCTTTCTGTTTTAGCTGAGACTATGTCATGGCCTTTATGCTCATCCACGGTGCAGACATAACAGACGCTCTGCTGATCGGTGCGGCAGAACATCTTCATCACCTCGTCGTGGAGAGAGCACAAGTTCTCCTGTAAAGTCTTGGCGGGCTCCACAAGCTGGTGTTTCTTGAACTGTGCCACACTGTAATGTTTTTGGAGGTGTTTCTCACAGTAAGAGACCAGACACACCAAACAGGACTTTATGGCTTTCATTTTCCTTCCAGTGCAAACATCACAGGCAACATCTTCAGGTCCTGCATAGGAGCAGTCAGCAGGAGCCGCTTGGAGTCCTGTCGTCCTCAGCTGCTCCACCAAAACTGCTAACATGACACTTTTCACCAGGAGAGGCTTCGGTGTGAAGGTCTGCCTACAGTCAGGGCAGCTGTGGGTCTTCTTGTGCTCCTTTTCATCCCAGAAGTTTCCAATACACTTCATGCAGTAACTGTGTCCACAGGGAATAGTCACCGGATCCTTCAGTAGATCCAGACAGATTGAACAAGTGAAAGTTTCTTGGTCCAGCTGAGCTCCTTTCTGCGCCATTTCATCTGTCAGAGGCAGAGAGTGAGTGTGTGAGTTTAAGTTTCTTTTTCCTGGAGGTAGAACCATGTGACCGTGCAGTGAGTGGAGCCAATCAGCTCTCAGTCTCCACCCACAGACTGCAGCTCTGAGAGGGATGGAACGAGGAAGTCTGCGGAGAGGATGGAGATACGTCTGAGCTCAGGAAGAAGTGGGGGGTTATTACAACAACAAAGCTCATCTACCATTTCACCACTCCCATAAATCATGTCTGGTCATGTAAAAGTAGTCTGTTGCTTTACTTGGCACGTAGCTGCAAACTTTCATGCAAGTGATTCAGATTTTTCACACTGAGGCTGTTTTGGGTCAAATTTGAGACATTTTTATTTAAATGGATTTTAGATCCATGCACTAAAAAGGAGTAAAGACTTTTTGAAGCATTATGGATTTTTATTGTCAAGTGTTTTTTAAAAACAGGACTTGAAACTGTGGGATAATAGATGTTTTTCTTCAATAACAAGTGACGTAGAACCTGAAAAACAACGTACTTCCAACTGTCAAAAACCTTCTTCTAGTATTAATCATTAACTCTTATTGTGAGATAAGCTACTTATATATACGTTTAACGTTCAACATTTTGTCTAAACTGTCCCACCTGGGAGATTTTTGGTCTGGATCAAAATTGAGCCATTTCCATTTAAATTCTAACAAGAGTTGAAGAGAATCAGATGTTCACGTGTCTAAATATAGCAAAGTCAACCAACAACATTCTTTATTTTCTTTTTATAAAAAAGTGTACAATTGTATGACCAAGATAGAAATAAAAGTATCTTCAATTGGATCATATTGATTCATTTTTTATCAGTAATGTAGACTGTGAAAACCATGGACAGAATTGTCTCCTTAAGAGAAAAGTGTCATGCTGGCTCCTCCCACACCTCCACGGTCAGCATGGCCAGCCCTCTGATCACCGTCCTGACACTACAACTCCCAGCATGCCTCAGTTCCCCTCATGGACTGCACCTTTGCCTTCATCACCTTCATCCGTTCCCCCTTGTCTCGTTCCTGCTGCACAAACAGAGCTCATGCTGGAGTCCTGGTTGCTCCAACTTCCTGTGAGTTTCATCTACACCTGTGTCTCTGCGTCTCACCGCACAGTGTCATTGTTATTAAACCGTACTTTAGTCACGTCTGCACTTGTGTCCACCTGCTGCTTGGAAACCTGAAAAAAACAACATTTTCATCACTAATATCAGAGAGAAAATACTGTTTTTATTTGACACACTCAGGCATTGACAGGACCTCAATGTTTTAAATAACTACCGGCCTGTATCCAACTTACCGTTTTTAAGTAAAATTTTAGAAAAACTTGTTTTTAATCAAGTGAATGAATTTTTAAACTCAACACACATTTTAGAGGCTCATCAGTCCGGCTTTAGGATGAACCACAGTACAGAGACAGCACTTTTAAAGATTTTAAATGACATCAGGTGCAATTTAGATAACCCAAAACTCACAGTCTTGGTTCTGCTGGATCTAACCGCCGCCTTCGATACAGTAGACCATCACATTTTATTAAACAGACTGAAGCACCTGGTCGGCCTCTCTGGTACTGTTCTTAAATGGTTCACGTCCTACCTCACTGATCCAAGTTTCTTCGTAAGTATGGATACATGTTCCTCAGGAATCTATAAGATAAGGTGTGGGGTTCCCCAAGGGTCAATTTTAGGTCCAACTCTTTTTAATCTGTACATGCTGCCCCTTGGGGACGTCATCAGGAGACACGGCATCAGCTTCCATAGTTACGCTGACGATACGCAACTGTACATCGCCGTGTCTCCTGATGACACAGGGCCACTTGATGCCCTTTTTAACTGTATTTTAGACATCAAGTCATGGATGGCAGCAAACTTCCTACAGCTCAACCAGGGCAAAACAGAGGTTTTACTCATCGGTCCCGAAGGCCAGAGAGAGAAACTTTTACCAAAGTTACAGGATTTTAAACCCTCAAAATCAGTTAAAAATCTGGGTGTGATTTTTGACTCTGAGCTCACTTTTATTCCACATATTAAAAACATAACAAAGATCGGTTTTTACCATCTTAAGAACATAGCCAGAGTCCGCCCGTTTCTCTCTCAGGCCAGCACGGAGGTGCTAATGCATGCTTTTATCTCATGTCGTTTAGATTATTGTAATGCCCTGGGGCCTCATCTATAAAGCTTGCTTGCGCAGAAAAAGCGCCTGAAAGTTGCGGAAGCCACCTTCTACGCAAATCCTCGGATCTAAAAAGAAAAAACTAACCGAAAAATCTGCTTATCTTTACGGCAACCTGGACCCTCCCGTAAGAATTTACTTAAGACACGGGGAACTGGCGACGCAGGGATTGAGGTGGTGAAATGAAGCCAGATTCATGTCATACTCTTAATAATGTCATCACACATCACAACATAAATCAGACCTAAAATAATAAAATAATAAAATAAAATAAAATAGCACTGATGGTGTTCCCCTGTGTGGAGCTCAGCCAGTCAGGACTCTGGTGCTGCGGGAGCTGCAACCGCCTCTTCACCCGCTTTAGGACAGAACAAATGAGGGGCTGCGTTTAGGGAGCCCCACGGAGCCCCTAAAGGGACTCAGATTTTTTTTCATATATAAGAGTTTTACGCGCGCGTGAAACCTTTACGTGCAGGTGTATGGTGCCTAAATTAGGGTCCCGCGTTAAAACAACGCAGAGCCTACGGCGGAGGGTACGCGGCGACGCGCACCTACGCCGTAGGCTCTGCGTTGGTGTGACGCAGAACCATAAACCCGCCCTGAGCAGCTCTGAGGGGAGACGGGAGAGGAGGAGGGGGAGCGGGGGGTGAAGCGGGGCTGCGGGGCCGTTTTTGTATCGCTTTCATACAGTGTCTTGATAATTTGCAATTTAAGGCTGAGCCTACTGTTAGTTTTTAAACTGTAAAAAGTGGGGGGGAAAAAAACATGATTTTGAAAGGACGGGGGGACGTGTGTCCCCCTGTTGCGCCGGGGAACTCACGGCGTTTAGCGCAGCAACGGCTTGCTGCCACTCACTCGCTTTATTTTATTGTATACTATTTATATAGTTATTCTAACTTTTACTGTGACCACCAAATAATGTGGTTTTTCTGTCCCCCACATCATCTACAACATCTCTGTCTCCGTGAAAGTCAGTGTCACGGTGGCTGCTACTTCTAATTCATTCTGACGCCAAACAGGCTGAAGGGAGCCACTGCGCATGCTCAGTAGGCTCATCCATATGCATTTATGGGCGTGTAGAGGGCGGGATTAGAGGCGGATTCAGCTGCGCAGGTCTGTGATTCATAAAGGAACGTTGCGTGCAAATCTGCGTGCACATGGTTTTATTGATCCAGATTTTTTTTTGCGCCCGGCATTTTCGGCTTTTGAGCGTACGTGCACTTTTAGTATGACTCCTACGCAGTCCATTTTAAATGAGGCCCCTGCTCTCTGGTCTTCCTAAAAAGAACATGTACAATCTACAATTACTCCAGAACTCAGCCGCACGCGTGCTGACGAGGACCAGAGGGCGGGAGCACATTACACCTGTTTTAAAATCGCTGCATTGGCTCCCCATGCGCTTCAGGATCGATTTTAAGGTTCTTTTACTAATTTTTAAGTGTCTTAATGGTCTTGGGCCTTCTTATTTGTCTGCACTACTTTTACCCTATCGACCCTCACGGACCCTGAAGTCCTCCGGTGCTGGCCTTTTAACCATACCAAAAGTTAGAACCAGGACACACGGGGAGGCGGCATTCAGTTTTTATGGTCCCCGTTTGTGGAACAGCCTCCCGGAGAACCTCAGGGCCGCAGAGACTGTTGATGTTTTTAAAAAAGAGGCTCAAGACCCATCTCTTTAATCAGGCTTTTAACTGACTCATTTAACTCTTTTAAATTTCTTATGCTCACCCTTATTTTTATTGGATCTTACTGCTCTGTTTTATATTTAGTTTATCCTTTTTTATCATATTTTATTTTTGTTTAATCTCATGTTTTATCTAAATATTTTAGTCGTTATTTATGGTCTATTTTATACATTTTACTGTCTTATTCTTTTAGTTTTTAATGTCTTGCTTTCTAGACATACTTTTAGGATTTTATGTTATGTTATACTCTTTTAAACTCCTTTAGTGTATTTTATCCTGTTTTCTTGTAGCTTTTATCTCCAGTGTTTCCTCATGGGGAGCCTCCATGTTGGGAGTGACTCTGGCCTGCAGGGGGTCGTCCTGGGGGTGGTTCTGGCCTGGATGGTGGTGGAGCTCTGCACCACGGCTTCACCGCTGTGGTGTGGACTCCTCTATCCGTCCGGGTCGGGATGGTCTCTGTGGGGCCCCCCCCTTGTAGCTGCGGGCTATTGGACCTCCTGGCCTGGACGGCTCCCTGTTACCGTTTCCTCACCTGGATCCTCTGTGCCTAGCCATGTCTGCACCGTGTGTCTGCTTGTGTCTGTCTGTGTGTATAACCTGGGTGAATTGTAGTGTGCTTGTGTCTGCGGGGAGGGGGGAGGGGGGCAGGGCATTAATACGTTTTATGTTTATTTGTTTTATGTTAAGCCCTTTGTGTTGCATTATTTGTATGAGAAGTGCTATATAAATAAAGTTTGATTTGATTTGATTTGATTGACAGAAGGAAAATGCAGGCACATTATGGATATTTATCATGGAGCACAATCAAGACATTAAAGAAATAAATTATTTCTTTGTTCAAACAAACCAGATAGCACTGCCCCCGACAGGATTCATGAAATGTACGTAAGCAGACAAGCTTTTCTTTACTTTAATATATATATATATTTATTTTGGAACGAAGTTACTGTAGATCCAACACAAGTCTATGACTGTTAAAGGTTGTTGGAGCAAACCATGTTTGACTTTTGAATCAACACGTATGTTTCGGGTAAAGCACGTCACTAATGGGTTAATAAATGCACAAGAAGCGATGTTGTCATTCTCTGAGGAATTACAATCTTCAATCTTTGTTAGCGTTGATATCTTCTTAGTTTCCACGCACTGATTTGGAACATTAACAGAACATTCACGTAGACGGAAATGTCCAACATCTATGTCCGAGCCAGTTGATGTTCAGAAAAATAAAATGAAGGGTTGAGGTTGGAAACTGAACATGCGTTTTATGATGCGGTAAGTTTAATGACTTTACAGTTCATTGTGTAAAGATACAGTGGATGATACTGCGACCCCACAGGAGCTGTAGCACTCGTGAGATGGTGTAGAGGAACTTCCAGGAAGGAGGAGTCAGACCAGATGAAAGCTTTGCACAAAACTAACAAACTAAACACTGATTAGTGGGTGTAGTTCAGCATAATCCGGAGCATCTTGGTCGTCTGCCTGACTTCACATCATTCCCGGACTGACAGCCAAAGACCTGGATTTTTTCAGACCCAGGGTTCTGAAATCTGCGTGGCTCAACTATGCAAGTTTCTCCAAGGCCTCTTCAACCTTGTTTCCCAGAGACAGGAGAATCAGAATCAGAATCAGGTTTATTGGCCAAGTCAGGTCAAACAAGACGGGGAATTTGACTCGGTTATTTTCACTCACTGTAACGTAAATAGATAAATGACAGCTCTTAGTAACATATATACAATTTTTTTTTTTAAAGTGAAAGGTGCATCAGTATGAGGTAGACATGGTTATTGAAAGGTGCATTGTTACAGCATATGATTGTGGTTATTATTATTATTGCACAGTGATTGATTACTCTGAGACTCTATGAGTGTTGAGAGTTCATCAGAGAAGGTTCCAGTGTCCATCATGTACCAAAAAACATCTCATCCATCTGCCATCAGTGACGGTAAAGTCTTTTCCCTAAGAGTCCATGTCATTAAAGTTCTAGAGAGACTATCTTTGGCTCCCCTTTGGAAGCAAACAACCATCTCTCAGGACCTATCCAACTTTGCTTACTGTGTGCTAACTGGGGTTAAAGATACCACTATAATGCTTCAGTAGGCCCACTCTCATCTGGATGACAGATAAAGCACTGAAAAATCATGTTCCTTGATTTCTTTACTGCATGTAACACATTCTCACTCGTAGTACGATGTGACAAACTCCAGGAAACACAGGTGGATGCCTCCACGATCACTTAGATTATCATATATCTGATAGACAGACTACTTTTTGTGAGGTTTTAAGCAGCTCGTCATCGTCGCAGGAGGCTATACTTTCAGCATTAATATTCACTCTGTACAAACTTCAAAACTTCCTGCACAACTCAGTCTTGCTGCTATCAGAAAACCTCAGATGACTCTGCTGTGGGGAGATGTGTCAGTGGAGAACAGGAGGCTGAGTGCAAAGGACTGGTGGAATACTTTATAGAATACTATTTCCTTCATGGCAGAAGAGCTGGAGATGGTGGAGGACGACAGAGACCCATGTGCTCACCTGGACAACAGACTGGAGTTACAATGTGATGCTGAGGCTCTTTAGAAAAGGGTATTTTGTAGATTTTACATCTTGAAGACGTTTGTATCCCTCGATATTTACAGCAAGATGTTGCATATATTCTATAGGTCTGTGGTGGAGAGTACAGTTTTACTTGCAGCAGCATCAGAGCCAGTAGGTGACACACAAAGGTCAGGTATGTCTTGGGAACTGCTTTAGAATAACCTTGTGTGACTGGTGTGTTTACTAAACCCTGTAAAATACCAATGTGGATTTTTAGATGCTGTACCTCCTTCCACCAGTAGGGGGCTCTGTTTGACCACCAGTGAGGACAGACGAGCGGTGTTAGGTTTCAGCCTCAGTCAAATAAATGTTCTTAATCATCTCCAGTGACTTATTATTCAACAAACGAAACAATAATGATCATTTTCTCCTCTTAATAATATTATTATTTTTATTTTTAGTAGTAGTATTAGTATTATTGGTAAATGAGTCCAGGAAAATAGGTATATTTGTCTGGAATTAAGTGTTTTTGGTGAATAACAAACATAATTAAAGCTGCAAGCAGCAATGAACGGGCCCTCGCACTCACGGCCACCGCCCCCCATAAGCATATCAGAAATGACACCACCCACGACTTCCTATGTAAAACCATTCAAAAGTTATAGCAGAAAAAAGGGACAACCAATCAGAAGAAGGGGCGGGGCTAATTCAGGCCAATGAAAGTCAAGGACTCCATACAGAATCTGATGACACCACCCACGACTCTCTATGTCAAACCATTCAAAAGTTATAGCAGAAAATCGGGACAACCAATCAGAAGAAGGGGCGGGGCTAATTTTCACCAATTATGGTCAAGGACTCAATACCGAGTCCCATGACACCACCCACCACTCTTTATGTCAAACCTTTCAAAAGTTATGGCAGAGAAAAGTATTCTAGGGGGCGCTGTTGAGCCGTTAGGCCACGCCCATTAATGCAAACTATGAAATATCAAATTTATCGCCAGGCCTGGCTTGCATGCAAAATTTGGTGACTTTTGGAGAACTATCAAATATGGACCAATCAGATGAAGGGGGGCACGCTTTTTGGCGTCTAGCGTCGCCACGGTAACACTTTTGAAAGAGAAAAGTAATGCGCGTAGTCGCAAGATGAAGACGCACATTTTGATGTATAACACTCCTGGGTGCACGTTACGGTTCGGGCCGTATTAATTGCCGAAAGAATGGCATAAATTGCACCAAAATTACACAATTAATTCAAAATGGCCGACTTCCTGTTCGGTTTCGGCCATGGCGCCAAGAGACTTTTCTTTAAGTTGCGACATGATACAGGTGTGTACCGATTTTCGTGTATGTACGTCGAACCGTGTTGTGGGGCTTGAGGCACAAAGTTTTCCGGGGGGCGCTGTTGAGCCATTTTGCCACGCCCATTAATACAAACCATGAAATATCAAATTTATCGCCAGGCCTGCCTTGCATGCCAAATTTGGTGCCTTTTGGGGAACTATCAAATATGGACCAATCAGATGAAGGGGGGGCGCGCTTTTTGGCGTCTAGTGTCGCCACGGTAACACTTTTGAAAGAGAAAAGTAATGCGCGTAGTCGCAGGATAGAGACGCACATTTTGATGTATAACACACCTGGGTGCACGTTACGGTTCGGGCCGTATTAATTCTCGAAGGGAAGGGCATATATTGCTCCAAAATTACGCGATTAATTCAGAATGTTCAAAATGGCCGACTTCCTGTTCGGTTTCGGCCATGGCGCCAAGAGACTTTTCTTTAAGTTGCGACATGATACAAGTCTGTACCGATTTTCGTTCATGTACGTCAAACCGTATTATGGGGCTTGAGGCGCAAAGTTTTTTCTGTCTGAACCAACCAGATGAAGGGTGGACGCGCTTTTTGGCGTCTAGCGTCTCCACGGTAACGCTTTTGAAAGAGAAAAGTAATGCGTGTTGTCGCAGGATGGAGACGCACGTTTTGATGTATAACACACTTGGGGGCACGTTACGGTTCGGGCCGTATTAACTGCCGAAGGAATGGCATAAATTGCGCCAAAGTGACACGATTAATTCAAAATGGCTGACTTCCTGTTCGGTTTCGGCCATGTCGCCAAGAGACTTTTCTTTAAGTTGTGTACTGATACAGGTGTGTAGCGATTTTTGTGCATGTACGTCAAACCGTATTGTGGGGCTTGAGGCATAAAGTTTTCCGGGGGGCGCTGTTGAGCCATTTTGCCACGCCCATTAATGTAAACCATTAAATATCAAATTTTTCGCCAGGCCTGACTTGCATGCAAAATTTGGTGACTTTTTGGGCACGTTTAGGGGGGCAAAAAGGCCCTCCTTTCGTCAGAAGAAAGAAAGAAAGAAAAAAGAAAAATTCCTACAGATACAATAGGGCCTTCGCACTGAAGGTGCTCGGGCCCTAAATACAGTATATTAGGAAAACAGTTTTACATGCAACTTTACTAGTTAATTGCTTATTTGTGAGCACATATAACTAAAGATTATGAAACAACCACAAAACAAAAGGTTTTACTTTTAAGAAAAAATGTTATTTATTCATTATGTAAGGTGTCAATTGTTTACACATTAACGTGCATCATCTTCTTGATAATTCTTGTTCCTTTATTTCGTTTACAACAACAGATCATCTGGGTCGATTATGTGTGTGTGTGTGTGTGTGTGTGTGTGTGTGTGTGTGTGTGTGTGTGTGTGTGTTTTATATCTGTGAAGCACTTTGTGTTACACAAATTGTATGAAAAGATTGAGTTTTAAATGTTAAAGGAGGCTTTAAGGATGCAGTGATGGAGAAACAACATACAAATATACACTACCGTTTAAAAGTTTGGGGTCACCCAAACAATTTTGTGTTTTCCATGAAAAGTCACACTTATAGCCATACGTTGTGAAATGAATGAAAAATAGAGTCAAGACATTGACAAGGTTAGAAATAATGATTTGTATTTGAAATAAGATTTATCTTACATCAAACTTTGCTTTCGTCAATGAATCCTCCATTTGCAGCAATTACAGCATTGCAGACCTTTGGCATTCTAGCTGTCAATTTGTTGAGGTAATCTGGAGAAATTGCACCCCACGCTTCCAGAAGCAGCTCCCACAAGTTGGATTGGTTGGATGGGCACTTCTTGCGTACCATACAGTCAAGCTGCTCCCACAACAGCTCAATGGGGTTCAGATCTGGTGACTGCGCTGGCCACTCCCTTACCGATAGAATACCAGCTTCCTGCTTCCGCTCTAAATAGTTCTTGCACAATTTGGAGGTGTGTTTAGGGTCATTGTCCTGTTGTAGGATGAAATTGGCTCCAATCAAGCGCTGTCCACTGGGTATGGCATGGCGTTGCAAAATCGAGTGATAGCCTTCCTTATTCAGAATCCCTTTAACCCAGTACAAATCTCCCACCTTACCAGCACCAAAGCAACCCCAGACCATCACATTACCTCCACCATGCTTAACAGATGGCGTCAGGCATTCTTCCAGCATCTTTTCATTTGTTCTGCGTCTCACAAACGTTCTTCTTTGTGATCCAAATGTCAAAGGGGTGGTTCTTAAAGGTTTGGTACTACAATAACCCAAGTCCCCAATGAAATACTTTTAAGTTCTTCCAGGGTGAGCAGTACTTAGTAACCCTCAAACACAACAGGGTGTAACAACAAACATTTATTATGCAAAGACTGTTGACATAAAATCAAGGGTGTGGAAAATGTCTCTAAAAATGGGAGAACTGTCTCTTAAAATGGCCAATCCTTAAAAGGTTAAAAAGGTTTTAAAGGTTAAAAATGAACAGTCACGAAGTCAATCTGTTCAGGGGTTCACTATCTTGTTCAAAGACTGTCCTCTAGCGCCCCCTCTGGAATCCTCGGCAGTCAGGCCCACCCCAACAGGGATCCCTCCGTTCCACATCTCCAGTCAACACTCTTTGACCCTGGAGTAAAGAAGAATAGCCAGCAATAGCTTTTAGGCAGAAGTTCCTACTTCTGCCACTAGGGTCCAAAGGCCTCCTATACACTGCTGTCCGGTCCGTCCGGGTCCGCCGGAGGCTCCCCAACAACCTGGGCCCCCGTGGGCCTCTGTCTGTCAGTCCATCCTCCTCAGTCCATTTTTTGTCCATTCTCTGTCCATTCTCTGTCCATTCTCTCCAGCTTGAATGTCTCTCCCTTGAATATCTAGGGGGAAGGGAACCATCCCCTGGTCCACCATTGGTCTAGGGGGGCCAGCCTGCAGTGGTTCATTGGCCTCTGCAGCTGTCAGTCAGGATCCAGTTCCTGCCTCAAAAGTGTTCAGCTGTGTCTAATCAACTCAAAAAAAAGGTAATTGCATGCCAAACTCAAAACACACAAAAAGTTACATTTCAAACAACAGTAACTAAACAAAGCAACAAAAACATGCATGCAAATAAAATGTTACACAAAAATTCCAAAACAATAAAACAATTAAACACAGCCTGACACTCAGCATGACACCCCCCTACAGTTTACCGTTCGCAGTCCCTGCCAACAATCAACGATACCGAGCTGGTGGTAGACCCAAGTTTGCACGGGTTGATCGGCGCGGATGTCTTTGGACTTTCCACCCCATGTCCACCACCAACAGCCTCCTGTGGTCCCTTATCCCAGCAGCTGCAGCCAGCTCTCAGCAGCATCCAGCAACACCACCAGCAGCCTCCAGTGGTCTCTTGCTGCAGCCAGCTTTCAGCAGCATCCAGCAGCCCACCAGCAGCCTCCAGTGGTCTCTTGCTGCAGCCAGCTCTCAGCAGCATCCAGCAGCCCCACCAGCAGCCTCCAGTGGTCTCTTGCTGCAGCCAGTTCTCAGCAGCATCCAGCAGCCCCACCAGCAGCCTCCAGTGGTCTCTTGCTGCAGCCAGCTCTCAGCAGCAGCATCCAGCAGCCCCACCAGCAGCCTCCAGTGGTCTCTTCCTGCAGCCAGATCTCAGCAGCAGCATCCAGCAGCCCCACCAGCAGCCTCCAGTGGTCTCTTGCTGCAGCCAGCTCTCAGCAGCATCCAGCAGCCTCACCAGCAGCCCCCAGTGGTCTCTTGCTGCAGCCAGCTCTCAGCAGCATCCAGCAGCCCCACCAGCAGCCTCCAGTGGTCTCTTGCTGCAGCCAGCTCTCAGCAGCATCCAGCAGCCCCACCAGTAGCCTCCAGTGGTCTCTTGCTGCATTTGGGCAAAGGTTGCATCAGTGTTAAGACGGGCAAACCTCTTCAGGGCTTGGAGCAGAGGGCCTTGGAATTTTGCCACCACAGGGGCACCAGGATAAATTAACATAATCATTCTTAAAAATATGTTGTGGGTACCAAGCACTGCTCATTAACTCGAATCCTGCCAACAACGCCAAATGTCAAAGGGGTGGTTCTTAAAGGTTTGGTACTACAATAACCCAAGTCCCCAATGAAATACTTTTAAGTTCTTCGAGGGTGAGCAGTACTTAGTAACCCACAAATGACAAAAGGGTGTAACAACAAACATTTATTATGCAAAGACTGTTGACATAAAATCAAGGGTGGGGAAAATGTCTCTAAAAATGGGAGAACTGTCTCTTAAAATGGCCAATCCTCCTTAAAAGGTTAAAAGGTTTTAAAGGTTAAAAATGAACAGTCACGAAGTCAATCTGTTCAGGGGTTCACTGTCTTGTTCAAAGACTGTCCTCTAGCGCCCCCTCTGGAATCCTCGGCAGTCAGGCCCACGCCAACAGGGATCCCTCTATTCCACATCTCCAGTCAACACTCTTTGACCCTGGAGTAAAGAAGAATAGCCAGCAATAGCTTTTAGGCAGAAGTTCCTACTTCTGCCACTAGGGTCCAAAGGCCTCCTATACACTGCTGTCCGGTCCGTCCGGGTCCGCCGGAGGCTCCCCAACAACCTGGGCCCCCGTGGGCCTCTGTCTGTCAGTCCATCCTCCTCAGTCCATTTTTTGTCCATTCTCTGTCCATTCTCTGTCCATTCTCTCCAGCTTGAATGTCTCTCCCTTGAATATTTAGGGGGAAGGGAACCATCCCCTGGTCCACCATTGGTCTAGGGGGGCCAGTCTGCAGTGGTTCGTTGGCCTCTGCAGCTGTCAGTCAGGATCCAGTTCCTGCCTCAAAAGTGTTCAGCTGTGTCTAATCAACTCAAAAAAAGGTAATTGCATGCCAAACTCAAAACACATAAAAAGTTACATTTCAAACAACAGTAACTAAACAAAGCAACAAAAACATGCATGCAAATAAAATGTTACACAAAAATTCCAAAACAATAAAACAATTAAACACAGCCTGACACTCAGTATGACACAAACACCTCAAACTTGGATTCATCTGTCCACAATACTTTTTTCCAGTCTTCCTCTGTCCAATGTCTGTGTTCTTTTTATCATCCATGTCGGAGCTAATGACTCCCGTCTTCGCCAGTCGGAAGGGACCAGAATGAATATTGTCTCGGTGTGTAACTACGCCAAAACCATGTCGGACTCCGTAGGTTTCTCTGGCCCCCTCCCCAATCTGACCAGCGATGACATGTTTAGTCGCATGCCCTCGCTCCGTCGCTGGTTGTATCGGTGGTGTTCAGAAAATGACGTGGCCTTTATTGACAATTGGGAAACATCCTGGGGAAAGCCCGGTCTGATTAGAAGAGACGGCATTCATCCCACCCGGGCTGGTGCTGCTCTTGTCTCTAGTAATTTGGCCTGTTTCATTAGACCCTCTCCCTGACATCGCAGGGTCCAGGCCAGGATGCAGAGCTGTAGTTTAACACACTTCTCTGCTGCTTCTCGAGGACCAACGCCTGCCAACAAAACTATAGGATTACATGATGTAACTGGTAAATCTAACCCTAGCAAAATAGAAGTGGTTACAGTTCCCCGCCCTCCACAAGTTCTCCAGGTGCGGCGTTATAGAGGCGTTAACCAAAATAATCTTGTAAAAATTAAAACCAATGCACATTTGGTACCAATAAGAGACCGAAAAATTAGATGCGGACTACTAAATATACGATCGTTAAGCTCCAAGTCTCTGTTAGTAAATGATATAATTACAGAGAGTAGGAGTGATGTTTTCTGCTTAACAGAAACATGGTTACAGGAGGAAGAGTATGTTAGTTTGAATGAATCAACTCCGCGCGGCTACTTTAATCATCACATTCCTAGAAACACGGGCCGAGGCGGAGGAGTCGCAGCAATTTATAACTCCAGTCTCAAAATAAAAATTGAATCTAAGTCCAATTATAATACATTTGAAAGCCTCACGCTTAATCTGAAATTTCCGAACTGGAAATCAGAAAAGCTAGTTGTGTTAGTGGTAGTGTATCGGCCCCCTGCTGGTGCTTATCTAGAGTTTTTGTCTGAATTTTCAGATTTCCTTTCTGGATTATTGATCAGTACAGATAAATTCATCATAGTGGGTGATTTTAATATTCATATGGATGTTGAAAGCGATAATCTTAAATTAGCTTTCAATTCTCTTCTAGAATCAATGGGTATCTCACAAAAAGTGGAGGGGCCGACGCATTGTTTTGATCATACTCTCGATCTCGTTCTCACCTGCGGTGTTGAAGCTGATGATCTGTTGGTGTCACCTGTAAACTCCCTTTTATCCGACCATTGTTTAATAACGTTTGAATTTAATGTTGTTGATGTTGAAGTGCAGGACAGGATGTATTATTTTAGCAGATGTTTGTCTGATGAAGCTATTGCTAAATTCAAGGAGGCCATTGCTCATCTTGCGACAGTGGAAAATAGTGAAGCCTCTACTGAAACAATAGAGGCCAGTGACCTGGGTTCTACCTCTGATGTTGATGTTGATTTTCTTGTTAGTAACACTGCTGATCTGTTGCACTCAGCTTTAGATGAAGTTGCTCCTTTGAAAAGGAGGGTTTCTAGCCACAGGAGCTTAACTCCCTGGTACAATTCAGATATTCGCATGTTGAAACAAAACGTGCGTAAAATGGAAAGGAAGTGGCACCCTTGTAAGTCTGTAGACTTCTATCGTGAATGGAAAGATATTCTAATAGTATATAAAAAAGCCATTCGCAAAGCAAGAACAGCTTATTATTCAACGTTGATAGAGGATAACAAAAGTAACCCACGTTTTCTGTTCAGCACTGTAGCCAGGCTGACAAAGAGTCACAACTCTGTTGAGCCGTGCATTCCTGCAGCTCTCAGTAGTGAAGACTTTATGAGCTTCTTTAACAGTAAAATCACGAGAATTAGAGAAGAAATCAACCAGCCGGTTGTAGGTGTTTCTTCAGCTTTAGCGACTTCCCTAGGCTCTGACTTGACTCTAGACTGTTTTGATCCTATAGACCTCCCTGAGCTGACTTCACTCGTTAATAGAGCTAAGTCTACCACATGTATGTCAGACCCCATCCCGACTCGACTATTCAAAAATGTTTTTTCTCTTATTGGTGCGACAATACTGGACCAAATCAACCTATCCCTAAGCTTAGGATATGTACCACAGGTTTTCAAAGTAGCAGTAATCAAACCTTTACTTAAAAAACCTTCTCTTGACCCAGACACCTTAGCTAATTATAGGCCAATTTCCAACCTTCCATTTGTATCTAAAATTCTGGAAAAGGCAGTTTCAAGCCAGTTATGTGACTATTTGTATAGAAATGATCTGTTTGAAGTCTTTCAGTCAGGGTTCAGAATGCATCATAGCACAGAGACAGCACTGGTTCGAGTTACGAATGACCTCCTTATGGCCTCAGATAAGGGATTAGTATCCATATTGGTTCTACTGGACCTCAGTGCTGCTTTTGACACTATAGATCATGGCATTTTACTGCACAGGTTAGAGCATGTTGTTGGGATTAAAGGGACAGCTTTACGTTGGTTTAAATCATATCTATCTGACAGGTTCCAGTTTGTTCATGTACATGAGGTTTCTTCAGAACAGTCAAGGGTCTGTTATGGTGTTCCGCAGGGTTCAGTGCTAGGGCCAATCTTGTTCAGTTTATACATGCAGCCGTTGGGATGTATAATCCAGAATCACGGCATACACTTTCATTGCTATGCTGATGATACGCAGCTCTATTTGTCTATGAAGCCGGATGAAACAGAACCGTTAGTTAAACTTCAGGCATGTCTTAGGGACATCAAGGACTGGATGTCCAGAAATTTCTTGCTTCTAAATTCAGATAAAACAGAGGTTATCATTCTTGGTCCAGAGCATCTTAGGAAAGGACTAGATGGTGTTGCGATGGCTTCCAGTGCAACTGTGAGAAACCTTGGTGTGGTTTTCGATCAGGATTTGTCGTTTAAACCATATGTTAATCAGGTTTGTAAAATAGCGTTTTTCCATCTCCGTAATATTGCAAAAATTAGGAAAATCCTCTCGTAGAGTGATGCAGAAAAACTAGTTAATGCGTTTGTATCTTCTAGACTGGATTACTGTAATGTGTTATTAGCAGGATGTCCAAGTAGTTTGCTGAATAGGCTCCAGCTGATCCAGAATGCAGCAGCACGAGTGCTGACAGGAATCAGCAGGAGAGACCACGTCTCTCCAGTGTTAGCGTCGCTCCATTGGCTACCTGTAAAATTCAGAACTCAATTTAAAATTTTATTACTTGCATATAAAGCCCAAAACGGCTTAGCTCCGCAGTATTTACAAGATTTGATAGTGCCTTATGTTCCTGGCAGAGCTCTCCGCTCCCAGGGTGCAGGCTTACTCGTAGTTCCCAGAGTATCTAAATGTAGATTTGGAGGGCGGGCTTTCTGCTATCAGGCACCATTACTTTGGAACCAACTTCCAATCTGGGTTAAGGAGGCTGACACCACCTCCACCTTTAAAACTAAACTTAAAACATTTCTGTTTAGTAAAGCCTATAGTTAGTGTTTAGTAAACCTCTAGCTGGTGTTGGTAAATCTCTAGGTAATGTAAACTCTAGTGTGTTAGAGTCAGTAGTCATAGTTGTAGCTATAGAACAAGACTATAATAGTTAGTCTCAAATATAGCTTTGCGGTAGATATGCTGCTATAGGCTTATGCTGCAGGGGGGCACCGACATGATCCGCTGGGCGGTGCCTCTCACCCTTCTTCTCCTCTCCTTTTCCCTGCCTCTCTTCTCCATTACCATTTTTATTTATTATAAATATCTCATAGCTATCATATTTGTCCATCGTTCCTGTAGTTTCTTGTGCCGGCCCCCCTTTTTTTTCTTTCTCTTTTGTGCATGTTTGCAGGCTGGAGCCTCGGGAGCTGCGTTCTGGCCTGTGTTCCCAGCGCCCCCCCCCCATCCCCGGTCATCCCGTTGCTGCTTCCACCTGCCTACGTGGATGTCTGCTGTTGCTGCTTCCGCCTGCCTGCACCCCGCCCCCCCTCTGGTCATCCCGCTGCTGCTTCCACCTGCCTGCTGTGTGCTGCTGACGTCCCTGACTCCCCTAGTCTGGCCTTCGGCAGGAGGGTCCCCCCTTATGAGCCTGGTCCTGCTCAAGGTTTCTTCCCTCCTAAAGGGGAGTTTTTCCTTGCCACTGTTTGGCTAAGGCTTTTCTCCCACTATGGGAGTTTTTACCTGCCATTGTTTATATAATAATTGCTCGGGGGCTTATGTTTATGTTTATGTTCATGTTCTGGATCTCTGGAAAGCGTTTAGAGACAACATCTGTTGTATTAGACGCTATATAAATAAAGTTGAATTGAATTGAATTCTTTTGCCCATCTTAATCTTTTTCTTTTATTGGCCAGTCTCAGATATGGCTTTTTCTTTGCCACTCTGCCCTGAAGCCCAGAATCCCACAGCCGCCTCTTCAGTGTAGATGTTGACACTGGTGTTTTGCGGGTACTATTTAATGAAGATCCCAGTTGAGGACCTGTGAGGCGTCTGTTTCTCAAACTAGAGACTCTAATGTACTTATCTTCTTGCTCAGTTGTGCAACGCGGCCTCCCACTTCTTTTTCTTTTTTTTTAAACATATATTTATTGAATTTTTGTAATATAGTAACATTCAACAACACTTATAACATCAGAAGGCAGTATGTAAAATAAATACATTCGTACAAAATTGTACCAAATATTAATAATCAATTAATTCAGAAGTGGGGAAAAAAAAAAAACAAGAACAAAAACAAAAAAAAACTAAAACAAATATTAAACAGTGTACTGTCTGATGTGGTTGTACCCAGGAGATATTAAAGATACATTTATGTATCTTTAATATAATGTAATGTAAAGTAATGTTCTACATTAATAATAATAAAGAAAGAAAATTAAAAAAAAAACAATAAAAAATAAAAATAATAATAATTAAACAGCAACACCAAAAATGTCAAATGTCTGTAACTTCACGCTTTCCTGAGAACCAATGAGGTGTTATTCCATTGTTCTATTTTTCCACTGTCCCCTCTATGTCACCAACCCTCAAAAGGTCCAAAAACATTTTCCAAATTCCATAAAATTCAGAAGCTTTCTTTCTGATAATATAGGTCAATTTCTCCAGTGCAAGTGCTGAAGTTAAATTGTTTAGCCAGAGAGTAAAAGAGGGGCAACCAACATTCTTCCAGCATAATGCAATACAACGTTTTGCCTGTAATAAACATAGGTCAATCATTTTTCTTTCTTTACAAGACAGACCACAGTTATCAGGATAGATGCCTACAATGCACAGCTTAGGGCATAGAGGTACAGGGGATGCCGTAATTTGAGAGAGATACTTTAAAACAGAGTTCCAGAATTTTTGGATCTCTTGACAATTCCACAAGCAGTGGTATAGAGTACCTTGATGTTTGTTACATTTATAGCATAAATCAGGTATGTAAAAATTTAGGTAATATAGACATCTTTATAATGCTTATCCTTCCTAGGATAGAGAAAGGCAGTGTTGTCCATCTAACAATCTCCTCTGACACCCCTGCTAACAAGGGATCATAGTTGGCTGAGCTAATATTGTTTATTTTTGGGGTTATTTTGATGCCCAAGTATTTAAATCCTTCAGTGGCATTAATAAACGGGTGCACTACAGGGGGGTTCTTCCTCTCCTTAGCATTCAAGAACATGATAGATGATTTTTCTCTGTTCATTTTGAATCCAGAGAAGGTACCAAACTCACCAAGAAGTTCCAATAGACAAGGAATCGATTTTGTAAGATACGATAGAAACACAATAGTATCATCGGCGTACATTGCTGTGTTATGTTCTATGTCTCCAGTCATAATACCACAAATTGAGGGGTGTGATCTAATGGCTATAGCTAATGGTTCCATGGCCATTACAAAAAGAAGAGGTGAAATTGGTGATCCCTGTCTGGTACCGCGAAATAGTTTGAAAGGTTGGGAGATGAGCTTATTAGTTGACACCATCGCAGAAGAATCCACAAATAAGATTTCGATCCATTTACAAAAGCTATTGCCAAATCCAAATCGTTTAAGCACCTCCAGGAGGTAAGGCCATCCGACACGATCGAATGCCTTTTCTGCGTCGATTGAAAGTATAGCCATGTCTGGGGATGCTTCACATTTATGAACTATATTAAGTACTCTCCTTACATTGTGGAACCCCTGTCGATTTTGCACAAATCCATTTTGGTCTATATGAATTATGGCAGGCAAGACTTTTTCTAATCTCAAAGCGAGAGCTTTTGCTATTATTTTCGCATCAGAATTTAATAGAGATATGGGTCTGTAAGATCCCCGTTCAGATGGTGTTTTGTCTGGTTTTAAAATGAGAGTGTTTAGTGCACTTCGTAATGACGTGGGGAGACAACCTGCTTTAAAGGATTCCAAATAAACCTCTAATAGTGGGGCTATCAATTTTGTTTTGAATAGTTTGTACACATCTATAGGAAGTCCATCTGGGCCTGAAACCTTACCTCCCTTCATGTTTGCTATGGCATTGGAGATGTCATTCAAATTAAGTTCCCTGTCTAGTTCAGTTTTTGAATCTTCAGAGATGTGGGGAATATTTAATCCATCTAAGAAACTGTTTTGGTTAACCACATTCGGTGGACTATCTGAGCTGTAGAGGGTTTTATAATATGACACAAATGTGTTATTAATTTCTGTAGGATCTGTTGACAATTCTCCTTTTTCATTCTTAATTGAGTTAATCGCCCTCTCAGATTCAAGCTTTTTTATCTGCCAAGCCAGTAATTTACCGGGTTTCTCGCCCTGGTCATAAAAAGTTTGTTTCGGTCTTATAAGACCCTCCTCAGCTTTAAGCAAAGAAAGCTCCTCATATTTTGCTTTTAGGGTCATCAATTCCTGTCTCTTTTGTGGCGAATCATCTAAGATAACTTCCCCTTCTAATTCTTTAATTTTATCATTTAATTCCAACATTGTCTGCTTGAATTTATTAACTAACTAGAGCCGGTGAAGCTTATCATTTGCCCTCTAATATACACTTTAAATGCGTCCCATTTAATGGCTGCAGTTGTTTGGTCCGTATTTAATGAGAAGTAGAGGTCAATGTGCTCTCCTATAAATTTTAAAAAGTCTGAATCCTGTAACCACTTTGGGTGTAATCGCCAAGTATTCGAATACCTGTTTTTTTGTTCAACTTTGTAACATAATGAAGTTGGAGCATGATCTGACAAAACAATGCTATCGTATACAGTATTAGTTATATTGGGCAGGAGAGATGCAGAGATTAAGAAATAATCTATTCTGGAGTGAGTTTTAAATACTGCAGAGTAGCATGAGAATTCCCTTTTACTGGGGTTTTGCATCCTCCAGGGATCACATAGGTTCAGGTCTTTCATATATTGTTGGATTTCTTTCCTTGTCTGAGAGTGGGAAGTATCCGTCCCAGATGAGCGATCAAGCTTGGGGTCTAAGGTGCAATTTAAGTCACCAGCTAGTATAATTTTACCAGGCAAGCTGGCGAGTAATAAAAATAAATTCTCAAAAAATGATGGATTGTCATCGTTGGGGCCATATATATTAACCAAATTAATATTCTCTCTCAAGAGTGTTCCTTGGACCACCAGGAATCTACCAGCTTTATCGTGAATGGAGTTTACTTGAAAGGGCACTCTATTATGAATTAATACCATCACTCCTCTAGAATGAGAGGGGAAACAGGAAGCCAACACTTTCCCTGGCCATCTCCTTCTTACTTTTATCAAGTCATCAGTTAGTAAATGGGATTCCTGAATAAATACTATTGAAGATTTGAGCTGTTTGATCCTTGTAATTAATTGTTTTAATTTAGTCAATTTTACCATCCCTCTAACGTTCCAAGACGTGAATGTAATATCTTTAATTGCGGTCATCAAGTCCTAATAATAACTAGTTTGTACCCCATATTATCATTCTATAGTAGTAGGTGAACTTTTTCAGTATATGTAGTATCCTAAGTGCACCAGAAAAGAGCAAACTGTGGAAGATACAGAAAAGAAAATGAAAACAGACAAAAAACAAAACAAAATAAAACAAAACAAAACCCATAAAACTCAAAAACTGCCAAAAACAGAACCCCCGAGCTGTCAAGCTGAACAGGGCAACCTTTTGCCCATGCCACCCCTCCCCCTGACCTTCAGGTGCAGTTAAGTGCACATACTGATCCAATGTGAACAAGGGAGCAGCTAGACTAATATAAGCTGTCATTATAACAGATCTAACCAGACTGTTGTGCCTCCTGGCAAAAAAGTGTAAACTACACTAACAGGATCGAGAAAAAAAAAAAGAAAAAAAAATGTACACCCTTGACACTTTGTATCTTGGCTCTCTTTTAGGAAAACTAACAGTATGAGAACAGACCTTCTAACGGGCACATTAAAGTCCACTTAAAGAAGATGGCGTGGTGGATTCTATACAGAGTAAATAAATAAATGTAGGAGCCACCAGACTAGGAAGAGTGAAGCAATTACACAATTAAAATAAAACAGAAACCCTCCGCCTGATAAAAGATGAGGAGGAAAAAAGAGAAAAAAAAAATGCTTTACATGCCATTTGCTGGCCAAAAAGGCCTGATTTATCAATCTGTTACAGGCGGGTAAATTATACAGCAGATTATTTTTAGATCATTTTAGTTATTATCCGAGTCTTTTGCGCATTGTAACTCCTGGATGAATTTTTCAGCCTCAGCTGGGGTTTCAAACTCACGTGATTGTCCATCAGACGTCACTCGTAGTTTAGCTGGGTAGATTATTCCATATCAAATGTTCATTGACATCAGCTGTTGTTTCACCCGGTCGAACCCTCTCCTCCGCCGGTGGAGCTCCGCGGAGAGGTCCGGGAAGAACATGATTTCATGGCCGCTGCAGAACACCTTGCCCTTGGACCTGGCTGCTCGAATCACTCGGACTTTATCCTGGAAGTTTAAAAACATTGCGATGAGGACTCTCGATCTCGTTGATCGGTTAGGTTGCGTGCGGCCGGGCAATCTGTGAGCTCTTTCAATGAGCGGAGGTCTCGGGAATGTCGCCGGCCCCAGCGCTTCGGGGAGCCATTTCTCCAGGAAAGCCGCGGCGTCGTTTCCCTCCATCTTCTCTGGTAGGTTCACTATCCGAAGATTAGATCGACGTGAGTGGTTCTCGAGCTTGTCAAGTTTATTTGTGAGGAATGTCACCTGTTTACCGAGCGTATCAGTCTTGGTTTTCTCTGAGTTAACTGTGTCCTCCACGTTACTTCCACGCACTTCTGCTTCATCCATGCGTGTCGAAAAGTCCCGCAGTTCTTTTTTCACGTCATGAATTGCTACCAGGACCTCGTTGGTCTTTGCGGCAAAATCATTTCTTATAATGTTGAGCACCTGCTTGAGGTCCATGTCTCGGGCCGTAGTAGCATCAGCACCATCCTCCTCCTCCTGGAGCACGCTGCCAGCATCCCCTGGTGTATTAGCTTGGTGGTTAGCATCTGGGACGTCGTCTTCCTCACAGGAAAAAGTTCTATTTTTAGCTTTCTTCTGTGGCATAATGTTGCGGGTATACCAGGAGTCGGCGCAGATATTAGTTATCCTTCGTTGTGTAGTTTAAGGAGAATTTGCAGGATTTTTACAGAAATATCGCCAGGAGCTCACCAAAAGACGTGTGCTTAGTTCAGCACCATAACCACGCCCCTCCCACTTCTTTTTCTACTCTGGTTAGAGCTTGTTTGTGCTGTCCTCTGAAGGGAGTAGTACACACTGTTGTAGGAAATCTTCAATTTCTTAGCAATTTCTCGCATGGAATAGCCTTCATTTCTAAGAACAAGAATAGACTGTCGAGTTTCAGATGAAAGTTTTCTTTTTCTGGCCATTTTGAGCGTTTAATTGACCCCACAAATGTGATGCTCCAGAAACTCAATCTGCTCAAAGGAAGGTCAGTTTTGTTGCTTCTGTAACGAGCTAAACTGTTTTCAGAACATGATTGCACAAAGGTTTTCTAATCATCAATCAGCCTTCTGAGCCAATGAGCAAACACATTGTACCATTAGAACACTGGAGTGATAGTTGCTGGAAATGGGCCTCTATACACCTATGTAGATATTGCACCAAAAACCAGACATTTGCAACTAGAATAGTCATTTACCACATTAGCAATGTGGTAAATGACTATGACTAAAGAGTGTATTTCTTTAAAGTTAAGACTAGTTTAAAGTTATCTTCATTGAAAAGTACAGTGCTTTTCCTTCAAAAACAAGTACATTTCAATGTGACCCCAAACTTTTGAATGGTAGTGTATTTAGAAACATTCAAAAGTCTTATGTAGCAGAGAGAAATTTAAAGAGAGTCTAACGAGAGCCAATAAAGAGCTTAATTTAAGTTAGGAACTCAAACCAACAGATTAAAAATGAATGAACAAACGGCATTGATCTCTCAATCATTGTTGACTTGATGCATCAGTCTGAGAGGAGTAAAGACGCAACAAACAATGAACTCAGCAAGAGATTGGACACTTATGTGGGTTTATAAAACCTTGCAGTGTCTCCATAGTCAAACCAGAGACGTATCCCAACATGAAGTGGTTTTGTGAAAGTGGTCTGGACTCTGTGGAGAAGCGTCATGGTCTCAGAGACGCTGTAGAATGACAGAATACCTGCTCTGTGATCCAGGTAGACTCCCACTCTGGAGGACTGAGAATCAGAGACGCGGGTTTTGAGTTTGTTATGCCAAAATTTGTTACTTTTATTTTTACAAACTAAGGCCCAAGATGTGTTATTATGTCCAAATTTATTGTCTGGTGTGTTGACATCCTTGTATGTGACTGCTACAGAACCTTCTGGTCCTCCCCACTCCACTTCCCAGTAACAACGTCCAGTCAGACTCTCCTCACTCAGGATCTGACACCCTACAGAAGATCTCTCCGGGTGACTAGGATAACCCTGTAAAACCATTGTTAATGTTGCTTTCCTGTTTCCCTCAGATAACGCCAGGTTGTTCTGTGCTGTGTTTCTATCCAGCGTGATTTCACGTGAATATCTTAAGAAGTCAGCTCTGGTTCTTGGCTCTGGTGGCTGTGACAGTAAAACATCTGCCTCAGTCACTCTCAGTGAGATGTCAGTCCATTTCTTTCCCAGAATGTCCTGTAGTTCCTCTCTGGTCTCTGACACAGCAGCTTGTACATCCTCAAAGTACTTCCGAGGGCGTCTATCGATGCCGGATGAGTGTGTGGACTCACTGAGTGGCAGCAGTGAAGTGTAGCCGTGTAGAAACTGGTTATGATCTTCTGTGCGTGAAAGCTGCTCCATGTCGGTGTCTTTCTTCTTCAGGTCAGTGATCTCCTGCTGCAGCTTCTCTTGAAGTTCTTTTACCCGACTCACTTCAGTTTCCTGTTGGGATCTGACCTTCTGCTTCACATCAGAGCTTCTCTTCTGGATGAGAAGCACCAGCTCCCTGAAGATCTTCTCACTGTCCTCCACTGTTTTATCAGCAGAACGATTGATGTTCCCCACCTCTCGCTGCAGCAGCTTCACCTCCTCCTCCAGGTCCTGTACCTTCGTCTGGATCTTTTGTCGAGTCATCCCCATCTCCCTCTGTTTCTCTGCCCTTTCTGTTTTAGCTGAGACTACGTCATGGCCTTTATGCTCATCCACGGTGCAGACGTAACAGACGCTCTGCTGATCGGTGCGGCAGAACATCTTCATCACCTCGTCGTGGAGAGAGCACAAGTTCTCCTGTAAAGTCTTGGCGGGCTCCACAAGCTGGTGTTTCTTTAACTGTGCCACACTGTAATGGCTTTGCAGGTGTTTCTCACAGTAAGAGACCAGACACACCAAACAGGACTTTATGGATTTCAGTTTCCTTCCAGTGCAAACATCACAGGCAACATCTTCAGGTCCTGCATAGGAGCAGTCAGCAGGAGCCGCTTGGAGTCCTGTCGTCCTCAGCTGCTCCACCAAAACTGCTAACATGACATTTTTCACCAGGAGAGGCTTCGGTGTGAAGGTCTGCCTACAGTCAGGGCAGCTGTGGGTCTTCTTGTGCTCCTTTTCATCCCAGAAGTTTCCAATACACTTCATGCAGTAACTGTGTCCACAGGGAATAGTCACCGGATCCTTCAGTAGATCCAGACAGATTGAACAAGTCAAAGTTTCTTGGTCCGGCTGAGCTCCTTTCTGCGCCATTTCACCTGTCAGAGGCAGAGAGTGAGTGTGTGAATTTAAGTTTCTTTTTCCTGGAGGTAGAACCATGTGACCGTGCAGTGAGTGGAGCCAATCAGCTCTCAGTCTCCACCCACAGACTGCAGCTCTGAGAGGGATGGAACGAGGAAGTCTGCGGAGAGGACGGAGCTACGTCTGAGCTCAGGAAGAAGTGGGGGGTCATTGCAACAACAAAGCTCATCTACCATTTCACCACTCCCATAAATCATATCTGGTAATGTAAAAGTAGTCTGTTGCTTTACTTGGCACGTAGCTGCAAACTTTCATGCAAGTGTTTCACATTTTTCACACTTGAGGCTGTTTTGGGTCAAATTTGAAGCTTTTCTATTTAAATGGATTTTAGATCCATGCACTAAAAAGGAATAAAGTATTTTTGAAACATTATGGATTTTTATTTTCAAGTGTTTTTAAAAGCAGGACATGAAACTGTGGGATAATAGATGTTAGAAGTTATGTAGAACCTGAAAAACAACATACTTCCAACTGTCTAAAACCTTTATTTAGGATTAATCATTAACTATTATTGTGAGATAAGCTATTTATGGATATATCTAAAGTTCAACATTTTGTCTAAACTGTCCCTCCTGAGAGATTTTTGGTCTGGATCAAAATTGAGCCTTTTCCATTTAAATCCTAACAGGACGACAGAGACCCATGTGCTCACCTGGACAACAGACTGGAGTTACAATGTGATGCTGAGGCTCTTTAGAAAAGGGTATTTTGTAGATTTCACATCTTGAAGACGTTTGTATCCCTCGATATTTACAGCAAGATGTTGCATATATTCTATAGGTCTGTGGTGGAGGAGAGTACAGTTTTGCTTGCAGCAATATACTTTCCAACTGTCAAAAACCTTTATTTAGGATTAATCATACACTATTATTATGAGTTAAGCTACTTATGTATATATCTAAAGTTCAAAATTGTGTCTAAACTGTCCCTCCTGAGAGATGTTTGATCTGGGTCAAAATTGAGCCATTTCCATTTAAATTCTAACAAGAGTTGAAGAGAATCAGATGTTCACGTGTCTAAATATAGCAAAGTCAACCAACAACATACTTTATTTTCTTTTTACAAAAAATTGTACAATTTTATGACCAAGATAGAAATAAAAGTATCTTCAGTTGGATCATATTGATTCATTTTTTATCAGTAATGTAGACTGTGAAAACCATGGACAGAATTGTCTCCTTAAGAGAAAAGTGTCATGCTGGCTCCTCCCACACCTCCACGGTCAGCATGGCCAGCCCTCTGATCACCGTCCTGACACTACAACTCCCAGCATGCCTCAGTTCCCCTCATGGACTGCACCTTTGCCCTCATCACCTTCATCCGTTCCCCCTTGTGTCGTTCCTGCTGCACAAACCCAGCTCATGCTGGAGTCCTGGTTGCTCCAACTTCCTGTGAGTTTCATCTACACCTGTGTCTCTGCGTCTCACCGCACAGTGTCATTGTTATTAAACCGTACTTTAGTCACGTCTGCACTTGTGTCCACCTGCTGCTTGGAAACCTGACAAAAACAACATTTTCATCACTAATATCAGAGAAAAAAATACTGTTTTTATTTGACACACTCAGGCATTGACAGAAGGAAAATGCAGGCACATTATGGATATTTATCATGGAGCACAATCAAGGCATTGAATGAATGAATGAATGAATGAATGAATGAATGAATGAATGAATGAATGAATGAATGAATGAATGAATGTATGTATGTATGTATGTATGAATGAATGAATGAATGAATGAATGAATGAATGAATGAATGAATGAATAAATGAATGAATGAATGAATGAATGAATGAAAGCTTTATTCCGAACATGGGTAAACATAAAATAACACACAAGTCAAAATAGTCAAAACAACAAAAAAATAAATATAGATAAATAAACAAAACAATGTTACCATGTCCGAAAAGGAGTAGAAAGAAGCATATGCTTATTTAATCCTACCCCTTCTCCCTTCTCAGAAATTACTATCCTCAGTTGATTTCAGTATCATATTACATATTACATTACATATGTACACATTTACAACCAGAAAATAAATAATGTGAGTAAACAAGTGACTAAATGATCTGTGCAACACCTGGTGATCGTCAAAGCCCTTCATCCTCCCTGTATCCTGTGAAAACCATATTTTTGTACCGCTGTTTAAACCGGCTCATGCTTGGACATTGCTTGAGCTCCGCACCCAAACTGTTCCACAACTTCACTCCACATAACGAAATAGTAAATGTTTTGAGTGTTGTGCGGACACAAAGATGTTTTAAATTGTTTCCCCCCCTCAAATTGTAATCCCCATCTCTGTTAAAAAACAATTTTTGGATATTTCCAGGAAGCATGTTGTTTTTAGCTTTGTACATAGTTTGTGCTGTTTGAAAGTGAACCAGATCAGTAAATTTTAATGTTTTGGATTTTAAGAAGAGTGAATTTGTGTGATCCTTGTAACCGGCATTATGAATGATCCTTATGGCTCGTTTTTGCAGCATTCACAATGATTGTAGTGTACATTTATAAGTATTGCCCCAAACCTCCACACAGTAATTTAAATATGGTAAAACCAGTGAACAATAGAGAATGTGAAGTGATTTGTGGTCCAGAATATGTTTTGCCTTATTGATTACTGAGATGCTTCTTGATAGTTTGTTTTGTACATGTTTTGAGTGAGATTTCCAGTTTATTTTATTATCTATTATTACACCAAGAAACTTATTTTCATGAACTCTTTCAATATCCACACCTTCAATTTTCACCTGCACTTGAGTATCCCTTTTACAATTCCCAAATAACATGATTTTAGTTTTACTTAAGTTTAATGATAATTTGTTTCTGTCAAACCACCTCTTTAATTTGCACATTTCTGCCATGATCATATCCAGTAGCCCCTTTAAATCCCCCCCAGAACAAAAAATATTTGTGTCATCGGCAAACAATACTAATTTTAATATTTTTGATACCTTGCAAATATCGTTGATGTAAAGGATGAACAGTTTTGGACCCAGTACTGACCCCTGGGGGACACCACAAGCAATGTCCAAGCATGACGATGTAAACTCTCCCAACTTCACAAATTGTTTCCTGTCTCGTAAATAACTTCTCACCCAGTGCAATACTACGCCCCTGATCCCATACCGTTCCAGTTTATTGATTACAGTTTTTTCTGAATCCTTAAGTACATTTTTTGCAACATTGGCTATTTTTGCTAAACTCTACACACAAATGAGAAAACCTTTCACCAAATTATCAAAACTTTATAGTTCTCTTGCAAAATCAAACACAGCTTGATTTACTCTACACACCTTAGTAAAAATGGTGTTTTCATATCAGACAGTAAACACATGCCATCATTTACTAAGCACATAATGTGCCAACTACACACTGATGGTATGAATACAAAACACATCTGGCTTTTTTTCTTTTTCTGTGCACAAGGTAGGCTAGGTCAGTTTGAGGTCATACTTTTGTCATAGTTCTGTAAACACACAGGGATCCAAACTTCAAGTATTGGTGTTTATTCACACTCGTCAAAACAAAGACACAGCACAGAACACAAAATAATACATTCACAAAAAAAAGACAATCAGCCTACATCATGCTGTCTCTCTGGGTCCGGCTACAAAATCTCATCCACATGGCATGCGATGTCCTCCAGCCCAAGGCACCGGAGAAAATACCTCCTTGCATGCCGTATCCAGGCCTGACATGATGCCTGCTCAATATCTCCACATGCCTCCTCCATTGCTTGTAAAAGGGCTGCGTGTTGATGGGGAATGCGGTCGTGGACTTTCCAGCGCCAGGCAGAAAAGAACTCTTCAATTGGATTTACAGTAAGAATGGAGAGTATGGGGGGAGGTTCAGTGCCATGAAGAGTGGGTGATCAGTAAACCAGTTGCGGACCAAAGCAGCCCTATGGAAACTAACAATGTCCCATATGATGACATATCGGGTCTGCTCTGGCCCTTCCTCTTCCCCCTCCTCGTCCTCCTCTTGCTGCTCCTTGTCCTCTTCCTCTAACTTCCTCTAAACCTCTCGCTTCTTCACCTCCACGTCCTCTTCCTCGGCCTCCTCTGATTCTTACTCTTCTTGCTGCTTCCATTGTACTCCACACAGGCAGCTTACCTGTGGCTTATTCATAGTGCTTAGGCTGATTGCAAAGTGAACTAATTCTCTAAAATTGTTTTCACATGTGAAAGTGTGCCAGGCAGTTGGCAAAATAGTGTAAATAATAGCCAAACATGTGTATAATTTTGCTAGGAGTGTTTTGGAAATTTGGCAATTGAGTGTAAGCAGTGAATTGTGCCTACAGTTTTGAAAAGTGTGTGTTACAAAATTACAAACTGAGTGCAAAGCAGTATTTGTGCTTTTAGTTTGGCTAACTCAGTGAGTGGTTTTGCTATGTGTGTTAATAGTTTTAGAAATTGTGCTACAAGAACAAAATTAGCGCCTAAGCTTTCAGAAAAAACTGTAATATGTTATGATTGATTGTGTCAAAAGCTTTTTTAAGGTCTATGAATACTCCAACTGCATACTGTTTGTGGTCTATTGCGTTTGTAATTTCCTCTATTGATTCAATTATTGCCAGTGATGTTGAGCTGTTTGATCTGAATCCGTACTGACTGTCAGAAAGTAATTTATGTTTATCTATGAATTTGTCTAGTCTGTTATTGAATAGTTTTTCTAAAATTTTTGAGAATTGTGGAAGTAAAGAAACAGGCCTGTAATTTGTGTAGTGGTGTCTATCCCCAGTTTTATACAGCGGTACAACTTTAGCTATTTTCATTTTGTTTGGAAATTTACCGGTTTGGAATGACAAGTTACAGATGTATGTTAGTGGTTCTGAAATCCCATCAATGACCTTTTTTACAGTTTTCATATCAATTTCATTACAATCGGTGGATGTTTTATATTTACATTTATTTACAATATCTATTATTTCTTTTTCTTCCACTGCTGTAAGGAACATTGAGCTGGGATTCCTATCTATAAGATTGTCATTCCAATCATCAGATGACAATGGATCAGGGATTTTTTCTTTAAATTTACATTAAAGAAAGAAATTATTTCTTTGTTCAAATAAACCAGATAGCACTGCCCCCGACATGATTCATGAAATGTACGTAAGCAGACAAGCTTTTCTTTACATTAATATATATATATATTTATTTTGGAACAAAGTTACTGTAGATCCAATACAAGTCTCTGACTGTTAAAGGTTGTTGGAGCAAACCATGTTTGACTTTTGAATCAACACGTATGTTTCTGGTTAAGCACGTCACTAATGGGTTAATAAATGCACAAGAAGCGATGTTGTCATTCTCTGAGGAATTACAATCTTCAATCTTTGTTAGCGTTGATATCTTCTTAGTTTCCACACACTGATTTGGAACATTAACAGAACATTCACGTAGACGGAAATGTCCAACATCTATGTCCGAGCCAGTCGATGTTCAGAAAAATAAAATGAAGGGTTGAGGTTGGAAACTGAACATGCGTTTTATGATGCGGTAAGTTTAATGACTTTACAGTTCATTGTGTAAAGATACAGTGGATGATACTGCGACCCCACAGGAGCTGTAGCACTCGTGAGATGGTGTAGAGGAACTTCCAGGAAGGAGGAGTCAGACCAGATGAAAGCTTTGCACAAAACTAACAAACTAAACACTGATTAGTGGGTGTAGTTCAGCATAATCCGGAGCATCTTGGTCGTCTGTCTGACTTCACATCATTCCCGGACTGACAGCCAAACACCTGGATTTTTTCAGACCCAGGGTTCTGAAATCTGTGTGGCTCAACTATGCAAGTTTCTCCAAGGCCTCTTCAACCTTGTTTCCCAGAGACAGGAGAATCAGAATCAGAATCAGGTTTATTGACCAAGTTAGATCAAACAAGACGGGGAATTTGACTCGGTTATTTTCACTCACTGTACAGTAAATAGATAAATGACAGCTCTTAATAACATATATACAATTTCTTTTAAAAAGTGAAAGGTTCAGCAGTATGAGGTAGACATGGTTATTGAAAGGTGCATTGTTACAGCACATGATTGTGGTTATTATTATTATTGCACAGTGATTGATTACTCTGAGACTCTATGAGTGTTGAGAGTTCATCAGAGAAGGTTCCAGTGTCCATCATGTACCAAAAAACATCTCATCCATCTGCCATCAGTGACGGTAAAGTCTTTTCCCTAAGAGTCCATATCATTAAAGTTCTAGAGAGACTATCTTTGTCTCCCCTTTGGAAGCAAACAACCATCTCTCAGGACCTATCCAACTTTGCTTACTGTGTGCTAACTGGGGTTAAAGATACCACTATAATGCTTCAGTAGGCCCACTCTCATCTGGATGACAGATAAAGCACTGAAAAATCATGTTCCTTGATTTCTTTACTGCATGTAACACATTCTCACTCGTAGTACTATGTGACAAACTCCAGGAAACACAGGTGGATGCCTCCACGATCACCTACATTATCATATAGGGCTGGGCGATATATCGAGATTTTAATATATATCGATATATTTTCAAACGCGATATGGTACGAGACAATATCGTTTATATAGATTTACATTTTTTTTTTTTTTTTATGATTTTGATTTTGATTAATTTGTGACAAATTGACTTGAAGTTGTTATTTGCACAACTGTCAACCTCAGTGGAAAAGTCTGCCTGTTACCGTCTACATTGTATTAATTACACAGTGTATTTTAATTTAATTGTTATGCAGGAAAGGGATATTTGTTTTATTTTATTCAAGAAGCATTTTTATTCTATATATATGCAGGCAGTTTATTTTTATTTCATTTGTTTTATACATTTTGATATTGTGCAGACCTCTGTTAATAAAGGAACCTGTGTGACATTTGGCACGAGGCTTTGTATTAAAACTGACTGTTTTTTTAAGGGTTTGCCTCAGAAAAAAAATGAAGCTAACAGAGATGCTAACAGAGATGCTAAAAGAGATGCTATGCTATAATGCTTTGGGGGAAACCCCAATTATGGCACAGAAAAAATATCGATATATATCGAGTATCGCCATTCAGCTAGAAAATATCGAGATATGACTTTTGGTCCATATCGCCCAGCCCTATTATCATATATCTGATAAAGAGACTACTTTTTGTGAGGTTTTAAGCAGCTCGTCATCGTCGCAGGAGGCTATACTTTCAGCATCAATATTCACTCTGTACAAACATCAAAACTTCCTGCACAACTCAGACTTGCCGCTATCAGAAAACCTCAGATGACTCTGCTGTGGGGAGATGTGTCAGTGGAGAACAGGAGGCTGAGTGCAAAGGACTGGTGGAATACTTTATAGAATACTATTTCCTTCATGGCAGAAGAGCTGGAGATGGTGGAGGACGACAGAGACCCATGTGCTCACCTGGACAACAGACTGGAGTTACAATGTGATGCTGAGGCTCTTTAGAAAAGGGTATTTTGTAGATTTTACATCTTGAAGACGTTTGTATCCCTCGATATTTACAGCAAGATGTTGCATATATTCTATAGGTCTGTGGTGGAGAGTACAGTTTTACTTGCAGCAGCATCAGAGCCAGTAGGTGACACACAAAGGTCAGGTATGTCTTGGGAACTGCTTTAGAATAACCTTGTGTGACTGGTGTGTTTACTAAACCCTGTAAAATACCAATGTGGATTTTTAGATGCTGTACCTCCTTCCACCAGTAGGGGGCTCTGTTTGACCACCAGTGAGGACAGACGAGCGGTGTCAGGTTTCAGCCTCAGTGAAATAAATGTTATTAATCATCTCCAGTGACTTATTATTGAAATAACAAAACAATAATGATAATTTTCTCCTCTTCATAATATTATTATTTTTATTATTAGTAGTAGTATTAGTATTATTGGTAAATGAGTCCAGAAAAATTGGTATATTTGTCTGCAATTAAGTGTTTTTAGTGAATAACAAACATAAATACAGTATATTAAGAAAACAGTTTTACATGCAAACTTTACTAATTAATTGCATATTTGTGAGCACATATGACAACAAATCATGAAACAACCACAAAACCAAATGTTTTATTTTGAGAAAAAACCTTTATTCATTACATAAGGTGTCAATTTGTTTACACATTATTGTGCATCATCTTCTTGATAATTCTTGTTCCTTTATTTCATTTACATCTGATCTCAATCATCAGCAGCGTAAAATAAACTAATATATCACCATGATGATTTCAGTGTAACACAGTACTCTAGACTTCCACATCCATCCAGGTTTGAACAACAGCACAACAGATCATCTGTGTCGAGTGTGTGTGTGTGTGTGTGTTTACATTTATATCTGTGAAGCACTTTGTGTTACACAAATTGTATGTAAAGATTTAGTTTTAAATGTTAAAGGAGGCTTTAAAAATGCAGTGATGGAGAAACAACACAAATATATGTTGAAATATTCAAAAGTCTTATGTAGCAGAGAGAAATTTAAAGAAAGTCTGACGGGAGCCAATGAAGAGCTGAATTTAAGTTAGGAACTCAAACCAGCAGATTAAAAATGTATGAACAAACGGCATTGATCTCTCCATCATTGTTGACTTGATGCATCAGTCTGAGAGGAGGAAAGACGCAACACAACGATGAACTCAGAAAGAGATTGGACATTTATGTGGGTTTATAAAACCTTGCAGTGTCTCCATAGTCAAAGTAGAGACGTATCCCAACATGAAGTGGTTTTGTGAAAGTGGTCTGGACTCTGTGGAGAAGCGTCATGGTCTCAGAGACGCTGTAGAACGACAGAATACCTGCTCTGTGATCCAGGTAGACTCCCACTCTGGAGGACTGAGAATCAGAGACGGGGGTGTTGAGTTTGTTATGCAGAAATTCGTTACTTTGATTGTCACAAAATAAAGCCCAAGATGTGTTGTTATGTCCAAATTTAGTGTCTGGTGTGTTGACATCCTTGTATGTGACTGATACAGAACATCCTTCTCCTCCCCACTCCACTTCCCAGTAACAACGTCCAGTCAGACTCTCCTCACTCAGGATCTGATACATTACAGAAGATCTCTCCGGGTGACTAGGATAACCCTGTAAAACCATTGTTAATGTTGCTTTCCTGTTTCCCTCAGATAACGCCAGCTGGTTGTGTGCTGTGTTTCTATCCAGCGTGATTTCACGTGAATATCTTAAGAAGTCAGCTCTGGTTCTTGGCTCTGGTGGCTGTGACAGTAAAACATCTGCCTCAGTCACTCTCAGTGAGATGTCAGTCCATTTCTTTCCCAGAATGTCCTGTAGTTCCTCTCTGGTCTCTGACACAGCAGCTTGTACATCCTCAAAGTACTTCAGAGGGCGTCTATTGATGCCGGATGAGTGTGTGGACTCACTGAGTGGCAGCAGTGAAGTGTAGCCGTGTAGAAACTGGTTATGATCTCGTGTGCGTGAAAGCTGCTCCATGTCGGTGTCTTTCTTCTTCAGGTCAGTGATCTCCTGCTGCAGCTTCTCTTGAACTTCTTTCACCCGACTCACTTCAATTTCCTGTTGGGATCTGACCTTCTGCTTCACATCAGAGCTTCTCTTCTGGATGAGAAGCACCAGCTCCCTGAAGATCTTCTCACTGTCCTCCACTGTTTTATCAGCAGAACGATTGATGTTCCCCACCTCTCGCTGCAGCAGCTTCACCTCCTCCTCCAGGTCCTGTACCTTCGTCTGGATCTTTTGTCGAGTCATCCCCATCTCCCTCTGTTTCTCTGCCCTTTCTGTTTTAGCTGAGACTACGTCATGGCCTTTATGCTCATCCACGGTGCAGACATAACAGATGCTCTGCTGATCGGTGCGGCAGAACATCTTCATCACCTCGTCGTGGAGAGAGCACAAGTTCTCCTGTAAAGTCTTGGCGGGCTCCACAAGCTGGTGTTTCTTGAACTGTGCCACACTGTAATGGCGTTGCAGGTGTTCCTCACAGTAAGAGACCAGACACACCAAACAGGACTTTATGGCTTTCAGTTTCCTCCCAGTGCAAACATCACAGGCAACATCTTCAGGTCCTGCATAGGAGCAGTCAGCAGGAGCCGCTTGGAGTCCTGTCGTCCTCAGCTGCTCCACCAAAACTGCTAACATGACACTTTTCACCAGGAGAGGCTTCGGTGTGAAGGTCTGCCTACAGTCAGGGCAGCTGTGGGTCTTCTTGTGCTCCTTTTCATCCCAGAAGTTTCCAATACACTTCATGCAGTAACTGTGTCCACAGGGAATAGTCACCGGATCCTTCAGTAGATCCAGACAGATTGAACAAGTCAAAGTTTCTTGGTCCGGCTGAGCTCCTTTCTGCGCCATTTCACCTGTCAGAGGCAGAGAGTGAGTGTGTGAATTTAAGTTTCTTTTTCCTGGAGGTAGAACCATGTGACCGTGCAGTGAGTGGAGCCAATCAGCTCTCAGTCTCCACCCACAGACTGCAGCTCTGAGAGGGATGGAACGAGGAAGTCTGCGGAGAGGACGGAGATACGTCTGAGCTCAGGAAGAAGTGGGGGGTTATTGCAACAACAAAGCTCATCTACCATTTCACCACTCCCATAAATCATATCTGGTAATGTAAAAGTAGTCTGTTGCTTTACTTGGCACGTAGCTGCAAACTTTCATGCAAGTGTTTCAGATTTTTCACACTGAGGCTGTTTTGGGTCAAATTTGAGAGATTTTTATTTAAATGGATTTTAGATCCATGTACTAAAAAGGAATAAAGTCTTTTTAAAGCATTATGGATTTTTATTTCCAAGTGTTTTTAAAAGCAGGACATGAAATTGTGAAATAATAGACGTTAGAAATTACGTAGAACCTGAAAAACAACATACTTCCAACTGTCTAAAACATTTATTTAGGATTAACCATTAACTATTATTGTGAGATAAGCTTCTTATGTATGTGTCTAAAGTTCAACATTTTGTCTAAATTGTCCCTCCTGAGAGATTTTTGGTCTGGGTCAAAATTGAGCCATTTCCATTTAAATTCTAACAAGAGTTGAAGAGAATCAGATGTTCACGTGTCTAAATATAGCAAAGTCAACCAACAACATACTGTATTTTCTTTTTACAAAAAAGTGTACAATTTTATGACCAAGTGAGAAATAAAAGTATCTTCAATTGGATCATTGTGATTTATTTTTTATCAGTAATGTAGACTGTGAAAACCATGGACAGAATTGTCTCCCTAAGAGAAAAGTGTCATGCTGGCTCCTCCCACACCTCCACGGTCAGCATGGCCAGCCCTCTGATCACCGTCCTGACACTACAACTCCCAGCATGCCTCACTTCCCCTCATGGACTGCACCATTGCCCTCATCACCTTCATCCGTTCCCCCTTGTGTCGTTCCTGCTGCACAAACCCAGCTCATGCTGGAGTCCTGGTTGCTCCAACTTCCTGTGAGTTTCATCTACACCTGTGTCTCTGCGTCTCACCGCACAGTGTCATTGTTATTAAACCGTACTTTAGTCACGTCTGCACTTGTGTCCACCTGCTGCTTGGAAACCTGACAAAAACAACATTTTCATCACTAATATCAGATAAAAAAAATACTGTTTTTATTTGACACACTCAGGCATTGACAGAAGGAAAATGCAGGCACATTATGGATATTTATTATGGAGCACAATTTTATTTATTTATTTATTTATTATTTATTGGATCCCCATTAGTCCGCATAAATATGAAGACTATTATTCCTGGGGTCCACATTAAATCATACAATTAATCAACAATACAGCATTTGTACAAAGAATAACATAGATCAATTAACCTGAACATATTAACATAAATTTCTCAGTGCATATGAACAAATACTAATAATAATAATATGAACATTGAAAAATGAACATGAATGGATTCCTTTAACGTAGTTTTCTAATAGACTATTGTAACAGAATATTATGTCGAAACACAGCTTCTCTCAGTTTACTTTTGAAACTAGCCATTCCTGTGGTTGAAATCAAGTGTGGGGGAGACTGTTCCAGTGAGCTACAGCCCTATACATAACAGACCTATTGAGTGCGTTAGTTCTCAGTAAAGGCAAGGTGAAGTTGTTTGCTGAGGCCTGTCTAGTTCTGTAATTATGTTTCTCGTTTGTCGGATGAAGTTGTAAATAAAAAAGAACAGGTCTCTGTAAGGTGTAAGTCTTTTTCAAAAACATTATGAGACTATAAGCCAGTCTTTCTTCCACCTGCATCCATGTGAGTCTCCTGTGCATACTCCTGACACTTTCTCTAATAGAGCACCGCAGAGCTAGGCGTGCTGCCCTGTTTTGAGTTAGCTGCAATTTGGAAATATCTTTCTTCGAGGCACTGGACCAAACTGTTGGGCAGTAGTTCAGATGGGACAGAACTAAGGAGTTAAGTAACAATTTGATGGTTGATTCATTCAACAGGTAGGTGATTCTTCTAATATTAGAAATATTGTAACTCATTTTAGACACTATACTATTGATATGATTTGACCAAGACAACACCTCATCCACTATTACTCCCAACAATTTGGCTTTTTTGACCTGTTCTATAGCAATACCATTCATAGAAAGATGCAGTTTAGGTTCAGCCCTCAGTGCATGATTAGATCCAATAACCATACATTTTGTTTTCAATACATTCAGCTTTAGGCTATTCTCCATAATCCACTCTGAGGTTACCATTAATTCCTGTTTAAGTAACTTTTCCACGGATGTAATATTTTCTGCAGAGACATGCAATGTCGTGTCATCCGCATAAATTGCTGCTCCTGCATGCTTAAATACATAAGGCATGTCATTCACAAAGATGGAGTATAGTAGCGGCCCAAGGCTGCTCCCCTGAGGAACCCCACTATACAGCGTTGTGATTCCTGAGAGAGTGCCATTAAACATCACACCTTGCTGTCTGTTAGACAAGTAACTTTTTAATAATCTTATAGCTGAATCATTCAAATTGTAAGATGACAGCTTTCTGAGTAACAACTCATGATCTATCATATCAAAAGCTGCACTAAAGTCCAACATCACTACCCCAACAATCAATTTCTCATCGATTCTCTTTAACCACTGATCTGTAAGAGATGTCAAGGCTGAGCAGGTTGAATAGCCAGTTCTATAGGCATGTTGGTGCTCAGAATTAATACTATTCTCTTCAAAACAATCAAGACATGAAAGAAAGAAATGATTTCTTTGTTCAAACAAACCAGATAGAACTGCCCCCGACATGATTCATGAAGTGTACGTAAGCAGACAAGCTTTTCTTGACTTTAATATATATATTTATTTTGGAATGAAGTTGCTGTAGATCAAACACAAGTCTCTGACTGTTCAAGGTTGTTGGAGCAAACCATGTTTGACTTTTGAATCAACACGTATGTTTCGGGTTAAGCACGTCATTAATGGGTTAATAAATGCACAAGAAGCGATGTTGTCATTCTCTGAAGAATTACAATCTTCAATCTTTGTTAGCGTTGATATCTTCTTAGTTTCCACACACTGAATTGGAACATTAACAGAACATTCACGTAGACGGAAATGTCCAACATTTATGTCCGAGCCAGTCGATGTTCAGAAAAATAAAATGAAGGGTTGAGGTTGGAAACTGAACATGCGTTTTATGATGCGGTAAGTTTAATGACTTTACAGTTCATTGTGTAAAGATACAGTGGATGATACTACGACCCCACAGGAGCTGTAGCACTCGTGAGATGGTGTAGAGGAACTTCCAGGAAGGAGGAGTCAGACCAGATGAAAGCTTTGCACAAAACTAACAAACTAAACACTGATTAGTGGGTGTAGTTCAGCATAATCCGGAGCAATTGGTCGTCTGCCTGACTTCACATCATTCCCGGACTGACAGCCAAAGACCTGGATTTTTTCAGACCCAGGGTTCTGAAATCTGCGTGGCTCAACTCTGCAAGTTTCTCCAAGGCCTCTTCAACCTTGTTTCCCAGAGACAGGAGAATCAGAATCAGAATCAGGTTTATTGGCCAAGTCAGATCAAACAAGACGGGGAATTTGACTCGGTTATTTTCACTCACTCAGTAAATAGATAAATGACAGCTCTTAGTAACATATATACAATTTTTTTTTTAAAGTGAAAGGTGCATCAGTATGAGGTAGACATGGTTATTGAAAGGTGCATTGTTACAGCATATGATTGTGGTTATTATTATTATTGCACAGTGATTGATTACTCTGAGACTCTATGAGTGTTGAGAGTTCATCAGAGAAGGTTCCAGTGTCCATCATGTACCAAAAAACATCTCATCCATCTGCCATCAGTGACGGTAAAGTCTTTTCCCTAAGAGTCCATATCATTAAAGTTCTAGAGAGACTATCTTTGGCTCCCCTTTGGAAGCAAACAACCATCTCTCAGGACCTATCCAACTTTGCTTACTGTGTGCTAACTGGGGTTAAAGATATCACTATAATGCTTCAGTAGGCCCACTCTCATCTGGATGACAGATAAAGCACTGAAAAATCATGTTCCTTCATTTCTTTACTGCATGTAACACATTCTCACTGTTACCGGCCTCAGACCTAGGGGTTATCTGAGTCGGCACAAGGTGTTCACAGGGCAGGAAGCACTGTGAAAATACAAGGAACAGCACACTGTTAAACTTTTGCTTGCACGGTCAGCAGCGGTTTATTATTGACTGCTTCAATAATCAAAATACTCATTTATAACATCAGTATCAAAATACTGTTCAACAATAGCTTTCTTTTGAGTTCACAATAACATACAAAATACAAATAAACCAAATAATACCAAAAATTCACAGTATTCTCCTTTAAACAAAAAATAAAGTGCAAAAATAAATAATCTGTAGTCTCATCCCTCACATAGAACTGTAGTAAGAACAATAACCTAACATATACATCAAAAATATATTTCCTAAACCTCATACAGTTTACATTCAGTGGTGTTTATGACTCAACCGTATTGTAAACAAATGAAAAATACGCTTCAAACGTTTTTTCAGGCACACGACGCACGCACGCACGTGCACGCGCACCACGTGTGTTTTCTGTGTGGGAACACAATGGAGAAACTTTCTCTGGCCGCAGCCGTGATGAAACTTCATCAAAACAATAAAACTACCGGTCAAAACTCTCTTCAAATACTCTCAAAACGTTACCAAACATGTCACTGACAGTTCACATAAAGTTTTAACATCCTTCGGAATGTCTAGATCATACTTATTTACCTGTGAAAATACAAGGAACAGCACACTGTTAAACTTTTGCTTGCACGGTCAGCAGCGGTTTATTATTGACTGCGCATGCGTGGGACTGTGACTATCTCGCTGTTTCTCTGTGATTCACAGGAGCGCGTGGGCGCCACCTATAGACTTGGACGTCTAATAGCATGTGATACCACATACATAAGTGCAATTTTGTTACATTAGTTCAAAATAAATCTAAAAAAATGGGGGGTGCATGTTTAATGCTAAACTATAAATAGAGGCTATTTCTGAACCCTCTACACTCTCCCCTGCTTTAAGAGATGTCTCCGGACATCTTAGAACCAAAGAAACAATCAGGTAGTAGTAGTAGTAGTCTGGAGAAAAGTCATCTGTCTAGTCTGTGTAGTGTCTGATGAGTCAGTGGGGTCAGTCAGTGAGTGTCTGTCAAATCCTAAAGCTACTGTCAGTCCTCTGTCCTAATAAGTCCATACCGCTGGGGTAGGGTAGTAACAGGTTTCGGGCAGGACAGGGTAAGGGGTCATGGGGTAAGGCACACATGTGAACATGGCGTTTGCTCCAGGTCTCCAGGGCTGGTATGATGGTTGACCGAAATGTTCATATGTGAATCTTTCTCTGGGTTTTACAGTACGGGTAGATCTCCTCATCGGTTCCTCTCCAACTCGTGGCTCTGCGTCAGGTTCAACCGTTTCTTCTGGAACTACTGGGCCTTTATCACCCTCGTCCTCAGTTATCACTTGTCGTTCCTGGACCTCCTCTGCAGGCAGTGTGTCTGCTGGTGGTGCTTGTGGTCTAACCACAGCTTCCTCTTGCTGATGCACCTCCCCTGGTTCTGTTGTCTGTCTCATAGGTTGGAACTCTGGTGCTATAGCTCTGAGATGACGGTGTGGTTCAGGTTGAGGTGTTTGATGTCTGACTATCCTCCTTGTATACACAGGTAACGGTCGGAGGCTGTAGGAATACCCTTCCTCTTCATCAGAATCATCAGTCTCCTGCTCTGCTGCTTCTCTGTTGTTAGTCTGTCTGTTTCTCTGTTTTGTCTGTTTCTTTTGTGTCTGACAGGGCTGGTCATCTTGTTCAAATGGCAAGTCATTTACAGGTAGAAGGAGGTTACGGTGCAGTACACGGATATTTCTGTCTCCCTTTTCTGCCTGTACTTTGTACACGGGTCCGTCTCCCACTCTTTCAATGACTCTGTGAACTTTCTCCTCCCAGTAAGCACGGAGTTTGCCAGGTCCACCTCTCTCGGACAGGTTCCTGACAAGCACTCGATCTCCTGGCTGAAGAGCCATCCCTTTAACACCACGGTCGTAGTATTTTTTTCCTTTTGCTGAGGACTTTTGGCTATTCTCTGAGGCGATTCTGTATGCGTCTTGCATCCGAGAAGCCCATTTCTGTGCGAATTCCTGTCGACTGGACACGTCTCCCTCAGGTCTAAGATCGAATACTAAGTCAATAGGCAAACGTGGGGCTCTTCCATAGAGGAGAAAGAATGGCGAATAGCCCGTTGCTTCATGTCTCGTACAGTTGTACGCGTGGACTATGTGAGGCAAATGGTCTTTCCACTCAGCTTTTCTTTCCTCTTGGAGAGTGCGGAGCATCTGTAACAGTGTTCTATTTAGGCGTTCCACCGGGTTTCCCTGCGGGTGGTATGGGGTGGTTCGAGAATGGGAAATGCCTGACAACTGCTGGAGTCGCTGGAATAGATGGTTCTCGAACTCCCGACCCTGATCATGGTGTAGCTTTTCCGGATACGAGAAACGTGGAATAAAATCATTGAAGATTTTCTCAGCTGCGGTTTTGCCTGACTTGTTTTTAGTCGGGTAGGCTTGTGCGAAGCGCGTGAAGTGATCTACCAGAACTAAAATATACTCAAAACCTCCTTTACTTGGCTCTAAGTGAAGGTAATCAATAGAAATAAGCTCAAATGGGGCACTGGTTGTTATTGAACCCATGGGTGCTTTTTCTGGAATGGTGGGTCGTTTCTGCTTAATACAGGAACACTGGCGGATGACATAGTCGTCTATTTCACGCTGCATGAATGGCCAATAGAACCTTTGTCTTGCCAGATGGATCACTTTGGCAGCCCCGACATGACCCATGTCGTCATGCAGGTGTTTGAGCACGGTCGACTTCAGCTTACTGGGGAGAACGAGCTGTTTCCATTTTCCTGCTTGCCTGTATAGAATTCCTTTGTCGAGTTTGAGTCTATTCCATTCATGTACGAGTCTCCTTGTCTCTCGTGTCATTTGTCTTTTGTCGTTATCGTTAGGATTCCATCCTCTCCTCTTCAATGTCATCACCTCATTGATTGACGCATCCTCCTTTTGAGCAGCTTTGATGTCATCTGGGGTGATGGTTGGAATTGTCGCAGGGGGATCTTCGTCACCACCAGAGGAGAGTTGCAGTGCTGCCATCCATGGCACATCATTCTCGGCCACTGCTTTGTTCCCCTGCCATATGGTAGAAACAACATCTGGGGGTAGAGTTTCAGTGTACTCCCCTGTGTGACCCTGAAGCTTAACGGGATACCTTGAGAGCGTGTCAGCGTCAGCATTTGCCTTGCCTGGCCTGTACTTTATGGTGAAATAGAAGTCTGCCAACTCACCCACCCAGCGATGTCCAACAGCGTTGAGTTTGGCTGTGCTTAACACATAAGTCAGGGGGTTATTGTCTGTATACACGGTGAAGGTGGGTGCATAGTAGAGATAATCCCTGAATTTATCGCAAATGGCCCACTTCAGTGCCAGAAACTCGAGCTTACCAGAATGGAGATGGTAATTCTTTTCTGCGGGCGTGAGTGTTCTGGATCCATAAGCGATGACACGGAGCTTTCCTCCCTGCTGTTGATAGAGCACAGCCCCCAGACCTTCATTGGATGCGTCAGTATTTAATACAAAAGGCAAATTAAAATCTGGGTAGGCTAAAATGGGTGGATTGGTCAACATGTCTACCAGGCGAGAAACCACAGCACTGTGTTCGGGGGTCCACTGGACGGGTGTATGAGAGGGGAGCTGGCCAGACTTTGTGACTTTTCTTTTGGGTGCAGCGTTGTTACCTTTAGTGGGCCTCTGGTTGGGCTCACTGGGACCCTCTGCAAGCTTGAACAGCGGCCGTGCAATTCTGGAGAAGTCCTGTATGAAGGATCTGTAATAGCCTAAGAAGCCTAATAGACCTCTGACTTCTCCGACATTCTTTGGCTCTCTCTCTTTCAGCTGCAACACTGCTTCCAGGTCTTTAGGGTCTATTTGGACACCTTCACTTGTCACTAGGCGCCCAATGTACCTCACTTGTCGTCTGAACAGCTCACATTTCTTTGGACGTAACTTGATACCATGCTCCCGCAGGCGGCGGAGCACACGCCTCAGGTCCTCTACGTGGTCATGGAATGATTTTGAAAAGCACAAGACGTCGTCCAAGTATGGAGTGCAGTACTCGTCTCTCATGCCATCAAAGACGCCCTCCATACATCTTTGAAAGGCCGCTGGGGCGTTGGTAAGGCCAAAGGGGAGTCGAAGCCACTCATATAATCCCCAAGGGGTATTAAAAGCGGTCAGGTACCTGGAACTCTCGTCGACAAAGCCCTGGTGGTATGCGCTGCCTTGGTCGAGTATTGAGAACCAGGAGTAGCCCCCCAGGTTATCCAGCAGGTCTTGAATGCGTGGGAGCGGATGACGGTCTGGGACAGTTTTGCGGTTTAACTCCCTGAAATCAACGCATAGACGTAAACTCTTATCTTTTTTTCTGACACAGACCACGGGGGATGAGTACGGTGACGTGGACTTCCTTATCCAGCCATGGTCAAGCAGGTTCTGCACATAGTCTTTTACTTCCCTGTACAGGGGTTTTGGAATGGCATTGTAGCGTTTTTGGACTGGGGTTTCATCATTTAGCTGAATTTTGAGTTGCAGGCTTGGGATGCAACCTATGTCAGCATCATCCTTGGCAAAGACATCTGACTCGTCGTATAACATGTCTCTGGCTATTGCTTGTTCCTCCTCTTCGAGGTGTGACAATTCAATAGGTGGGTGCCATTTATCTTGAGTCAGAGCGGAGCAGGTTTGAACTGTGGGACGGATTTGGGGTTTCGGGTTGCTGGGGGAATGGTTAAGGGGTTTGGCCTCAATAATTTCCTCCAATGTGCCCAAAATGGTTCTCTGTGACAGATAGATGTCGTGTTTAGTGAAATTCTGGATAGGGATTTTGGTGATTTTTGATGAGCCATTGGGGACATCAATTAAAGTGGGAAAGGGGTCTAAACCCTCGGGGCAGTTGTTTCCTTGACTGGGCTCAAATAGCATCGTTCCACCCCGGGGCCACGCTCTGACTCTGCACTTCACCTCACCGATCTGACCAGCAGGAACAGTTAGTCCTTTCTTTCCAACTCGCACAGTGTACTGGGAAGGTGTTTCGTCAGGGGTCAGTACCTGGAGAACAGAAATCAGGGTTTCCACTGTGCTTTCACTGACACTCATGGCTTCTTTCAGTATGGCTGTAATATCCACCTGTTCTTTGTTCTCTTTGATCAGCTCTGCAATGACATTACTACCTAAAAGGGGACAGTTAATACAGTTCTGGCTGATTAAGATGGGCACTTGTATGTCAGCATGTCCATGACTCTCACTGCGTATCTGTAAGTCAACATTAGCCCATCCATCAAAGGGGACAGCCGTGCCATTTGCTGCAGATATTTGGAGTGGTTGATCTGTGAATAGGGATGAGAGTGGCTGTATTTTCACACTGGGCAACACTTCTTCTACCCACGCCCTCCCCACCATGGTCACCTGGGCCCCTGAGTCAAGCAGCATTTGGAGGGGGACCCCATTGATTGCACATGAGACCATACATCGCTTGCCAATGAGTTGTGCTACACGTTTTCTGGGTGTTGGCTGGACCTGTGTAGTTGGTTTGACTGGGTGTATAGTTTCGACTGAGTTCACCTGTACTGGAGGCTTGTTACGGGCGACGATCACTGGCAGCCTCACTCCAGTGACCTCCTCCCGTTTCCCGATGCCTTCCTTTGTAGACAGCCAACTTTTCGATGTCCTTCCTGACCACAGGCGAAGCAGTGAGGGCAGCTCTTTATGTTCTTCTGCACACAGTCTTGACATCTGCCCCTGGTCTCAGACGATGTCTGGGGTCGCGTTGAGGGTCGAGTCGGGGTTGGACAGTGGCTAATGGGAGTCACAGTCTCTGCGGGTTTGACAACCTGGGCAAAGTGTTTGGTCAGTGAGGTCACTTGTGCGGTCAGCTCTAGAATAGCAGCACGGTTAGCCTGTAATTCAGAGTCAACGTTGGTCTGTTTGGCCTGGTCAGTCTTTTTAGTCTGGTCAGTCTCGTCAGTCTGAGCTGTACTTACAGTCACTGGTCGGTGTTTAGTCACAGTACCAAGGCGTTTTAACCGATCTGCCTCCTCACTTGTGGACTTAGTGATCTGTTCGAGGAGAAGGTCGTCACTAACCTGTAAGTCGGCGAGGAAAGGTTTGAGATCACACCGGACATGGTTATTTTTTTCATTTAACCCTTGGTAGAGTGTGTGAAGGAATGTACCCTGAACAAGCTTTCTGTCATAACAAAAATCTGCACCTGGCTGTTGTGACTCAAAAACAACTCTCTGTTTTAGACCCATAATTCTGTACAAAAATTGCTGTGGGCCCTCTTTGTCTTGCTGTCTAGCAGTACTAAGCTCCTGAAAAAGCTCAGTGCTGTTTTTGTCTCTGATATGAGAACGGAGAAAGCGTTTTAACTCACTCATGGTAAGGTCTTCTTTGTTAGTTAGCATATCCCTGAATGTACCAGGCTTAGTTATCTTTAGCACAGTGCGGATAACCTCTGACTCACTAAACCCTTCTCGTAACCCTTCATCCATCTGTTTACAAAGGCTACTGTATGACATGTCAGACCCTGTGTCAGAAATCTGACCACCATAAAGTTTAAATTCTCTACGTGGAAACAGAGCGGCTACATCGGTAATTCTCACCACCTGCTCACCAATACTGGAGGACGTACTGGCACGGCCAGGAGGGACACCACCTGCACTGTTGGTGACGGATCGGGCTGGCGATGTGGTGACGAGGTTCCTGGTTGGTGCGTTGTTGCCTCTGTCCATGGTCGGTTGAGGTGTGTGAGGGTCTCTCTCTCTGGATGGGGACAGCAGGTTACTGTCCATGGTTGCTGTAGAGGGGCTGGTCTGTTGATGAGTCGCTGTGTCATCCATCTGGAGAGATGCAGCTGCGGCTTCTTCTCCCACGTCAGCGTCTCCACGGTCAGCTCCTCCCACAACGTCTCCTCCATCCGGGGCACGTAGCATGTCATCGATCATGTCGTTGAGGGGAAGGATTTGAGACATTCCTTCGTCCTCCATTCCTTTCAACTTTTCACTTCTCAGGTAGTCTACAATCAAATCAAACAGTTCTGGTTCACTGAGTGCCGCCAGGTCCTCCACATCTCTGTCGTCATCAACTGCACTGGCGACAGTCTGTAGTTGACTAGAACTCAAAGCTAGGAGTCTCTTCTGTATGGTGAATATCAGCAGCCGTCGTGGGGTTGGGGTGGGAGCCATCTTCAGCACCCGTGGCCTCTACTCTCTGGATGACGCACAGCAATGCAGCCTTCCCTGAAGCTTTAGACACAGGTTCTCGCCGTGGCAGTTCACTCTTTCCCTCCTAGGTGGCGCTGTTATCCTGGACGAGCCCCCAATTGTTACCGGCCTCAGACCTAGGGGTTATCTGAGTCGGCACAAGGTGTTCACAGGGCAGGAAGCACTGTGAAAATACAAGGAACAGCACACTGTTAAACTTTTGCTTGCACGGTCAGCAGCGGTTTATTATTGACTGCTTCAATAATCAAAATACTCATTTATAACATCAGTATCAAAATACTGTTCAACAATAGCTTTCTTTTGAGTTCACAATAACATACAAAATACAAATAAACCAAATAATACCAAAAATTCACAGTATTCTCCTTTAAACAAAAAATAAAGTGCAAAAATAAATAATCTGTAGTCTCATCCCTCACATAGAACTGTAGTAAGAACAATAACCTAACATATACATCAAAAATATATTTCCTAAACCTCATACAGTTTACATTCAGTGGTGTTTATGACTCAACCGTATTGTAAACAAATGAAAAATACGCTTCAAACGTTTTTTCAGGCACACGACGCACGCACGCACGTGCACGCGCACCACGTGTGTTTTCTGTGTGGGAACACAATGGAGAAACTTTCTCTGGCCGCAGCCGTGATGAAACTTCATCAAAACAATAAAACTACCGGTCAAAACTCTCTTCAAATACTCTCAAAACGTTACCAAACATGTCACTGACAGTTCACATAAAGTTTTAACATCCTTCGGAATGTCTAGATCATACTTATTTACCTGTGAAAATACAAGGAACAGCACACTGTTAAACTTTTGCTTGCACGGTCAGCAGCGGTTTATTATTGACTGCGCATGCGTGGGACTGTGACTATCTCGCTGTTTCTCTGTGATTCACAGGAGCGCGTGGGCGCCACCTATAGACTTGGACGTCTAATAGCATGTGATACCACATACATAAGTGCAATTTTGTTACATTAGTTCAAAATAAATCTAAAAAAATGGGGGGTGCATGTTTAATGCTAAACTATAAATAGAGGCTATTTCTGAACCCTCTACATCACTCGTAGTACTATGTGACAAACTCCAGGAAACACAGGTGGATGCCTCCACGATCACCTACATTATCATATAGGGCTGGGCGATATATCGAGATTTTAATATATATCGATATATTTTCAAACGCGATATGGTACGAGACAATATCGTTTATATAGATTTAAAATTTTTTTTTTTAATGATTTTGATATAGCTTAATTTGTGACAAATTGACTTGAAGTTGGTATTTGCACAACTGTCAACCTCAGTGGAAAAGTCTGCCTGTTACTGTCTACATTGTATTAATTACACAGTGTATTTTAATTTAATTGTTATGCAGGAAAGGGATATTTGTTTTATTTTATTCAAGAAGCATTTTTATTCTATATGCAGGCAGTTTATTTTTATTTCATTTGTTTTATACATTTTGATATTGTGCAGACCTCTGTTAATAAAGGAACCTGTGTGACATTTGGCACGAGGCTTTGTATTAAAACTGACTGTTTTTTTAAGGGTTTGCCTCAGAAAAAAATGAAGCTAACAGAGATGCTATGCTATAATGCTTTGGGGGAAACCCCAATTATGGCACAGAAAAAATATCGATATATATCGAGTATCGCCATTCAGCTAGAAAATATCGAGATATGACTTTTTGTGCGGTTTTAAGCAGCTCGTCATCGTCGCAGGAGGCTATACTTTCAGCATCAATATTCACTCTGTACAAACATCAAAACTTCCTGCACGACTCAGTCTTGCCGCTATCAGAAACCCTCAGATGACTCTGCTGTGGGGAGATGTGTCAGTGGAGAACAGGAGGCTGAGTGCAAAGGACTGGTGGAATACTTTATAGAATACTATTTCCTTCATGGCAGAAGAGCTGGAGATGGTGGAGGACGACAGAGACCCATGTGCTCACCTGGACAACAGACTGGAGTTACAATGTGATGCTGAGGCTCTTTAGAAAAGGGTATTTTGTAGATTTGACATCTTGAAGACGTTTGTATCCCTCGATATTTACAGCAAGATGTTGCATATATTCTATAGGTCTGTGGTGGAGAGTACAGTTTTACTTGCAGCAGCATCAGAGCCAGTAGGTGACACACAAAGGTCAGGTATGTCTTGGGAACTGCTTTAGAATAACCTTGTGTGACTGGTGTGTTTACTAAACCCTGTAAAATACCAATGTGGATTTTTAGATGCTGTACCTCCTTCCACCAGTAGGGGGCTCTGTTTGACCACCAGTGAGGACAGACGAGCGGTGTCAGGTTTCAGCCTCAGTGAAATAAATGTTATTAATCATCTCCAGTGAATTATTATTCAACGAACCAAACAATAATGATTATTTTCTCCCCTTAATAATATTATTACTATTATTATTATTATTATTATTATTATTTTTTTTTTTTTTTTTTTTTTTTTTTTTTTTTTTTTTTTTTTTTTTTTTTTTTTTTTTTTTTTTTTTTTTACCTTGTCTGCACACATATTATTGAATTATACCATGACGGTAGAAACCAAAAGTGTATATATGTGCATTATTACTATATGTAATATATACATATATATACGCACACATATGCGTACACATACATAAATATACACATACAAACCCAGTGTTTTTTTTTTTTTTTTTTTTTTTTTTGGGGGGGGAGGGGGTGGGGGGGGGGGGTGACGACATCCGCTGCCAATCCAGGAAGCAGGAACACACGGAGACACACGTCAAGCGCTGGAAATCTGCAACAAAAAAAAAACCACAAACAAAGCACGAAACCGGCACGGAGCCAACCAAAACACGAACAGCAATCGACCTAAATCTTGAGATCTGATCGCAGTCTGAGCTAAGCTATCGCTACCGCTACCTAAACCCAAAAACTAGAGAGCCAGCATGCAGGTGAACAAGCCAGTGTGTATGTCTATGTGTGTGTGTGTGTATGTATATGATCATGCGTGTGTGTGTGTGTGTGTGTGTGTGTGTGTGTGTGTGTGTGCATGTGACTAAATGACTATATGTGTGTATGTGTGTGTGTGTGTGTGTGTGTGTGTGAAATAAACCAAACAAAGCTCCACCTGAAGTGTATCTATAGTGGGGGAGGGGGGGGAGCGACCCCGCCACCCGCGAGACCAGAGGCCGACAAGGAAGAGCCCGGAACCCAGGCCACCGGCAAACCCCACAGAGGGGAGAAGTAGGAGGGAGGCAACCCACCGCCTGCGAGGCCCCCCCCCCGCCCGGCGGCGGCCGAGGGGGCCCGCGGGCGGGGCCCCCACGGCGCGGAAAGAAGCAGCCAGGGACCCCGCGGCGGCGGACCGCGACCCAGGCAATCCCCGGCCACCCGGTCCGGGCCGGACACGCGGCCAGGAGGCCCTCACCCTTCAGGCCAACGACCCCCACCCGGCAGGGGGCCAGCCTGCCCGGAGAGACAGAGCCGCCCCGGCCGCCGACGCGGGCAGGCGCACCCGTCCCCCACGAAAGTGGCCCTCCAAGACCAGAGGGGCGCCCCGCCGTAGAGGCAGCGGGGGGGACCGGAGACGGGCCCGGAGAGAGGGAACCCCCCAACAAGGCGACACCCGTGCAGGCCCGGCAACGGAGGGCCCCAGACCCAGGCATCCCATTCATTCATCCATTCACCTATCCGATACCTATACTAATAATAATATAATATACTATACATAATAATAATAATAATAATACTAATAATAATAATAATAATAATAATAACCATCTTTGTATAATATAATATTGATAAATTATTAAGTTTTTGATGTCCTGCCAATGGAGGCTCAAATCCTCCATGGCAGGACCCTTCCATACCGCATTCTCACCGACACAGACATACAATCACGCACCGTTTCCCCCTCCCCGGGGGGGTCCAGCACCGCCAGAAGGCACCCCAGGCTGCACGGCGGGCCCCGCCAGGCCCGGGTAACCCGACCCACCCGTCCGAGGCCCAGGCCGGTGAGGGAACGCGGGTGATGTGGGACCCCCTCCCGCCCCTTGTGTTGAGTGCATGTGATTAATGCCATAAAAACAGGGAGGAGGGAGGGCCAAGTATCGATTGACACCGACCCCCCCCCCCTCCCGAACTACGTGTCCTTGTCAAGTGTATTTATAAAGTGTTGAATGTGCAGTGTCTAATTTGCTGTTAAAACCGTGAGGCGGGGAGTGCCGGGCCATGCGGGACAGTGCCCCCCACGACCCGGACCCCCCGCCTTTTGCCTATGTGCGTATGAATCGTGTAGGGGGGGCAAGAGGGGGAGCGGAGGCCGAAGCCAGGAGGCAGGACCAGCAAAGCTGGCCCTGATAAGACACCCGCGTCCCCCCACCGGCCATCCAGTAGACGGGGGCCGGCCCCCCGAGCCGGGCCAGGGCCCCGCCGTACCTCCCCGGGCGCCCCCGGAGCCGCCGGAGCCCCCAGACGGAGGGGGAAACGGTCCAACATCCTCCCATTCATACTGACAACATAAGACATAGATACCTGGGAATGGCGCCACCCCGCCGCCGCGCCCGCCCGTGCACCCCCCGGTCAGGGGAGGCCCGATCTCCGGACCCGGCCCCACCCCCCCCCCCGAGGCCACCCCGGCGGACACCCCAAGGGTCACGGAGTCCCCACATCCGCAGGGGCACTTGGCCCCCGCCCAGCGACGGAGGACCAAGGCAGCAATGCCCCCCCAGCGCAGACAGCCACCCCCCACCCAGGCAGGACCGGGCCCTCCGGGTGGGACCCCCACGTCCACGGCCCAGCCCCCCCCAGGAGGCCCGGAGACGCCCAAGCCACCGCCCCCCGCCCGAGCCCTCCCCAGCCACCCCCCCCACCGCCATGAGGTACCCCCCCCCACAGGCCCCCAAGGCCCCCACCGGCCAGGGACAGGACCCCGCGGCCCCACCCACCGCCCCCCAGGGGCCACCAGAGGCCCGCACCCCAGACCCCCCAAGCCGACCCCCAACCCCAAGGGCTACGAGATCACCCCCCCCCCGCCCCCACTAGGGGGCGGGGGGGGGGTTATTATTATTATTATTATTATTATTATTATTATTATTAGTAGTAGTAGTAGTAGTAGTAGTAGTAGTAGTAGTATTATTGGTAAATGAGTCCAGGAAAATAGGTATATTTGTCTGCAATTAAGTGTTTTTAGTGAATAACAAACATAAATACAGTATATTAAGAAAAGTTTTACATGCATACTTTACTAATTAATTGCATATTTGTGAACACATATGACTAAAAATTATGGAACAACCACAAAACAAAGGGCTTTACTTTTGAGAAAAAAAACTTTATTCATTACGTAAGGTGTCAATTTGTTTACACATTAATTTGCATCATCTTCTTGATAATTCTTGTTACTTTATTTCATTTACATCTGATCTCAATCATCAGCAGCGTAAAATAAACTAATATATCACCATGATGATTTCAGTGTAACACAGTACTCTAGACTTCCACATCCATCCAGGTTTGAACAACAGCACAACAGATCATCTGTGTCCAGTATGTGTGTGTTTACATTTATATCTGTGAAGCACTTTGTGTTACACAAATTGTATGAAAAGATTGAGTTTTAAATGTTAAATGAGGCTTTAAAGATGCAGTGATGGAGAAACAACATACAAATATATTTAGAAATATTCAGAAGTCTTATGTAGCAGAGAGAAATTTAAAGAGAGTCTAACAGGAGCCAATGAAGAGCTGAATTTAAGTTAGAATTCAAACCAGCAGATCAAAAATGTATGAACAAACTGCATTGATCTCTCAGTCATTGTTGACTTGATGCATCAGTCTGAGAGGAGTAAAGACGCAACACAACGATGAACTCAGCAAGAGATTGGACACTTATGTGGGTTTATAAAACCTTGCAGTGTCTCCAAATGAGTAGAGGTCTAGCCCAACATGAAGTTGTTTTGTGAAAGTGGTCTGGACTCTGTGGAGAAGCGTCATGGTCTCAGAGACGCTGTAGAACGACAGAATACCTGCTCTGTGATCCAGGTAGACTCCCACTCTGGAGGACTGAGAACCAGAGACAGGGGTTTTGAGTTTGTTATGCCAAAATTCGTTACTTTGATTTTTACAAAATAAAGCCCAAGATTTGTTATTATGTCCAAATATAGTGTCTGGTGTGTTGACATCCTTGTATGTGACTGCTACATAACCTCCTCGTCCTCCCCACTCCACTTCCCAGTAACAACGTCCAGTCAGACTCTCCTCACTCAGGATCTGAAACATTACAGAAGATCTCTCCGGGTGACTAGGATAACCCTGTAAACCCATCGTTAATGTTGCTTTCCTGTTTCCCTCTGATAACGCCAGCTGGTTGTGTGCTGTGTTTCTATCCAGCGTGATTTCACGTGAGTATCTTAAGAAGTCAGCTCTGGTTCTTGGCTCTGGTGGCTGTGACAGTAAAACATCTGCCTCAGTCACTCTCAGTGAGATGTCAGTCCATTTCTTTCCCAGAATGTCCTGTAGTTCCTCTCTGGTCTCTGACACAGCAGCTTGTACATCCTCAAAGTACTTCAGAGGGCGTCTATCGATGCCGGATGAGTGTGTGGACTCACTGAGTGGCAGCAGTGAAGTGTAGCCGTGTAGAAACTGGTTATGATCTTGTGTGCGTGAAAGCTGCTCCATGTCGGTGTCTTTCTTCTTCAGGTCAGTGATCTCCTGCTGCAGCTTCTCTTGAACTTCTTTCACCCGACTCACTTCAGTTTCCTGTTGGGATCTGACCTTCTGCTTCACATCAGAGCTTCTCTTCTGGATGAGAAGCACCAGCTCCCTGAAGATCTTCTCACTGTCCTCCACTGTTTTATCAGCAGAACGATTGATGTTCCCCACCTCTCGCTGCAGCAGCTTCACCTCCTCCTCCAGGTCCTGTACCTTCGTCTGGATCTTTTGTCGAGTCATCCCCATCTCCCTCTGTTTCTCTGCCCTTTCTGTTTTAGCTGAGACTACGTCATGGCCTTTATGCTCATCCACGGTGCAGACGTAACAGACGCTCTGCTGATCGGTGCGGCAGAACATCTTCATCACCTCGTCGTGGAGAGAGCACAAGTTCTCCTGTAAAGTCTTGGCGGGCTCCACAAGCTGGTGTTTCTTTAACTGTGCCACACTGTAATGTTGTTGGAGGTGTTTCTCACAGTAAGAGACCAGACACACCAAACAGGACTTTATGGCTTTCAGTTTCCTTCCAGTGCAAACATCACAGGCAACATCTTCAGGTCCTGCATAGGAGCAGTCAGCAGGAGCCGCTTGGAGTCCTGTCGTCCTCAGCTGCTCCACCAAAACTGCTAACATGACATTTTTCACCAGGAGAGGCTTCGGTGTGAAGGTCTGCCTACAGTCAGGGCAGCTGTGGGTCTTCTTGTGCTCCTTTTCATCCCAGAAGTTTCCAATACACTTCATGCAGTAACTGTGTCCACAGGGAATAGTCACCGGATCCTTCAGTAGATCCAGACAGATTGAACAAGTCAAAGTTTCTTGGTCCGGCTGAGCTCCTTTCTGCGCCATTTCCCCAGTCAGTGTCAGAGAGTGAGTGTGTGAATTTAAGTTTCTTTTTCCTGGAGGTAGAACCATGTGACCGTGCAGTGAGTGGAGCCAATCAGCTCTCAGTCTCCACCCACAGACTGCAGCTCTGAGAGGGATGGAACGAGGAAGTCTGCGGAGAGGACGGAGATACGTCTGAGCTCAGGAAGAAGTGGGGGGTTATTGCAACAACAAAGCTCATCTACCATTTCACCACTCTCATAAATCATGTCTGGTAATGTAAAAGTAGTCTGTTGCTTTACTTGGCACGTAGCTGCAAACTTTCATGCAAGTGTTTCAGATTTTTCACACTGAGGCTGTTTTGGGTCAAATTTGAAGCTTTTCTATTTAAATGGATTTTAGCTCCATGCACTAAAAAGGAATAAAGTATTTTTGAAGCATTATGGATTTTTATTTCCAAGTGTTTTTAAAAAGCAGGACATGAAACTGTGGGATAATAGATGTTTTTCTTCAATAACAAGTGACGTAGAACCTGTATTTGTATTTATTTATTTAGCACAATTTAAAAAATAGTGCAAGGAGGGAACGAAGCCCAGAGGGCTTGTACAGAGTTCCACTCCTGTCATCTACTGTAAACAGAAAATTAAATGTACAAACATAGGAAAACTCTAATTATAAACATGAAAAGAAAACAAAGATACATAATAGAGAATACATTGAAAAATTAGGACATGAGATGTTTTTTCAGCAATTTTTTGACGGATATAAATGACAATGTGGACCTCAGAGACATATCTAAATTGTTCCAGAGTTTAGGACATCTAAATGAAATATTAAACTGATGAGAAGATGTTCGACAGAAGGGTAAATGTAGATTGACACTGTGTCTAATTGAGTATGAATGCAAGTCAGATGAAAAACTAAAGAAATTATGAAAGGTGTCTGGAAGATCTTGCTTATTGTTGATATACTTGTGCACAAATAAACATGAGTGAAAAACATTGGAGTTTATGAACCTGAAAAGCAACATACTTTCCAACTGTCTAAAACCTTTATTTAAGATTAATCATTAACTATTATTGTGGGATAAGCTACTTATGTATGTGTCTAAAGTTCAACATTTTGTCTAAACTGTCCCTCCTGGGAGATTTTCTATCTGGATCAAAATTGAGCCATTTCCATTTAAATTTTAACAGTATGTAAGAGTTGAAGAGAATCAGATGTTCACGTGTCTAAATATAGCAAAGTCAACCAACAACATACTTTTTTTTCTTTTTACAACAAAGTGTACAATTTTATGACCATGATAGAAATAAAAGTATCTTCAATTGGATCATATTGATTTATTTTTTATCAGTAATGTAGACTGTGAAAACCATGGACAGAATTGTCTCCTTAAGAGAAAAGTGTCATGCTGGCTCCTCCCACACCTCCACGGTCAGCATGGCCAGCCCTCTGATCACCGTCCTGACACTACAACTCCCAGCATGCCTCACTTCCCCTCATGGACTGCACCTTTGCCCTCATCACCTTCATCCGTTCCCCCTTGTGTCGTTCCTGCTGCACAAACCCAGCTCATGCTGGAGTCCTGGTTGCTCCAACTTCCTGTGAGTTTCATCTACACCTGCAGGGGTGGACTGGCCATCGGGCATACCGGGCATTTGCCCGGTGGGCCGATGGTGATTTTGGGCCGGGCCGGGCCAAAAAAAAAAAAAAAAAATTTTTTTTTTTTTTTTTTTTTTGAAATTTTTTTTTTTTTTTTTTTTTTTTTGGCCCGGGCCGGCCCGGCCCATTTGATTTTGTTTTTTACCTGACAACAACTGGTACCAGACTGGTACCACTAGATTGGTTATGGGCTGGAGTCAGGGCCGCTGCAAGGGGTGTGCAAGGGGTGTGCGAACCGTGCCCCCGCACGGGGCCTCGCGCCCCAAGGGGGCCTCGCGCCCCAAGGGGGCCTCGCGCTCCAAGGGGGCCTCGCGCCCCAAGGGGGCCTCGCGCCCCAAGGGGCCTCGCGCTATGGGCCGTTTTTTTTTTTTTTTTTTTTTCTTTTCAAATTTTTTTCGTTTTTTCCCTTATAAATATCAACAGTCACGTTCCATTACAGACCTAAATGTGTACTAGTCTGTGCATATCAATAAATATATGTGCAATGATGCGCATGTCTGTTGTTCAACACAACTGATCAGACCAAGCGCAGACACAAGCTGCTCTGATCCAGACGGGTGGAGTTGGAACAAACTGTCACACAATGTCGAGAGAATGAGACAGAATTAGGAAATTTCCATCAGGGGATGAAAAAAGAAAAAAACTAAAGAAAATGGAAGAGTTTAATGCCTCTCTGAAAGGCTCGTTTGATAAATTGGTTACAAAAATCACCGATCCGACCGGGTCTCAAGGAGCCGTGGGGCCCCGCGTCGAGGCCAAATGATGATGAGGCAGGGGAAGGTATCCAGTATTTTGCTAATTGGAGAGTTAAAATTGTGCATATAGACACCCGATCCGACCCGAAAAACCCAAAAAATTTCGTGCGCCCCCCCAGCCATTCCGCACAGGGCCTCGCAAGTCTCCCAGGCAGCTCTGGCTGGAGTAGTCACAACATTAGAGCGCGTGGCTTATTATTGATATTATTATTTATACTATTTGAAGAATGATGAGTTCATATTCAATATCTTATATATTCTATAAAACTAAATTACCATCTCCAAATTTAAGTTGCTTTTTTGACAGGGACAGTGGTGTTTGGATTCCTGATTGTCACTAAATTTTAATAATGCTGTGATTAATAGTGGGTGGGTGAAATAATACATCAATCTTTTTGGAGAAATGTTTACCTACAGTGATGCCATCGCAGCAAAGACTTTGTGTATATATACATATATTGGAAGAACCCACTGTTTAGGCAATTCATGGTCATTAGTTAGTAAAAACAGAGGCAGCGCTGCATTCCCCCTGTTTAAAATGGTCAAATATGATGATATCAGCCTGAAAATCACAGGACTTATCTGTGGCAGTGAAAGAAGTCAGCAGTATGAATTTGAAAGATGTGTGAGCATCCCTTCATGATAAACAGAGGGGGAACGCATTCTGACAGCAGTATTTCAGGCTGTCAGAATGCGTTCCCCCTGTTTAAAATGGGTTAATATATCATTGTAGATATCTGAAATGTTCTTTTTGACTAGGAACAATTGAATTACAGATATCTGCAACACATATCCAGTCTAGCTATTAAATGTTAAAACGGCTTGCCATACAAGTTTGCTGGTCTACTCAGAAACAGTACTAAGTACATCTATAACGGGACTGGGGGGGATGGTGTAGGTTTAGGTTTATTAGACAAGAACATACACACCAACAAGACAGTGTACAAGCGGTGTCACAAGAACGTTTGTTTTCATTCATAGGCTTCATTTTCTTTCCATCAATACCTGGTGGGCCGGTCTAGGCTCAAAATGCCCGGGCCGATTTTTTGTCCCAGTCCAGCCCTGTACACCTGTGTCTCTGCGTCTCACCGCACAGTGTCATTGTTATTAAACCGTACTTTAGTCACGTCTGCACTTGTGTCCACCTGCTGCTTGGAAACCTGACAAAAACAACATTTTCATCACTAATATCAGAGAGAAAAATACTGTTTTTATTTGACACACTCAGGCATTGACAGAAGGAAAATGCAGGGACATTATGGATATTTATCATGGAGCACAATCAAGATATTAAAGAAAGAAATGATTTCTTTGTTCAAACAAACCAGATAGCACTGCCCCCGACAGGATTCATGAAATGTACGTAAGCAGACACGCTTTTCTTTACTTTAATATATATATAGGTTGTTGTAGAACAAACACAAGTCTCTGACTGTTAAAGGTTTTTGGAGCAAACCATGTTTGACTTTTGAATCAACATGTATGTTTCGGGTTAAGCACGTCATTAATGGGTTAATAAATGCACAAGAAGCGATGTTGTCATTCTCTGAGGAATTACAATCTTCAATCTTTGTTAGCGTTGATATCTTCTTAGTTTCCACACACTGATTTGGAACATTAACAGAACATTCACGTAGACGGATATGTCCAACATCTATGTCCGAGCCAGTCGATGTTCAGAAAAATAAAATTCATGGAGTCACACATTTTACTGAGAGGACGGAGCTACGTCTGAGCTCAGGAAGAAGTGGGGGGTTATTGCAACAACAAAGCTCATCTACCATTTCACCACTCCCATAAATCATGTCTGGTCATGTAAAAGTAGTCTGTTGCTTTACTTGGCACGTAGCTGCAAACTTTCATGCAAGTGTTTCAGATTTTTCACACTGAAGCTGTTTTGGGTCAAATTTGAAGCTTTTCTATTTAAATGGGTTTTAGATCCATGCACTAAAAAGGAATAAAATCTTTTTGAAGCATTATGGGTTTTTATTTTCGAGTCTTTTCAAGAACAGGAAATGAAACTGTGGGATAATTGATGTTTTTCTTCAATAACAAGTGACGTAGAACCTGAAAAACAACATACTTCCAACTGTCTAAAACCTTTATTTAGGATTAATCATACGATATTATTGTGAGATAAGCTACTTATGTATGTATCTAAAGTTCAACATTTTGTCTAAACTGTCCCTACTGGGAGATTTTTGATCTGGGTCAAAATTGAGCCATTTCCATTTAAATTCTAACAAGAGTTGAAGAGAATCAGATGTTCACGTGTCTAAATATAGCAAAGTCAACCAACAACATACTTTATTTTCTTTTTACATAAAAGTGTACAATTTTCTGACCAAGATAGAAATAAAAGAATCTTCAATTGGATCATATTGATTTATTTTGTATCAGTAATGTAGACCGTGAAAACCATGGACAGAATTGTCTCCTTAAGAGAAAAGTGTCATGCTGGCTCCTCCCACACCTCCACGGTCAGCATGGCCAGCCCTCTGATCACCGTCCTGACACTACAACTCCCAGCATGCCTCAGTTCCCCTCATGGACTGCACCTTTGCCCTCATCACCTTCATCCGTTCCCCCTTGTGTCGTTCCTGCTGCACAAACCCAGCTCATGCTGGAGTCCTGGTTGCTCCAACTTCCTGTGAGTTTCATCTACACCTGTGTCTCTGCGTCTCACCGCACAGTGTCATTGTTATTAAACCGTACTTTAGTCACGTCTGCACTTGTGTCCACCTGCTGCTTGGAAACCTGACAAAAACAACATTTTCATCACTAATATCAGAGAGAAAAATACTGTTTTTATTTGACACACTCAGGCATTGACAGAAGGAAAATGCAGAAACATTATGGATATTTATCATGGAGCACAATCAAGACATTGAATGAATGAATGAATTAATTAATGAATGAATTAATGAATTAATGAATGAAAGAAAGCAAGCTTTATTCCGAACATGGGAAAACATAAAATAACACACAAGTCAAAATAGTCAAAACAACAACAAAAAAAATATAGATAAATAAACAAAACAATGTTACCATGTCCGAAAAGGAGTAGAAAGAAGCAAATGCTTATTTAATCCTACCCCTTCTCCCTTCTCAGAAATTACTATCCTCAGTTGATTTCAGTATCATATTACATATTTACATTACATATGTACACATTTACAACCAGAAAATAAATAATGTGAGTAAACAAGTGACTAAATGATGTGTGCAACACCAGGTGATCGTCAAAGCCCTTCATCCTCCCTGTACCCTGTGAAAACCATATTTTTGTACCGCTGTTTAAACTGGCTCATGCTTGGACATTGCTTGAGCTCCGCACCCAAACTGTTCCACAACTTCACTCCACATAACGAAATGGTACATTTTTTGAGTGTTGTGCGGACCCAAAGATGTTTTAAATTGTTTCCCCCCCTCAAATTGTAATCACCATCTCTGTTAAAAAACAATTTTTGGATATTTCCAGGAAGCATGTTGTTTTTAGCTTTGTACATAGTTTGTGCTGTTTGAAAGTGAACCAGATCAGTAAATTTTAATGTTTTGGATTTTAAGAAGAGTGAATTTGTGTGATCCTTGTAACCGGCATTATGAATGATCCTTATGGCTCGTTTTTGCAGCATTGATAGTGATTGTAGTGTACATTTATAAGTATTGCCCCAAACCTCCGCGCAGTAATTTAAATATGGTAAAACCAGTGAACAATAGAGAATGTGGAGTGATTTGTGGTCCAGAATATGTTTTGCCTTATTGATTACTGAGATGCTTCTTGATAGTTGGTTTTGTACATGTTTTGAGTGAGATTTCCAGTTTATTTTATCATCTATTATTACACCAAGAAACTTATTTTCATGAACTCTTTCAATATCCACACCTTCAATGTGCACCTGCACTTGAGTATCCCTTTTAAAATTCCCAAATAACATGATTTTAGTTTTACTTAAGTTTAATGATAATTTGTTTCTGTCAAACCACCTCTTTAATTTGCACATTTCTGCAGTGATCATATCCAGTAGCCCCTTTAAATCCCCCCCAGAACAAAACATATTTTTGTCATTGGCAAACAATACTAATTTTAATATTTTTGATACCTTGCAAATATCGTTGATGTAAAGGATGAACAGTTTGGGACCCAGTACTGACCCCTGGGGGACACCACAAGCAATGTCCAAGCATGACGATGTAAACTCTCCCAACTTCACAAATTGTTTCCTGTCTCGTAAATAACTTCTCACCCAGTGCAATACTACGCCCCTGATCCCATACCGTTCCAGTTTATCTATTAATATGTTATGATTGATTGTGTCAAAAGCTTTTTTAAGGTCTATGAATACTCCAACTGCATACTGTTTGTGGTCTATTGCGTTTGTAATTTCCTCTATTGATTCAATTATTGCCAGTGATGTTGAGCTGTTTGATCTGAATCCGTACTGACTGTCAGAAAGTAATTTATGTTTATCTATGAATTTGTCTAGTCTGTTATTGAATAGTTTTTTTTTTTAATTTTTGAGGATTGTGGAAGTAAAGAAACAGGCCTGTAATTTGTGTAGTGGTGTCCATCCCCAGTTTTATACAGCGGTACAACTTTAGCTATTTTCATTTTGTTTGGAAATTTACCGGTTTGGAATGACAAGTTACAGATGTATGTTAGTGGTTCTGAAATCCCATCAATGACCTTTTTTACAGTTTTCATATCCATTTCATTACAATCGGTGGATGTTTTATATTTACATTTATTTACAATATCTATTATTTCTTTTTCTTCCACTGCTGTAAGGAACATTGAGCTGGGATTCCTATCTATAAGATTGTCATTCCAATCATCAGATGACAATGGATCAGGGATTTTTTCTTTAAATTTACATTAAAGAAAGAAATTATTTCTTTGTTCAAATAAACCAGATAGCACTGCCCCCGACATGATTCATGAAATGTACGTAAGCAGACAAGCTTTTCTTTACATTAATATATATATATATTTATTTTGGAACAAAGTTACTGTAGATCCAACACAAGTCTCTGTGACTGTTAAAGGTTATTGGAGAAACCATGTTTGACTTTTGAATCAACACGTATGTTTCGGGTTAAGCACGTCATTAATGGGTTAATAAATGCACAAGAAGCGATGTTGTCATTCTGTGAGGAATTACAATCTTCAATCTTTGCTAGCGTTGATATCTTCTTAGTTTCCACACACTGATTTGGAACATTAACAGAACATTCACGTAGACGGAAATGTCCAACATCTATGTCCGAGCCAGTCCATGTTCAGAAAAATAAAATGAAGGGTTGAGGTTGGAAACTGAACATGCGTTTTATGATGCGGTAAGTTTAATGACTTTACAGTTCATTGTGTAAAGATACAGTGGATGATACTGCGACCCCACAGGAGCTGTAGCACTCGTGAGATGGTGTAGAGGAACTTCCAGGAAGGAGGAGTCAGACCAGATGAAAGCTTTGCACAAAACTAACAAACTAAACACTGATTAGTGGGTGTAGTTCAGCATAATCCGGAGCATCTTGGTCGTCTGCCTGACTTCACATCATTCCCGGACTGACGGCCAAAGACCTGGATTTTTTCAGACCCAGGGTTCTGAAATCTGCGTGGCTCAACTATGCAAGTTTCTCCAAGGTCTCTTCAACCTTGTTTCCCAGAGACAGGAGAATCAGAATCAGAATCAGGTTTATTGGCCAAGTCAGGTCAAACAAGACGGGGAATTTGACTCGGTTATTTTCACTCACTGTACAGTAAATAGATAAATGACAGCTCTTAGTAACATATATACAATTTTTTTTTAAAAGTGAAAGGTGCAGCAGTATGAGGTAGACATGGTTATTGAAAGGTGCATTGTTACAGCATATGATTGTGGTTATTATTATTATTGCACAGTGATTGATTACTCTGAGACTCTATGAGTGTTGAGAGTTCATCAGAGAAGGTTCCAGTGTCCATCATGTACCAAAAAACATCTCATCCATCTGCCATCAGTGACGGTAAAGTCTTTTCCCTAAGAGTCCATATCATTAAAGTTCTAGAGAGACTATCTTTGGCTCCCCTTTGGAAGCAAACAACCATCTCTCAGGACCTATCCAACTTTGCTTACTGTGTGCTAACTGGGGTTAAAGATACCACTATAATGCTTCAGTGGGCCCACTCTCATCTGGATGACAGATAAAGCACTGAAAAATCATGTTCCTTGATTTCTTTACTGCATGTAACACATTCTCACTCGTAGTACTATGTGACAAACTCCAGGAAACACAGGTGGATGCCTCCACGATCACCTACATTATCATATAGGGCTGGGCGATATATCGAGATTTTAATATATATCGATATATTTTTTTTTTTTTTTTTTTTTTACCTTGTCTGCACACATATTATTGATTGATACCATGACGGTAGAAACCAAAAGTGTATATATGTGCATTATTACTATATGTAATATATACATATATATATACGCACACATATGCGTACACATACATAAATATACACATACAAACCCAGTGTTTTTTTTTTTTTTTTTTTGGGGGGGGTGGGGGGGGGGGTGACGACATCCACTGCCAATCCAGGAAGCAGGAACACACGGAGACACACGTCAAGCACTGGAAATCTGCAACAAAAAAACCACAAACAAAGCACGAAACCGGCACGGAGCCATCCAAAACACGAACAGCAATCGACCTAAATCTTGAGATCTGATCGCAGTCTGAGCTAAGCTATCGCTACCGCTACCTAAACCCAAAAACTAGAGAGCCAGCATGCAGGTGAACAAGCCAGTGTGTATGTCTATGTGTGTGTGTGTGTATGTATATGATCATGCATGTGTGTGTGTGTGTGTGTGTGTGTGTGTGTGTGTGTGTGTGTGTGTGTGTGTGTGTGTGTGTGTGTGTGTGTGTATGCATGTGACTAAATGACTATATGTGTGTGTGTATGTGTGTGTGTGTGTGTGTGTGTGTGTGTGTGTGTGTGTGTGTGTGTGTGTGTGTGTGTAATAAACCAAACAAAGCTCCACCTGAAGTGTATCTATAGTGGGGGAGGGGGGGGAGCGACCCCGCCACCCGCGAGACCAGAGGCCGACAAGGAAGAGCCCGGAACCTAGGCCACCGGCAACCCCACAGAGGGGAGAAGTAGGAGGGAGGCAACCCACCGCCTGCGAGGCCCCCCCCCCCCACCCGGCGGCGGCCGAGGGGGCCCGCGGGCGGGGCCCCCACGGCGCGGAAAGAAGCAGCCAGGGATCCCGCGGCGGCGGACCGCGACCCAGGCAATCCCCGGCCACCCGGTCCGGGCCGGACACGCGGCCAGGAGGCCCTCACCCTTCAGGCCAACGACCCCCACCCGGCAGGGGGCCAGCCTGCCCGGAGAGACAGAGCCGCCCCGGCCGCCGATGCGGGCAGGCGCACCCGTCCCCCACGAAAGTGGCCGACGCGGGCAGGCGCACCCGTCCCCCACGAAAGTGGCCCTCCAAGACCAGAGGGGCGCCCCGCCGTAGAGGCAGCGGGGGGGACCGGAGACGGGCCCGGAGAGAGGGAACCCCCCAACAAGGCGACACCCGCGCAGGCCCGACAACGGAGGGCCCCAGACCCAGGCATCCCATTCATTCATCCATTCACCTATTCGATACCTATACTAATAATAATATAATATACTATACATAATAATAATAATAATACTAATAATAATACTAATAATAATAATAATAATAACCATCTTTGTATAAAATAATATTGATAAATTATTAAGTTTTTGATGTCCTGCCAATGGAGGCTCAAATCCTCCATGGCAGGACCCTTCCATACCGCATTCCCACCGACACAGACATACAATCACGCACCGTTTCCCCCTCCCCGGGGGGATCCAGCACCGCCAGAAGGCACCCCAGGCTGCACGGCGGGCCCCGCCAGGCCCGGGTAACCCGACCCACCCGTCCCAGGCCCAGGCCGGTGAGGGAACGCGGGTGATGTGGGACCCCCTCCCGCCCCTTGTGTTGAGTGCATGTGATTAATGCCATAAAAACAGGGAGGAGGGAGGGCCAAGTATCGATTGACACAGACCCCCCCCCCTCCCGAACTACGTGTCCTTGTCAAATGTATTTATTAAGTGTTGAATGTGCAGTGTCTATTTTGCTGTTAAAACCGTGAGGCGGGGAGTGCCAGGCCCCGCGGGACAGTGCCCCCCACGACCCGGACCCCCCGCCTTTCGCCTATGTGTGTATGAATCGTGTAGGGGGGGCAAGAGGGGGAGCGGAGGCCGAAGCCAGGAAGCAGGACCAGCAAAGCCGGCCCTGATAAGACACCCGCGTCCCCCCACCGGCCGTCCAGTAGACGGGGGCCGGCCCCCCGAGCCAGGCAAGGGCCCCACCGTACCTCCAAGGGCGCCCCCGGCGCCGCCGGAGCCCCCAGACGGAGGGGGAAACGGTCCAACATCCTCCCATTCATACTGACAACATAAGACATAGATACCTGGGAATGGTGCCACCCCGCCGTCGCGCCCGCCCGTGCACCCCCCGGTCAGGGGAGGCCCGCTCCCCGGACCCGGCCCCACCCCCCCCCCCGAGGCCACCCCGGCGGACACCCCAAGGGTCCCGGAGTCCCCACATCCGCAGGGGCACTTGGCCCCCGCCCAGCGACGGAGGACCAAGGCAGCAATGCCCCCCCAGCGCAGACAGCCACCCCCCACCCAGGCAGGGCCGGGCCCTCCGGGTGGGACCCCCACGCCCACGGCCCCGCCCCCCCCGGGAGGCCCGGAGACGCCCCAGCCACAGCCCCCCGCCCGAGCCCTCCCCAGCCACCCCCCCCCCACCGCCATGAGGTAACCCCCCCCACAGGCCCCCAAGGCCCCCACCGGCCAGGGACAGGGCCCCGCGGCCCCCCCCACCGCCCCCCAGGGGCCACCCGAGGCCCGCGCCCCAGACCCCCCAAGCCGACCCCCAACCCCAAGGGCTACGAGATCACCACCCCCCCCGCCCCCACTAGGTAACGAAGCCAATAAACGGGGACCACAGAGAGTGCAATTCAGCCGAATGTTGTTCAGTGGAGGCAGACATTATCTCACTACTAATATGATCTGATAAAAGATTCCTAAAATGGTTGATACATAAACTGGATTTTTGTTTCCAATTTACTAGAATGGTTTTCTTTGCAATACATAAGGCAGTGAGAACCCGGTGTGTCCAATTAGGATCTATTTGAGTGTCTCCCAGGTGACCTAATATACCGATATATATCGATATATTTTCAAACGCGATATGGTACGAGACAATATCGTTTATATAGATTTACATTTTTTTTTTTTTTTATGATTTTGATATAGCTTAATTTGTGACAAATTGACTTGAAGTTATTATTTGCACAACTGTCAACCTCAGTGGAAAAGTCTGCCTGTTACTGTCTACATTGTATTAATTGCACAGTGTATTTTAATTTAATTGTTATGCAGGAAAGGGATATTTGTTTTATTTTATTCAAGAAGCATTTTTATTCTATATATGCAGGCAGTTTATTTTTATTTCATTTGTTTTATACATTTTGATATTGTGCAGACCTCTGTTAATAAAGGAACCTGTGTGACATTTGGCACGAGGCTTTGTATTAAAACTGACTGTTTTTTTAAGGGTTTGCCTCAGAAAAAAATGAAGCTAACAGAGCTGCTATGCTATAATGCTTTGGAGGAAACCCCAATTATGTCACAGAAAAAATATCGATATATATCGAGTATCGCCATTCAGCTAGAAAATATTGAGATATGAATTTTGGTCCATATCGCCCAGCCCTATTATCATATATCTGATAAAGAGACTACTTTTTGTGAGGTTTTAAGCAGCTCGTCATCGTCGCAGGAGGCTATACTTTCAGCATCAATATTCACTCTGTACAAACATCAAAACTTCCTGCACAACTCAGTCTTGCCGCTATCAGAAACCCTCAGATGACTCTGCTGTGGGGAGATGTGTCAGTGGAGAACAGGAGGCTGAGTGCAAAGGACTGGTGGAATACTTTATAGAATACTATTTCCTTCATGGTAGAAGAGCTGGAGATGGTGGAGGACGACAGAGACCCATGTGCTCACCTGGACAACAGACTGGAGTTACAATGTGATGCTGAGGCTCTTTAGAAAAGGGTATTTTGTAGATTTGACATCTTGAAGACGTTTGTATCCCTTGATATTTACAGCAAGATGTTGCATATATTCTATAGGTCTGTGGTGGAGAGTACAGTTTTACTTGCAGCAGCATCAGAGCCAGTAGGTGACACACAAAGGTCAGGTATGTCTTGGGAACTGCTTTAGAATAACCTTGTGTGACTGGTGTGTTTACTAAACCCTGTAAAATACCAATGTAGATTTTTAGATGCTGTACCTCCTGCCACCAGTAGGGGGCTCTGTTTGACCACCAGTGAGGACAGACGAGCGGTGTCAGGTTTCAGCCTCAGTGAAATAAATGTTATTAATCATCTCCAGTGACTTATTATTCAACAAACGAAACAATAATGATCATTTTCTCCTCTTAATAATATTATTATTTTTATTATCAGTAGTAGTATTGGTATTATTGGTAAATGAGTCCAGGAAAATAGGTATATTTTTCTGCAATTAAGTGTTTTTAGTGAATAACAAACATAAGTACAGTATATTAAGAAAACAGTTTTACATGCACACTTTACTAATTAATTGCATATTTGTGAGCACATATGACTAAAAATTATGAAACAACCACAAAACAAAAGGTTTGACTTTTGAGAAAAAAATGCATTTATTCATTATGTTACGTGTCAATTTTTTACACATTAATTTGCATCATCTTCTTGATAATTATTCTTCCTTTATTTCGTTTTCAACAGCACAACAGATCATCTGTGGTCGAGTGTGTGTGTGTGTGTTTACATTTATAACTGTGAAGCACTTTGTTACACAAATTGTATGAAAAGATTTAGTTTTAAATGTTAAAGGAGGCTTTAAAGATGCAGTGATGGAGAAACAACATACACATATATTTAGAAATATTCAAAAGTCTTATGTAGCAGAGAGAAAGTTAAAGAGAGTCTAACGGGAGCCAATAAAGAGCTTAATTTAAGTTAGGAACTCAAACCAGCATATTAAAAATGTATGAACAAACGGCTTTGATCTCTCAATCATTGTTGACTTGATGCATCAGTCTGAGAGGAGGAAAGACGCAACACAACGATGAACTCAGCAAGACATTGTACACTTATGTGGGTTTATAAAACCTTGCAGTGTCTCCATAGTCAAAGTAGAGACTTAGCCCAACATGAAGTGGTTTTGTGAAAGTGGTCTGGACTCTGTGGAGAAGCGTCATGGTCTCAGAGACGCTGTAGAACGACAGAATACCTGCTCTGTGATCCAGGTAGACTCCCACTCTGGAGGACTGAGAATCAGAGACGGGGGTTTTGAGTTTGTTATGCCAAAAATGGTTACTTTGATTGTCACAAAATAAAGCCCAAGATGTGTTATTTTGTCCAAATTTAGTGGCTGGTGTGTTGACATCCTTGTATGTGACTGCTACAGAACCGTGTCCTCCCCACTCCACTTCCCAGTAACAACGTCCAGTCAGACTCTCCTCACTCAGGATCTGAAACCATGCAGAATATCTCTCCGGGTGACTAGGATAACCCTGTGAACGTCTCGTTAATGTTGCTTTCCTGTTTCCCTCAGATAACACCAGGTTGTCCTGTGCTGTGTTTCTATCCAGCGTGATTTCACGTGAATATCTTAAGAAGTCAGCTCTGGTTCTTGGCTCTGGTGGCTGTGACAGTAAAACATCTGCCTCAGTCACTCTCAGTGAGATTTCAGTCCATTTCTTTCCCAGAATGTCCTGTAGTTCCTCTCTGGTCTCTGACACAGCAGCTTGTACATCCTCAAAGTACTTCAGAGGGCGTCTATGGATGCCGGATGAGTGTGTGGACTCACTGAGTGGCAGCAGTGAAGTGTAGCCGTGTAGAAACTGGTTATGATCTTGTGTGCGTGAAAGCTGATCCATGTCGGTGTCTTTCTTCTTCAGGTCAGTGATCTCCTGCTGCAGCTTCTCTTGAACTTCTTTCACCCGACTCACTTCAGTTTCCTGTTGGGATCTGACCTTCTGCTTCACATCAGAGCTTCTCTTCTGGATGAGAAGCACCAGCTCCCTGAAGATCTTCTCACTGTCCTCCACTGTTTTATCAGCAGAACGATTGATGTTCCCCACCTCTCGCTGCAGCAGCTTCACCTCCTCCTCCAGGTCCTGTACCTTCGTCTGGATCTTTTGTCGAGTCATCCCCATCTCCCTCTGTTTCTCTGCCCTTTCTGTTTTAGCTGAGACTACGTCATGGCCTTTATGCTCATCCACGGTGCAGACGTAACAGACGCTCTGCTGATCGGTGCGGCAGAACATCTTCATCACCTCGTCGTGGAGAGAGCACAAGTTCTCCTGTAAAGTCTTGGCGGGCTCCACAAGCTGGTGTTTCTTTAACTGTGCCGCACTGTAATGTTGTTGGAGGTGTTTCTCACAGTAAGAGACCAGACACACCAAACAGGACTTTATGGCTTTCAGTTTCCTACCAGTGCAAACATCACAGGCAACATCTTCAGGTCCTGCATAGGAGCAGTCAGCAGGAGCCGCTTGGAGTCCTGTCGTCCTCAGCTGCTCCACCAAAACTGCTAACATGACATTTTTCACCAGGAGAGGCTTCGGTGTGAAGGTCTGCCTACAGTCAGGGCAGCTGTGGGTCTTCTTGTGCTCCTTTTCATCCCAGAAGTTTCCAATACACTTCATGCAGTAACTGTGTCCACAGGGAATAGCCACCGGATCCTTCAGTAGATCCAGACAGATTGAACAAGTCAAAGTTTCCTGGTCCGGCTGAGCTCCTTTCTGCGCCATTTCTCCTGTCAGAGGCAGAGAGTGAGTGTGTGAGTTTAAGTTTCTTTTTCCTGGAGGTAGAACCATGTGACCGTGCAGTGAGTGGAGCCAATCAGCTCTCAGTCTCCACCCACAGACTGCAGCTCTGAGAGGGATGGAACGAGGAAGTCTGCAGAGATGACAGAGCTACGTCTGAGCTCAGGAAGAAGTGGGGGGTTATTGCAACAACAAAGCTCATCTACCATTTCACCACTCCCATAAATCATGTCTGGTCATGTAAAAGTAGTCTGTTGCTTTACTTGACATGTAGCTGCAAACTTTCATGCAAGTGTTTCAGATTTTTCACACTGAGGCTGTTTTGGGTCAAATTTGAGACATTTTTATTTAAATGGATTTTAGATCCATGCACTAAAAAGGAATAAAGTCTTTTTGAAGCATTATGGATTTTTATTGTCAAGTGTTTTTTAAAAGCAGGACATGAAACTGTGGGATAATAGATGTTTTTCTTCAATAACAAGTGACGTAGAATCTGAAAACAACATACTTTCCAACTTTGAAAAACCTTTATTTAGGATTAATTATTAACTATTATTGTGAGATAAGCTACTTACAGTGGGGAGAACAAGTATTTGATACACTGCCGATTTTGCAGGTTTTCCCACTTGAAAAGCATGTAGAAGTCTGTAATTTTTATCATAGGTACTCTTCAACTGTGAGTGATGGAATATTAAAAAATCCAGAAAATCACATTGTATGATTTTTAAGTAATTAATTTTCATTTTATTGCATGACATAAGTATTTGATCACCTGTCAACCAGTAAGACTTCCGGCTCTCACAGACCTGTTAGTTCTTCTTTAAGAAGCCCTCCTGTTCTCCACTCATTACCTGTATTAACTGCACCTGTTTGAACTCGTTACCTGTATAAAAGACACCTGTCCACACACTCAATCAAACAAACTCCAACCTCTCCACAATGGCCAAGACCAGAGAGCTGTGTAAGGACATCAGGGATAAAATTGTAGACCTGCACAAGGCTGGGATGGGCTACAGGACAATAGGCAAGCAGCTTGGTGAGAAGGCAACAACTGTTGGCGCAATTATTAGAAAATGGAAGAAGTTCAAGATGACGGTCAATCTCCCTCGGTCTGGGGCTCCATGCAAAATCTCACCTGGTGGGGCATCAATGATCATGAGGAAGGTGAGGGATCAGCCCAGAACTACACAGCAGGACCTGGTCAATGACCTGAAGAGAGCTGGGACCACAGTCTCAAAGAAAACCATTAGTAACACACTACACCGTCATGGATTAAAATCCTGCAGCGCACGCAAGGTCCCCCTGCTCAAGCCAGTGCATGTCAAGGCCCGTCTGAAGTTTGCCAATGACCATCTGGATGATCCAGAGGAGGAATGGGAGAAGGTCATGTGGTCTGATGAGACTAAAATAGAGCTTTTTGGTCTAAACTCCATTCGCCGTGTTTGGAGGAAGAAGAAGGATGAGTACAACCCCAAGAACACCATCCCAACCGTGAAGCATGGAGGTGGAAACATCATTCTTTGGGGATGCTTTTCTGCAAAGGGGACAGGACGACTGCACCGTATTGAGGGGAGGATGGATGGGGCCATGTATCGCGAGATCTTGGCCAACAACCTCCTTCCCTCAGTAAGAGCATTGAAGATGGGTCGTGGCTGGGTCTTCCAGCATGACAACGACCCGAAACGCACAGCCAGGGCAACTAAGGAGTGGCTCCGTAAGAAGCATTTCAAGGTCCTGGAGTGGCCTAGCCAGTCTCCAGACCTGAACCCAATAGAAAATCTTTGGTGGGAGCTGAAAGTCCGTATTGCCCAGCGACAGCCCCGAAACCTGAAGGATCTGGAGAAGATCTGTATGGAGGAGTGGGCCAAAATCCCTGCTGCAGTGTGTGCAAACCTGGTCAAGAACTACAGGAAACGTCTGATCTCTGTAATTGCAAACAAAGGTTTCTGTACCAAATATTAAGTTCTGTTTTTCTGATGTATCAAATACTTATGTCATGCAATAAAATGCAAATTAATTACTTAAAAATCATACAATGTGATTTTCTGGATTTTTTTTTTTAGATTCCATCACTCACAGTTGAAGAGTACCTATGATAAAAATTACAGACTTCTACATGCTTTTCAAGTGGGAAAACCTGCAAAATCTGCAGTGTATCAAATACTTGTTCTCCCCACTGTATGTATACGTATAAAATTTTGTCTAAACTGTCCCTCCTGAGAGATTTTTTGTCTGGTTCAAAATTGAGCCATTTCCATTTAAATTCTAACAAGAGTTGAAGAGAATCAGATGTTCACGTGTCTAAATATAGCAAAGTCAATCAACAACATGTTTTTCTTTTTTTTTTTTAAAGTGCACAATTTTATGACCTAGATAGAAATAAAAGTATCTTCAGCTGGATCACATTGATTTATTTTGTATCAGTAATGTAGACTGTGAAAACCATGGACAGAATTGTCTCCTTAAGAGAAAAGTGTCATGCTGGCTCCTCCCACACCTCCACGGTCAGCATGGCCAGCCCTCTGATCACCGTCCTGACACTACAACTCCCAGCATGCCTCAGTTCCCCTCATGGACTGCACCTTTGCCCTCATCACCTTCATCCGTTCCCCCTTGTGTCGTTCCTGCTGCACAAACCCAGCTCATGCTGGAGTCCTGGTTGCTCCAACTTCCTGTGAGTTTCATCTACACCTGTGTCTCTGCGTCTCACCGCACAGTGTCATTGTTATTAAACCGTACTTTAGTCACGTCTGCACTTGTGTCCACCTGCTGCTTGGAAACCTGACAAAAACAACATTTTCATCACTAATATCAGGGAAAAAAATACTGTTTTTATTTGACACACTCAGGTATTGACAGAAGGAAAATGCAGGCACATTATGGATATTTATCATGGAGCACAATCAAGATATTGAATGAATGAATGAATGAATGAATGAATGAATGAATGAATGAATGAATGAATGAATGAATGAATGAAAGAAAGCAAGCTTTATTCCGAACATGGGAAAACATAAAATAACACACTAGTCAAAATAGTCAAAACAACAAAAAAAAAATATAGATAAATAAACAAAACAATGTTACCATGTCCGAAAAGGAGTAGAAAGAAGCATATGCTTATTTAATCCTACCCCTTCTCCCTTCTCAGAAATTACTATCCTCAGTTGATTTCAGTATCATATTACATATTTACATTACATATGTACACATTTACAACCAGAAAATAAATAATGTGAGTAAACAAGTGACTAAATGATGTGTGCAACACCTGGTGATCGTCATAGCCCTTCATCCTCCCTGTATCCTGTGAAAACCATATTTTTGTACCGCTGTTTAAACCGGCTCATGCTTGGACATTGCTTGAGCTCTGCACCCAAACTGTTCCACAACTTCACTCCACATAACGAAATGGTAAATTTTTTGAGTGTTGTGCGGACACAAAGATGTTTTAAATTGTTTCCCCCCCTCAAATTGTAATCCCCATCTCTGTTAAAAAACAATTTTTGGATATTTCCAGGAAGCATGTTGTTTTTAGCTTTGTACATAGTTTGTGCTGTTTGAAAGTGAACCAGATCAGTACATTTTAATGTTTTGGATTTTAAGAAGAGTGAATTTGTGTGATCCTTGTAACCGGCATTATGAATGATCCTTATGGCTCATTTTTTTGCAGCATTCACAATGATTGTAGTGTACATTTATAAGTATTGCCCCAAACCTCCGCACAGTAATTTTAATATGGTAAAACCAGTGAACAATAGAGAATGTGAAGTGATTTGTGGTCCAGAATATGTTTTGCCTTATTGATTACTGAGATGCTTCTTGATAGTTGGTTTTGTACATGTTTTTATCATCTATTATTACACCAAGAAACTTTTTCATGAACTCTTTCAATATGCACCTGCACTTGAGTATCCCTTTTACAATTCCCAAATAACATGATTTTAGTTTTACTTAAGTTTAATGATAATTTGTTTCTGTCAAACCACCTCTTTAATTTGCACATTTCTGCAGTGATCACATCCAGTAGCCCCTTTAAATCCCCCCCAGAACAAAAAATATTTGTGTCATTGGCAAACAATACTAATTTTAATATTTTTGATACCTTGCAAATATCGTTGATGTAAAGGATGAACAGTTTGGGACCCAGTACTGACCCCTGGGGGACACCACAAGCAATGTCCAAGCATGACGATGTAAACTCTCCCAACTTCACAAATTGTTTCCTATCTCGTAAATAACTTCTCACCCAGTGCAATACTACGCCCCTGATCCCATACCGTTCCAGTTTATTGAAAAATATGTTATGATTGATTGTGTCAAAAGCTTTTTTAAGGTCTATGAATACTCCAACTGCATACTGTTTGTGGTCTATTGCGTTTGTAATTTCCTCTATTGATTCAATTATTGCCAGTGATGTTGAGCTGTTTGATCTGAATCCGTACTGACTGTCAGAAAGTAATTTATGTTTATCTATGAATTTGTCTAGTCTGTTATTGAATAGGCAGGCAACACAAAGTCGGGGCTCCGGGGTCTTGGGCACCAGGTCGGTCAGACCGGTGAGACAGTTCAGGAGCCATCCAGAACGGCGAGACAGTTCAGGGGGCCGTCCGGGAGACCGGGCCGACCAGAGAGACAGTTCAGGGGGCCGAACCCGGAACCGGACTCGGGACCTGGCACACTGGCCAGAGGGCCGTTCTCGGGACTGGGCAGATGGAATCTGAGGTGCGTCCAGGATCGCCTCAGGAAGAGGAACAGAGACTGGCGGGGCCGCCTCGGGAACGGAGACTGGCGGGGCCGCCTCGGGAACGGAGACTGGCGGGACCGCCTCGGGAACGGAGACTGGCGGGGCCGCCTCAGGAACGGAGACTGGCGGGGCCGCCTCAGGAACGGAGACTGGCGGGGCCGCCTCAGGAACGGAGACTGGCGGGGCCGCCTCAGGAACGGAGACTGGCGGGGCCGCCTCAGGAACGGAGACTGGCGGGGCCGCCTCAGGAACGGAGACTGGCGGGGCCGCCTCAGGAACGGAGACTGGGGCAGATGAGTCCGGGACCACCGCCGGAACAGGGGCCAATGAGTCCAGGACCACCGCTGGAGCAGGAACAGGGGCCAATGATTCCAGGACCACCGCTGGAGCAGGAACAGGGGCCAATGATTCCAGGACCACCGCTGGAGCAGGAACAGGGGCCGATGATTCCGGGACCACCGCCGGAACAGGAACCGGTGAGTCTGGGACCACCGTCAAAACAGGAACTGGTCGAGGTGGATCCGGGACCACCACCGGGACAGGAACAAGGTGAGGTTGGGTCGGCCACCGGCAGGACCACGGATCTGGCCCCGCAGGACCGACTGCGTTGCCGGAATCCTGACCCCTGGTTGGGTGGTGAAAGACCTTACGGAGCTCGGCCACAAACTCACTGTAAGAGTGACGAAAACTGGCCCCCATGGACCAGGAAGCGGCGGCCCACTAGGCTGCCCGGCCGATGAGCAGACTAAAGACATAAGTTACTCGAGCAGCGTCTGAGGTGAACTGGCTGGGTTGGTGGTTAAACACCAACTCGCACTGTTCGATGAAGGTAGCGCAGGTCTCGAAGTCACCCCCGTACCGCTGAAGGCTGGCAAGGCAGGGTTCCCGGGATACCGCGTCGTGGACTGCAGGGCCCATGCACCACGCAGGCTGGCTCAGCGGCCGGTTTGTGAGAGCCGCCACCAACCCTTGCAGCTTCTCCATCACCTCCGCATGCTGAGCTGCGACGGCTTCTCGCCGCTGGATCAGCCCCGCCATTGAAGCCTGCCAAGGCTGGACCTGGAACAGCATGGCTGCCTCCAACTGGGGAGTGTGGCTGTTGGCCATCCGGATCTGCCTCTCCAGGGCAGCTAGCAATGAGCACGCTCGGTGTCGGCTGGGTTCAGCTTGGTGGGTTTGTAATGTTAGGGATAGTTTTCTTCAAACCCAATTGCACGACACAAAACAGGAGTAATTTTAGCCAAAAATCACGGCGTGGTTTAATTCTGAACCAAAGAACCCCCACAGGTAATCCACAGAAAGTGGAATGACAAAAAACCTCACTTCAAAAAAGAACACAAAAACCTTCCTCACAGGAATTGGAAAATAAACAGGCTCAGAACATAAGAAAACCACTAACTAATCGCCTTCCAAAGTTAACCAATGTTACAAGACAAACCCACACCCAACAACTCGCAGCCCCCGCTCTTTAAGCTTTCCTCCTGATGAGGCTGACGAGCTGCAGGTGTGCGCTCAGAGTGCCAATCAGCACCAACCGGGCTGGGGAAGAAAACCTTGCCCGCCCGATTCTTAACAACAACTTTAGCTATTTTCATTTTGTTTGGAAATTTACCGGTTTGGAATGACAAGTTACAGATGTATGTTAGTGGTTCTGAAATCCCATCAATGACCTTTTTTACAGTTTTCATATCCATTTCATTACAATCGGTGGATGTTTTATATTTACATTTATTTACAATAGCTATTATTTCTTTTTCTTCCACTGCTGTAAGGAACATTGAGCTGGGATTCCTATCTATAAGATTGTCATTCCAATCATCAGATGACAATGGATCAGGGATTTTTTCTTTAAATTTACATTAAAGAAAGAAATTATTTCTTTGTTCAAATAAACCAGATAGCACTGCCCCCGACATGATTCATGAAATGTACGTAAGCAGACAAGCTTTTCTTTACATTAATATATATATATATTTATTTTGGAACAAAGTTACTGTAGATCCAACACAAGTCTCTGACTGTTAAAGGTTGTTGGAGCAAACCATGTTTGACTTTTGAATCAACACGTATGTTTCGGGTTAAGCACGTCACTAATGGTTAATAAATGCACAAGAAGCGATGTTGTCATTCTCTGAGGAATTACAATCTTCAATCTTTGTTAGCGTTGATATCTTCTTAGTTTCCACACACTGATTTGGAACATTAACAGAACATTCACGTAGACGGAAATGTCCAACATCTATGTCCGAGCCAGTCGATGTTCAGAAAAATAAATTGAAGGGTTGAGGTTGGAAACTGAACATGCGTTTTATGATGCGGTAAGTTTAATGACTTTACAGTTCATTGTGTAAAGATACAGTGGATGATACTGCGACCCCACAGGAGCTGTAGCACTCGTGAGATGGTGTAGAGGAACTTCCAGGAAGGAGGAGTCAGACCAGATGAAAGCTTTGCACAAAACTAACAAACTAAACACTGATTAGTGGGTGTAGTTCAGCATAATCCGGAGCATCTTGGTCGTCTGTCTGACTTCACATCATTCCCGGACTGACAGCCAAAGACCTGGATTTTTTCAGACCCAGGGTTCTGAAATCTGCGTGGCTCAACTATGCAAGTTTCTCCAAGGCCTCTTCAACCTTGTTTCCCAGAGACAGGAGAATCAGAATCAGAATCAGGTTTATTGGCCAAGTCAGGTCAAACAAGACGGGGAATTTAACTCGGTTATTTTCACTCACTGTACAGTAAATAGATAAATGACAGCTCTTATTAACATATATACAATTTCTTTTAAAAAGTGAAAGGTGCAGCAGTATGAGGTAGACATGGTTATTGAAAGGTGCATTGTTACAGCATATGATTGTGGTTATTATTATTATTATTGCACGGTGATTGATTACTCTGAGACTCTATGAGTGTTGAGAGTTCATCAGAGAAGGTTCCAGTGTCCTTCATGTACCAAAAAACATCTCATCCATCTGCCATCAGTGACGGTAAAGTCTTTTCCCTAAGAGTCCATATCATTAAAGTTCTAGAGAGACTATCTTTGGCTCCCCTTTGGAAGCAAACAACCATCTCTCAGGACCTATCCAACTTTGCTTACTGTGTGCTAACTGGGGTTAAAGATACCACTATAATGCTTCAGTAGGCCCACTCTCATCTGGATGACAGATAAAGCACTGAAAAATCATGTTCCTTGATTTCTTTACTGCATGTAACACATTCTCACTCGTAGTACTATGTGACAAACTCCAGGAAACACAGGTGGATGCCTCCACGATCACCTAGATTATCATATAGGGCTGGGCGATATATCGAGATTTTAATATATATCGATATATTTTCAAACGCGATATGGTACGAGACAATATCGTTTATATAGATTTACATTTTTTTTTTTTTTAGGATTTTGATATAGCTTAATTTGTGACAAATTGACTTGAAGTTGTTATTTGCACAACTGTCAACCTCAGTGGAAAAGTCTGCCTGTTACTGTCTACATTGTATTAATTACACAGTGTATTTTAATTTAATTGTTATGCAGGAAAGGGATATTTGTTTTATTTTATTCAAGAAGCATTTTTATTCTATATATATGCAGGCAGTTTATTTTTATTTCATTTGTTTTATACATTTTGATATTGTGCAGACCTCTGTTAATAAAGGAACCTGTGTGACATTTGGCACGAGGCTTTGTATTAAAACTGACTGTTTTTTTAAGGGTTTGCCTCAGAAAAAAATGAAGCTTACAGAGATGCTATGCTATAATGCTTTGGGGGAAACCCCAATTATGGCACAGAAAAAATATCGATATATATCGAGTATCGCCATTCAGCTAGAAAATATCGAGATATGACTTTTGGTCCATATCGCCCAGCCCTATTATCATATATCTGATAAAGAGACTACGTTTTGTGAGGTTTTAAGCAGCTCGTCATCGTCGCAGGAGGCTATAGTTTCAGCATCAATATTCACTCTGTACAAACATCAAAACTTCCTGCACAACTCAGTCTTGCTGCTATCAGAAAACCTCAGATGACTCTGCTGTGGGGAGATGTGTCAGTGGAGAACAGGAGGCTGAGTGCAAAGGACTGGTGGAATACTTTATAGAATACTATTTCCTTCATGGCAGAAGAGCTGGAGATGGTGGAGGACGACAGAGACCCATGTGCTCACCTGGACAACAGACTGGAGTTACAATGTGATGCTGAGGCTCTTTAGAAAAGGGTATTTTGTAGATTTTACATCTTGAAGACGTTTGTATCCCTCGATATTTACAGCAAGATGTTGCATATATTCTATAGGTCTGTGGTGGAGAGTACAGTTTTACTTGCAGCAGCATCAGAGCCAGTAGGTGACACACAAAGGTCAGGTATGTCTTGGGAACTGCTTTAGAATAACCTTGTGTGACTGGTGTGTTTACTAAACCCTGTAAAATACCAATGTGGATTTTTAGATGCTGTACCTCCTTCCACCAGTAGGGGGCTCTGTTTGACCACCAGTGAGGACAGACGAGCGGTGTCAGGTTTCAGCCTCAGTGAAATAAATGTTATTAATCATCTCCAGTGACTTATTATTCAACAAACGAAACAATAATGATAATTTTCTCCTATTTATAATATTGTTATTTTTATTATTAGTAGTAGTATTAGTATTATTGGTAAATGAGTCCAGAAAAATAGGTATATTTGTCTGCAATTAAGTGTTTTTAGTGAATAACAAACATAAATACAGTATACTAAGAAAACAGTTTTACATGCATACTTTACTAATTAATTGCATATTTGTGAGCACATATGACAACAAATCATGAAACAACCACAAAAAAAAGGTTTTACTTTTGAGAAAAAAAACTTTATTCATGACATAAGGTGTCAATTTGTTTACACATTAACTTGCATCATCTTCTTGATAATTCCTGTTACTTTATTTCATTTACATCTGATCTCAATCATCAGCAGCGTAAAATAAACTAATATATCACCATGATGATTTCAGTGTAACACAGTACTCTAGACTTCCACATCCATCCAGGTTTGAACAACAGCACAACAGATCATCTGTGTCGAGTATGTGTGTGTGTGTTTACATTTATATCTGTGAAGCACTTTGTGTTACACAAATTGTATGTAAAGATTGAGTTTTAAATGTTAAAGGAGGCTTTAAAGATGCAGTGATGGAGAAACAACATACACATATATTTAGAAATATTCAAAAGTCTTATGTAGCATTAGATACATTTAAAGAAAGTCTAACGGGAGCCAATGAAGAGCTGGATGTAAGTTAGGAACTCAAACCAGCAGATTAAAAATGTATGAACAAACGACATTGATCTCTCAATCATTGTTGACTTGATGCATCAGTCTGAGAGGAGTAAAGACGCAAAACAACGATGAACTCAGCAAGAGAGATTGGACACTTATGTGGGTTTATAAAACCTTGCAGAGTCTCCATATAAGAACCAGAGACGTAGCCCAACATGAAGTGGTTTTGTGAAAGTGGTCTGGACTCTGTGGAGAAGCGTCATGGCCTCAGAGATGCTGTAGAACGACAGAATACCTGCTCTGTGATCCAGGTAGACTCCCACTCTGGAGGACTGAGAACCAGAGACAGGGGTTTTGAGTTTGTTATGCCAAAATTCGTTACTTTGATTTTCACAAACTAAAGCCCAAGATGTGTTATTTTGACCAAATTCAGTGTCTGGTGTGTTGACATCCTTGTATGTGACTGCTACATAACCTCCTTTTCCTCCCCACTCCACTTCCCAGTAACAACGTCCAGTCAGACTCTCCTGACTCAGGATCTGAAACCGTACAGAAGATCTCTCCGGGTGACGAGGATAACCCTGTGAACGTGTCAATGTTGCTTTCCTGTTTCCCTCTGATAACTCCAGCTCGTTGTGTGCTGTGTTTCTATCCAGCGTGATTTCACGTGAATATCTTAAGAAGTCAGCTCTGGTTCTTGGCTCTGGTGGCTGTGACAGTAAAACATCTGCCTCAGTCACTCTCAGTGAGATGTCAGTCCATTTCTTTCCCAGAATGTCCTGTAGTTCCTCTCTGGTCTCTGACACAGCAGCTTGTACATCCTCAAAGTACTTCCGAGGGCGTCTATGGATGCCGGATGAGTGTGTGGACTCACTGAGTGGCAGCAGTGAAGTGTAGCCGTGTAGAAACTGGTTATGATCTTCTGTGCGTGAAAGCTGCTCCATGTCGGTGTCTTTCTTCTTCAGGTCAGTGATCTCCTGCTGCAGCTTCTCTTGAACTTCTTTCACCCGACTCACTTCAGTTTTCTGTTGGGATCTGACCTTCTGCTTCACATCAGAGCTTCTCTTCTGGATGAGAAGCACCAGCTCCCTGAAGATCTTCTCACTGTCCTCCACTGTTTTATCAGCAGAACGATTGATGTTCCCCACCTCTCGCTGCAGCAGCTTCACCTCCTCCTCCAGGTCCTGTACCTTCGTCTGGATCTTTTGTCGAGTCATCCCCATCTCCCTCTGTTTCTCTGCCCTTTCTGTTTTAGTTGAGACTACGTCATGGCCTTTATGCTCATCCACGGTGCAGACATAACAGACGCTCTGCTGATCGGTGCGGCAGAACATCTTCATCACCTCGTCGTGGAGAGAGCACAAGTTCTCCTGTAAAGTCTTGGCGGGCTCCACAAGCTGGTGTTTCTTTAACTGTGCCACACTGTAATGGCGTTGCAGGTGTTTCTCACAGTAAGAGACCAGACACACCAAACAGGACTTTATGGCTTTCAGTTTCCTTCCAGTGCAAACATCACAGGCAACATCTTCAGGTCCTGCATAGGAGCAGTCAGCAGGAGCCGCTTGGAGTCCTGTCGTCCTCAGCTGCTCCACCAAAACTGATAAAATGACGCTTTTCACCAGGAGAGGCTTCGGTGTGAAGGTCTGCCTACAGTCAGGGCAGCTGTGGGTCTTCTTGTGCTCCTTTTCATCCCAGAAGTTTCCAATACACTTCATGCAGTAACTGTGTCCACAGGGAATAGTCACCGGATCCTTCAGTAGATCCAGACAGATTGAACAAGTGAACGTTTCTTGGTCCGGCTGAGCTCCTTTCTGCGCCATTTTACCTGTCAGAGGCAGAGAGTGAGTGTGTGAGTTTAAGTTTCTTTTTCCTGGAGGTAGAACCATGTGACCGTGCAGTGAGTGGAGCCAATCAGCTCTCAGTCTCCACCCACAGACTGCAGCTCTGAGAGGGATGGAACGAGGAAGTCTGCGGAGAGGACGGAGCTACGTCTGAGCTCAGGAAGAAGTGGGGGGTTATTGCAACAACAAAGCTCATCTACCATTTCACCACTCCCATAAATCATGTCTGGTCATGTAAGAGTAGTCTGTTGCTTTACTTGGCACGTAGCTGAAAACTTTAGTTAGTTAGTTAGTTAGTGATTTATTCCGAACATGCAATGATATATAACGTAAACATGAACAAGTAAAACAGAAATAATAATACAAAATGGCCGATCAAGACAATTTTACAAAACAAAACAAAATAAAACAAAAAAACAGCACAGTAATTTCACTTGCATGTCCGAAAAGGGGTGGGAAGAAGTATAACTTATTTAATCCCGCCCCTTCTCCATAAAATATTAACAATATTTATTTATGTCCTTCTTATTTTTACATTACTCTTTTCTTAATTATATATAAATATTTACATACACACACACACACGCACACACATACATACTGTACGTACATAATATACATATACACACAAACATACAAGTACACATACATACATACTCACACATACACTATTTTTTCGTTATATTTCTTAATTGTGCTGACAACATATAAATAAATAATAATTAACAAAAGAAAAAATATATAAATGTACATATATACATACATATATATATACATATATATATATATATATATATATATATATATATATATATATATATATATATATATATATATATATATATATATATATATACACATAAACAATGAACACATGGTGACAGTCAATAACCCTCATCCCTGTACCTTGTGAAAAATATTTCTCTATACGTGTTTTTGAAATGATTTATGTTTGAACATTCCTTGTGCTCCTCCCTCAACCTGTGCACAATTTGACACCACACACTGATATACTAAAACATCTTCTGGTGGTGCGCACTCTCTGAGTTTTGAAATCAAAACTACCCCTTAAATTATAACCCCCTTCCCTTACAGTGAATAATTTCAGAATATTTTCTGGTAGTAGCTTGTTTTTAGCTTTGAATAAGATTTTTGTTGTTTGTAGTTCTATGATGTCTTTGAGTTTTAGTAACTTTGATTGTAAGAATAATGAATTTGTGTGATCTTTGTAACCTGCCTTATGAATGATCCTTATTGCTTTCTTTTGCAGAATGATTAGTGGATGTATTGTACTGGTGTAATTATTGCCCCAAACTTCTGCACAGTAACTTATATATGGAAGAACTATTGAACAGTAGAGAATACGGAGTGATTTATGATCCAGGACCTGTTTTGCTTTATTTAATACTGCTATGCTTCTTGATACTTTGGATTGTATATGTTTGATATGTGGTTTCCAGTTGATTTGGTCATCTATTGTCACCCCTAGGAATTTGATTTCATTAACTCTGCTAATGTTCATCCCATCCAGTTGAATCTGTAGTTGTTTATCATTTCTGCAATTCCCAAACAGGATTATTTTTGTTTTACCCAAATTTAATGCTAATGTATTTATATCAAACCACAGTTTTAATTTGATCAATTCAGTGTTAATGTCATGTATAAGAAGTTGTAGGTCACTGCCAGAACAAAAAATATTGGTATCATCTGCAAATAAAACCAGTTTTAACATGTTTGACACCTTGCATAGATCATTAATATACAGAATGAATAATTTTGGGCCTAACACTGACCCCTGGGGGATGCCACAAGGAATGCCCAAACATGTTGAGAACAAATCACCCAGCTTGACAAACTGACTGTCAGTCAGATAACTCCTCATCCAGTCCAATACCCTTCCCCTGATACCATACCTCTCTAATTTCATGAGTAAAATGTCGTGGTTTATTGTGTCAAAAGCTTTTTTTATATCTATGAATATTCCAATTGTGTACAGTTTTTGGTCCAATGAATTAGTGATTTCCTCTATTGACTCTGTTAATGCCAGTGATGTTGATCTGTTTGATCTAAATCCATATTGACTTTCATTGAGTAATTTGTGTTTGTCCAAGAATTTATCTAGCCGGTTATTGAACAGTTTTTCTAATATTTTGGAGAATTGTGGGAGTAATGAGACAGGTCTGTAGTTTGTAAAGAGGTGTTTGTTCCCAGTCTTATGCAATGGAATGACCTTGGCTATTTTCATTTTATTTGGAAATGTACCGGTTTGAAATGATAAATTACAGATATACTTTAGTGGTTTCGAAATTCCTTCAATTACATTCTTTACAATAGTCATATCAATATCGTCACAGTCGGTTGATTTTTTGTTTTTGAGTTTTAAGACAGTTTCAATAATGTCTCTCTCCTCTACTGCTGTAAGGAACATGGAGTTAAGATTTCTTTCTATGAGACCACCACATAGTTCCTCTGATGTTCCTGAATCAGGGATACTTTTAGCAACATCAGACCCAACATTAACAAAGAATTTATTAAAACAATTAACCACCTCATTCATGTCATATTTCTCAGTATTGTCTATCATATAATATCTCGGATAACCCTCATGTCTTGAACCATTTTTTATAATGCTATTTAGAATTTTCCACATACCTTTAACGTTGTCTTTATTATCATCTAATATTTATATAGCTGAAAATTTTCATGCAAGTGTTTCAGATTTTTCACACTGAAGCTGTTTTGGTTCAAATTTGAGCCATTTTTATTTAAATGGATTTTAGATCCATGCACTAAAAAGGAATAAAGTCTTTTTGAAGCATTATGGATTTATTTATTTTCAAGTGTTGTTAAAAGCAGGACATGAAATTGTGAGATAATAGATGTTTTTCTTCAATAACAAGTGAAGTAGAACCTGAAAAACAACACACTTCCAACTGTCAAAAACCTTTATTTAAGATTAATCATTAAATATTATTGTGTGATAAGCTACTTATGTATATGTCTAAAGTTCAACATTTTGTCTACACTTTCCCTCTTGGGAGATTTTTTGGTCTGGATAAAATTGAGCCATTTCCATTTAAATTCTAACAAGAGTTGAAGAGAATCAGATGTTCTCGTGTCTAAATATAGCAAAGTCAACCAACAACATACTTTATTTTCTTTTTACAAAAAAGTGTACAATTGTATGACCAAGATAGAAATAAAAGAATCTTCAATTGGATCATATTGATTTATTTTTTATCAGTAATGTAGACTGTGAAAACCATGGACAGAATTGTCTCCTTAAGAGAAAAGTGTCATGCTGGCTCCTCCCACACCTCCACGGTCAGCATGGCCAGCCCTCTGATCACCGTCCTGACACTACAACTCCCAGCATGCCTCAGTTCCCCTCATGGACTACACCTTTGCCCTCATCACCTTCATCCGTTCCCCCTTGTGTCGTTCCTGCTGCACAAACCCAGCTCATGCTGGAGTCCTGGTTGCTCCAACTTCCTGTGAGTTTCATCTACACCTGTGTCTCTGCGTCTCACCGCACAGTGTCCTTGTTATTAAACCGGACTTTAGTCACGTCTGCACTTGTGTCCACCTGCTGCTTGGAAACCTGACAAAAACAACATTTTCATCACTAATATCAGAGAAAAAATACTGTTTTTATTTGACACACTCAGGCATTGACAGAAGGAAAATGCAGGAACATTATGGATATTTATCATGGAGCACAAACAAGATATTGAATGAATGAATGAATGAATGAATGAATGAATGAATGAATGAATGAATGAATGAATGAATGAAAGAAAGAAAGAAAGAAAGAAAGAAAGAAAGAAAGAAAGAAAGAAAGAAAGAAAGAAAGAAAGAAAGAAAGAAAGAAAGAAAGAAAGAAAGAAAGAAAGAAAGAAAGCTTTATTCCGAACATGGGAAAACATAAAATAACACACAAGTCAAAATAGTCAAAACAACAACAAAAAAATATAGATAAATAAACAAAACAATGTTACCATGTCTGAAAAGGAGTAGAAAGAAGCATATGCTTATTTAATCCTACCCCTTCTCCCTTCTCAGAAATTACTATCCTCAGTTGATTTCAGTATCATATTACATATTTACATTACATATGTACACATTTACAACCAGAAAATAAATAATGTGAGTAAACAAGTGACTAAATGATGTGTGCAACACCTGGTGATGGTCAAAGCCCTTCATCCTCCCTGTATCCTGTGAAAACCATATTTTTGTACCGCTGTTTAAACTGGCTCATGCTTAGACATTGCTTGAGCTCCGCACCCAAACTGTTCCACAACTTCACTCCACATAACGAAATGGTAAATTTTTTGAGTGTTGTGCGGACACAAAGATGTTTTAAATTGTTTCCCCCCCTCAAATTGTAATCCCCATCTCTGTTAAAAAAACATTTTTGGATATTTCCAGGAAGCATGTTGTTTTTAGCTTTGTACATAGTTTGTGCTGTTTGGAAGTGAACCAGATCAGTACATTTTAATGTTTTGGATTTTAAGAAGAGTGAATTTGTGTGATCCTTGTAACCGGCATTATGAATGATCCTTATGGCTCGTTTTTTTGCAGCATTCACAATGATTGTAGTGTACATTTATAAGTATTGCCCCAAACCTCCGCACAGTAATTTAAATATGGTAAAACCAGTGAACAATAGAGAATGTGGAGTGATTTGTGGTCCAGAATATGTTTTGCCTTAATGATTACTGAGATGCTTCTTGATAGTTGGTTTTGTACATGTTTAGAGTGAGATTTCCAGTTTATTTTATCATCTATTATTACACCAAGAAACTTATTTTCATGAACTCTTTCAATATCCACACCTTCGATTTGCACCTGCACTTGAGTATCCCTTTTACAATTCCCAAATAACATGATTTTAGTTTTACTTAAGTTTAAAGATAATTTGTTTCTGTCAAACCACCTCTTTAATTTGCACATTTCTGCAGTGATCATATCCAGTAGCCCCTTTAAATCCCCCCCAGAACAAAAAATATTTGTGTCATCGGCAAACAATACTAATTTTAATATTTTTGATACCTTGCAAATATCGTTGATGTAAAGGATGAACAGTTTGGGACCCAGTACTGACCCCTGGGGGACACCACAAGCATGACGATGTAAACTCTCCCAACTCAACCCAGTCTCACACAAAAACGTACCCTGCCTACGTTGGTCCAAAGTACAAAAACGTAGAGGGGCTACAATATTAGCCCTCGAAATGTATAACTGTTACGTTTTTTTAGCCCTTAAAACGTATAACTGTTACATTTTTCTGCCGATTCGTTTTGCGCCCAAGTCACGTGACTTTTAAGATTCTGGCCGTGATACCAACAAACACGGTGGACATTTTTCATTTTTGAGTGAAGAAAATCAATATTTTGAGTTAGTTTCTGCATAGAAATGCGTTTTGATTACATTTCTAGCAATACATATTTCACTTTCATAATATTCACTCAGTAAATGTATATAATCTCTTGCTTGCTCGTGGTTGCAAGGTTTTTTCAGATCTCGTCAGAATAATGTAAATCTGGAACGTTTTAAAAACGTGAAATGGTTACATTTTTGGTTGCTGTACACGCTGTGAAGAAAATCAATATTTTGAGTTAGTTTCTGCATAGAAATGCATTTTGATTACATTTATAGCAATACATATTTCACTTTCATAATATTCACTCAGTAAATGTATATAATCTCTTGCTTGCTCGTGGTTGCAAGGTTTTATCAGATCTCGTCAGAATAATGTAAATCTGGAACGTTTTAAAAACGTGAAATGGTTACATTTTTGGTTGCTTTACACGCTGTGAAGAAAATCAATATTTTGAGTTAGTTTCTGCATAGAAATGCGTTTTGATTACATTTATAGCAATACATATTTCACTTTCATAATATTCACTCAGTAAATGTATATAATCTCTTGCTTGCTCGTGGTTGCAAGGTTTTATCAGATCTCGTCAGAATAATGTAAATCTGGAACGTTTTAAAAACGTGAAATGGTTACATTTTTGGTTGCTGTACACGCTGTGAAGAAAATCAATATTTTGAGTTAGTTTCTGCATAGAAATGCGTTTTGATTACATTTCTAGCAATACATATTTCACTTTCATAGTATTCACTCAGTAAATGTATATAATCTCTTGCTTGCTCGTGGTTGCAAGGTTTTTTCAGATCTCGTCAGAATAATGTAAATCTGGAACGTTTTAAAAACGTGAAATGGTTACATTTTTGGTTGCTGTACACGCTGTGAAGAAAATCAATATTTTGAGTTAGTTTCTGCATAGAAATGCGTTTTGATTACATTTATAGCAATACATATTTCACTTTCATAATATTCACTCAGTAAATGTATATAATCTCTTGCTTGCTCGTGGTTGCAAGGTTTTTTCAGATCTCGTCAGAATAATGTAAAACTGGAACGTTTTAAAAACGTGAAATGGTTACATTTTTGGTTGCTGTACACGCTGTGAAGAAAATCAATATTTTGAGTTAGTTTCTGCATAGAAATGCGTTTTGATTACATTTATAGCAATACATATTTCACTTTCATAATATTCACTCAGTAAATGTATATAATCTCTTGCTTGCTCGTGGTTGCAAGGTTTTTTCAGATCTCGTCAGAATAATGTAAAACTGGAACGTTTTAATAACGTGAAATGGTTACATTTTTGGTTGCTGGACACGCTGTGGAAAAAATCAATATTTTGAGTTAGTTTCTGCATAGAAATGCGTTTTGATTACATTTCTAGCAATACATATTTCACTTTCATAATATTCACTCAATAAATGTACATAATCTCTTGCTTGTTCTGGTTGCAAGGTTTTTCAGATCTCGTCAGAATACCCTGGCTACGTTGGTCCAAATGCAAAAACGTAGAGTGGTTACAATATTAGCCCTTGAAATGTATAACTGTTACATTTTTCTAGCCCTTGAAATGTATAACTGTTACATTTTTCTGCCTATTCGTTTTGCGTCCAAGTCACGTGACTTTTAAGATTCTGGCCGTGATACCAACAAACATGGTGGACATTTTTCATTTTTGAGTGAAAAAAATCTATATTTTGAGTTAACAAACACGGTGGACATTTTTCAGTTTTGAGTGAAAAAAATCTATATTTTGAGTTAGTTTCTGCATAGAAATGCGATTTGATTACATTTATAGCAATATATAAATGTAGATAATCTCTTGCTTGCTCTGGTTGCAAGGTTTTTTCAGATCTCGTCAGAATAATGTAAAACTGGAACTTTTTAATAACGTGAAATCGTTACGTTTTTGGTTGCTGGACAGTGCTGTGAAAAAAAATCTTGAGTTAGTTTCTGCATAGAAATGCGTTTTGATTACATTTCTAGCAATACATATTTCAATTTCATAATATTCACTCAATAAATGTACATAATCTCTTGCTTGCTCTGGTTGCAAGGTTTTTTCAGATTTCGTCAGAATACCCTGGCTACGGTGGTCCAAAGTGCAAAAACGTAGAGGGGTTACAATATTCAACCCAGTCTCACACGAAAACGTGGTACAGGCTACGTTGGTCCACATTGCAAAACGTGGCCAATGTTACGATTTGCCCTCCTAAAACGTGAGATGTGAAACCGTTCCGTGGCTCATTCATTTTAATAGGTTTCGTTAGGTTTCGTTTCTGTCACGTGACTTTCAAGTTTTCGGCTGTGGTGGAAAAATAAAATTGCTGCCATTTCTTTGATTCTCGGTCTAAATTGCAATATTTTAAGATAGTTTCGCCATGAAAAGCAGATTTTATCATATTCATAGCAAGAAATATATTTTGGTTATTTTACCCTCATTTAATGGATCTTATTGACGGAAATGTATGAACCATGTGCTTGTTTTACTTCCTTTGAGTAATAAAACCACCAATTCTCTTGCATGGCCCCGTTATTAAAATATATGCCAGGCCCAGTGCTTAATTTCTAAAGTGGGAGGTCCCGGAGCGCAGACGATGAGTGGCTCCGGTGCGAGAGAAAAAAAACACACACACACACTGTTGAACTGTCCGTTTTGACGTTAACGGCGATTTTCACAATGATATCTGCAACATTTCTTAAGGCAGAAACACCACTGTATCATTGTTAATTACACAACATTAGTGGGTTAATTTCCTGCACACCAATTTTCATGTTTTTCCCTTCGATTGTGAGAAAAAAAAGAGTTGTTTCAAGCTGAGAGCATCATGCCAGCCAATCAGAATCCTGGAAAAAACATCAACAAATGACACGTGTAACTTCCAGGCTGATTTATGGTTCCGCGTTACACCAACGCAGAGCCTACGGCGGAAGTGATACTAGTAGCTGATTGGCCGATATGTGATCATCATCATCATCATCATCATCATCATCATCATCATCATCATCATCATCATCATCATCATCATCATCATCATCATCACCACCACCACCATCATCATCATCATCATCACCATCATCACCACCACCACCATCATCATCATCATCATCATCATCATCATCATCATCATCATCATCATCGCTACCACCATCATCATCATCACCATCACCATCATCATCATCAGTCAAGTCAAATTGCACGTGCGAGGTCCCGTTCATCGCTGCTTGCAGCTTTAATTTATATATAACTATTTTAACATTTCTAAACACAAAAACACGAAAGTGTACTTGATAATTCAATAATACAATAGGTTCATGTTAAGGACATCCGTTTTAATTAGTTCTCCTTCGATTATGAGATGTTATTAATGCTCAGTAGACACAGGAGGTTTGTTATGTATTGTTATGAGGCCTATTTCGTGTCTATTTTTGAACAGTTCACTAATGCTTTGAGCTAGGAAGCTGAAATTCTAGACTCTGTATCAAGAGGTGACTTTCATCCACTGTGCGGATTTTCAGATCTCTGTGACCTTCGGAAGTGTCAAAGGTCACCGCGTCTGTTGCTTTTCGACCTGCTAAGACTATTTCGTGTCTTTTTTTGCATAGTTCACTAACGCTTTGAGCTAGGAAGCTGAAATTCTAGACTCTGTATCAGGAGGTGACTCTCATCCACTGTGCCGAGGTCCAGACCCGTGCGACCTTCGGAAGTGCCAAAGGTCACCGTGTGTGGTGCCTTTTTCGTGCCTTTTTTGTGTGTTTTTTGAATAATTCACTAACGCTTTGAGCTGGGAGGCTTATTTTTGACTATGTTGCAATGCAGAAGACCCTTTGCTAGGATCTTTTGGTCTTGTGGCTGTACGACTTCCACAGAGCTAGTTGGCATTGCAGAGGGTTTACAGAGTTGAGACTTGGTAAGCCCAATTTAAGCCCCATATGGAGGCCACAGGTCAAGTTTTACTTGGTTTGGTCAAATATTGTGGCAACGGTGTCCGTTCGAATGTTGGAAAAGGTGACGTTTCAAAGCCCCGCCCATCGAAAAGTACAGGTCTGATCTGCACCAAACTAACGTCTGTCTGATCAGGGGATGCCCCCGAACAACATATAAAAAATTCAGATTTCTATGACTTCTGCAACAGTGTTTCCTCTAAAACGTTCTGGCTGGTTAGGAGGGTGTAGAAACCTCTAGCTCTGAGAGCCTCCTGACTAATGGAACAGGGCCTATTTTGTGTCTTTTTTTGCATAGTTCACTAACGCCTTTAGCTAGGAGTCTGAATTTTTTATATGTTGTTTGGGGCCATCCCCTGATCAGACAGACGTTAGTTTGGTGCAGATCAGACCTGTATTTTTCGATGGGCGGGGCTTTGAAACGTCACCTTTTCCAACATTCGAACGGACACCGTTGCCACAATATTTGACCAAACCAAGTAAAACTTGACCTGTGGCCTCCATATGGGGCTTAAATTGGGCTTACCAAGTCTCAACTCTGTAAACCCTCTGCAATGCCAACTAGCTCTGTGGAAGTCGTACAGCCACAAGACCAAAAGATCCTAGCAAAGGGCCTTCTGCATTGCAACATAGTCAAAAATAAGCCTCCCAGCTCAAAGCGTTAGTGAATTATTCAAAAAACACACAAAAAAGGCACGAAAAAGGCACCACACACGGTGACCTTTGGCACTTCCGAAGGTCGCACGGGTCTGGATCTCGGCACAGTGGATGAGAGTCACCTCCTGATACAGAGTCTAGAATTTCAGCTTCCTAGCTCAAAGCGTTAGTGAACTATGCAAAAAAAGACACGAAATAGTCTTAGCAGGCCGAAAAGCAACAGACGCGGTGACCTTTGACACTTCCGAAGGTCACAGAGATCTGAAAATCCGCACAGTGGATGAAAGTCACCTCCTGATACAGACTCTAGAATTTCAGCTTCCTAGCTCAAAGCGTTAGTGAACTATGCAAAAAAAGACACGAAATAGTCTTAGCAGGCCGAAAAGCAACAGACGCGGTGACCTTTGACACTTCCGAAGGTCACAGAGATCTGAAAATCCGCACAGTGGATGAAAGTCACCTCTTGATACAGAGTCTAGAATTTCAGCTTCCTAGCTCAAAGCATTAGTGAACTGTTCAAAAATAGACACGAAATAGGCCTCATAACAATACATAACAAACCTCCTGTGTCTACTGAGCATTAATAACATCTCATAATCGAAGGAGAACTAATTAAAACGGATGTCCTTAACATGAACCTATTGTATTATTGAATTATCAAGGACACTTTCGTGTTTTTGTGTTTAGAAATGTTAAAATAGTTATATATAAATTAAAGCTGCAAGCAGCGATGAACGGGACCTCGCACGTGCAATTTGACTTGACTGATGATGATGATGATGATGGTGATGGTGATGATGATGATGGTGGTATGGATGATGATGATGATGATGATGATGATGATGATGATGATGATGATGATGATGGTGGTGGTGGTGATGATGGTGATGATGATGATGATGATGATCACATATCGGCCAATCAGCTACTAGTATCACTTACACCGTAGGCTCTGCGTTGGTGTAACGCGGAACCATAAATCAGCCTGGAAGTTACACGTGTCATTTGTTGATGTTTTTTCCAGGATTCTGATTGGCTGGCATGATGCTCTCAGCGTGAAACAACTCTTTTTTTTCTCACAATCGAAGGGAAAAACATGAAAATTGGTGTGCAGGAAATTAACCCACTAATGTTGTGTAATTAACAATGATACAGTGGTGTTTCTGCCTTAAGAAATGTTGCAGATATCATTGTGAAAATCGCCGTTAACGTCAAAACGGACAGTTCAACAGTGTGTGTGTGTGTTTTTTTTCTCTCGCACCGGAGCCACTCATCGTCTGCGCTCCGGGACCTCCCACTTTAGAAATTAAGCACTGGGCCTGGCATATATTTTAATAACGGGGCCATGCAAGAGAATTGGTGGTTTTATTACTCAAAGGAAGTAAAACAAGCACATGGTTCATACATTTCCGTCAATAAGATCCATTAAATGAGGGTAAAATAACCAAAATATATTTCTTGCTATGAATATGATAAAATCTGCTTTTCATGGCGAAACTATCTTAAAATATTGCAATTTAGACCGAGAATCAAAGAAATGGCAGCAATTTTATTTTTCCTCCACAGCCGAAAACTTGAAAGTCACGTGACAGAAACGAAACCTAACGAAACCTATTAAAATGAATGAGCCACGGAACGGTTTCACATCTCACGTTTTAGGAGGGCAAATCGTAACATTGGCCACGTTTTGCAATGTGGACCAACGTAGCCTGTACCACGTTTTCGTGTGAGACTGGGTTGAATATTGTAACCGCTCTACGTTTTTGCACTTTGGACCACCGTAGCCAGGGTATTCTGACGAAATCTGAAAAAACCTTGCAACCAGAGCAAGCAAGAGATTATGTACATTTATTGAGTGAATATTATGAAATTGAAATATGTATTGCTAGAAATGTAATCAAAACACATTTCTATGCAGAAACTAACTCAAGATTTTTTTTCACAGCACTGTCCAGCAACCAAAAACGTAACGATTTCACGTTATTAAAAAGTTCCAGTTTTACATTATTCTGACGAGATCTGAAAAAACCTTGCAACCAGAGCAAGCAAGAGATTATCTACATTTATATATTGCTATAAATGTAATCAAATCGCATTTCTATGCAGAAACTAACTCAAAATATAGATTTTTTTCACTCAAAACTGAAAAATGTCCACCGTGTTTGTTAACTCAAAATATAGATTTTTTTCACTCAAAAATGAAAAATGTCCACCATGTTTGTTGGTATCACGGCCAGAATCTTAAAAGTCACGTGACTTGGACGCAAAACGAATAGGCAGAAAAATGTAACAGTTATACATTTCAAGGGCTAGAAAAATGTAACAGTTATACATTTCAAGGGCTAATATTGTAACCACTCTACGTTTTTGCATTTGGACCAACGTAGCCAGGGTATTCTGACGAGATCTGAAAAACCTTGCAACCAGAGCAAGCAAGAGATTATGTACATTTATTGAGTGAATATTATGAAAGTGAAATATGTATTGCTAGAAATGTAATCAAAACGCATTTCTATGCAGAAACTAACTCAAAATATTGATTTTTTCCACAGCGTGTCCAGCAACCAAAAATGTAACCATTTCACGTTATTAAAACGTTCCAGTTTTACATTATTCTGACGAGATCTGAAAAAACCTTGCAACCACGAGCAAGCAAGAGATTATATACATTTACTGAGTGAATATTATGAAAGTGAAATATGTATTGCTATAAATGTAATCAAAACGCATTTCTATGCAGAAACTAACTCAAAATATTGATTTTCTTCACAGCGTGTACAGCAACCAAAAATGTAACCATTTCACGTTTTTAAAACGTTCCAGTTTTACATTATTCTGACGAGATCTGAAAAAACCTTGCAACCACGAGCAAGCAAGAGATTATATACATTTACTGAGTGAATATTATGAAAGTGAAATATGTATTGCTAGAAATGTAATCAAAACGCATTTCTATGCAGAAACTAACTCAAAATATTGATTTTCTTCACAGCGTGTACAGCAACCAAAAATGTAACCATTTCACGTTTTTAAAACGTTCCAGATTTACATTATTCTGACGAGATCTGAAAAAACCTTGCAACCACGAGCAAGCAAGAGATTATATACATTTACTGAGTGAATATTATGAAAGTGAAATATGTATTGCTATAAATGTAATCAAAACGCATTTCTATGCAGAAACTAACTCAAAATATTGATTTTCTTCACAGCGTGTACAGCAACCAAAAATGTAACCATTTCACGTTTTTAAAACGTTCCAGTTTTACATTATTCTGACGAGATCTGAAATAACCTTGCAACCACGAGCAAGCAAGAGATTATATACATTTACTGAGTGAATATTATGAAAGTGAAATATGTATTGCTAGAAATGTAATCAAAACGCATTTCTATGCAGAAACTAACTCAAAATATTGATTTTCTTCACAGCGTGTACAGCAACCAAAAATGTAACCATTTCACGTTTTTAAAACGTTCCAGATTTACATTATTCTGACGAGATCTGAAAAAACCTTGCAACCACGAGCAAGCAAGAGATTATATACATTTACTGAGTGAATATTATGAAAGTGAAATATGTATTGCTAGAAATGTAATCAAAACGCATTTCTATGCAGAAACTAACTCAAAATATTGATTTTCTTCACAGCGTGTACAGCAACCAAAAATGTAACCATTTCACGTTTTTAAAACGTTCCAGATTTACATTATTCTGACGAGATCTGATAAAACCTTGCAACCACGAGCAAGCAAGAGATTATATACATTTACTGAGTGAATATTATGAAAGTGAAATATGTATTGCTAGAAATGTAATCAAAATGCATTTCTATGCAGAAACTAACTCAAAATATTGATTTTCTTCACAGCGTGTACAGCAACCAAAAATGTAACCATTTCACGTTTTTAAAACGTTCCAGATTAACATTATTCTGACGAGATCTGAAAAAACCTTGCAACCACGAGCAAGCAAGAGATTATATACATTTACTGAGTGAATATTATGAAAGTGAAATATGTATTGCTATAAATGTAATCAAAACGCATTTCTATGCAGAAACTAACTCAAAATATTGATTTTCTTCACAGCGTGTACAGCAACCAAAAATGTAACCATTTCACGTTTTTAAAACGTTCCAGATTTACATTATTCTGACGAGATCTGAAAAAACCTTGCAACCACGAGCAAGCAAGAGATTATATACATTTACTGAGTGAATATTATGAAAGTGAAATATGTATTGCTATAAATGTAATCAAAACGCATTTCTATGCAGAAACTAACTCAAAATATTGATTTTCTTCACAGCGTGTACAGCAACCAAAAATGTAACCATTTCACGTTTTTAAAACGTTCCAGATTTACATTATTCTGACGAGATCTGAAAAAACCTTGCAACCACGAGCAAGCAAGAGATTATATACATTTACTGAGTGAATATTATGAAAGTGAAATATGTATTGCTATAAATGTAATCAAAACGCATTTCTATGCAGAAACTAACTCAAAATATTGATTTTCTTCACAGCGTGTACAGCAACCAAAAATGTAACCATTTCACGTTTTTAAAACGTTCCAGATTTACATTATTCTGACGAGATCTGAAAAAACCTTGCAACCACGAGCAAGCAAGAGATTATATACATTTACTGAGTGAATATTATGAAAGTGAAATATGTATTGCTATAAATGTAATCAAAACGCATTTCTATGCAGAAACTAACTCAAAATATTGATTTTCTTCACAGCGTGTACAGCAACCAAAAATGTAACCATTTCACGTTTTTAAAACGTTCCAGATTTACATTATTCTGACGAGATCTGAAAAAACCTTGCAACCACGAGCAAGCAAGAGATTATATACATTTACTGAGTGAATATTATGAAAGTGAAATATGTATTGCTAGAAATGTAATCAAAACGCATTTCTATGCAGAAACTAACTCAAAATATTGATTTTCTTCACTCAAAAATGAAAAATGTCCACCGTGTTTGTTGGTATCACGGCCAGAATCTTAAAAGTCACGTGACTTGGTCGCAAAACGAATCGGCAGAAAAATGTAACAGTTATACGTTTTAAGGGCTAAAAAAACGTAACAGTTATACATTTCAAGGGCTAATATTGTAGCCCCTCTACGTTTTTGTACTTTGACCAACGTAGGCAGGGTACGTTTTTGTGTGAGACTGGGTTGCCCAACTTCACAAATTGTTTCCTGTCTCGTAAATAACTTCTCACCCAGTGCCAGTGTCGGCGCCATGGGGGGGCACCAGGGGGCAGTGCCCCCTTACTTCAGTCACTGTGCCCCCTCACTTTTCTTCTTCGGCGGTAAACACATTTCCCGAAAGCGCTCCTCCATTACACTATCCTCCTCTCCATCCAACACAGACTCAGCCATCCTGGTGGCAGACTGTCCAGTCAGCCCCTTCAACAGAGCCTGACTTCTAGTTCTAGACTCTGCCATCTAGCTCTGTACACCGGTCGCTTCGCTCTGCGCAAAAACCTGCGCCCCACTTTGCGCTGCGCCCGGCGCAGCAGAGCCCTCTGCTCCCTGCCGTTCCCCCGCTCTGTCGGGGCATGAACGGATCAACTTGATATATTAAAAACATGTATGTGACCTCGTTGTGTGTTACCGAAAAAAAGTTTCATAACCATATATTGATAAATGATTCAATTGATCCTGATATAAGGCATGGAAATGCTCAATTGTATTTTAAATGAACATTTTATTGTTAAAAGAGCAAAAGAATATCACATTTCTACCACTTTTAAACACACACGTATGTCCACATTCTAGGAGATTTCTCTCCACTTTTGTCCCTTTTTATTGATGTCCCGATAGGCCTGCAGTCTCGCATCCCACAGCTCCTCACAGAGACGCCCATCCCGGCGTGCGCTGCGCAAACCTCGTTCTAGGTGAAAGCCGCTTTTTGCGCCTTGCTGCCGCGGCAACCCAGCGGCGTGCGCCGTGATGCGCGCCACCGACCTCGGCTGCAGACCCTGCGCTCTTGCGCGGAGCCGCAGCACATACACAATGGGCAGCATATACACAAAGCCGGCGGCGGCTGCCACTGTGCGCACTCTATGTGAAAAAGGCTTAAAACGTTTTTCAGTCAAAGTAAAATGTGCGCTTCCTTGCATTATTTCCACCTAAGTGATTTGATTTCTCCACATGTTTTAGACGGATTATTAATAGGAAAGCAGTGAGAATGCACTTTTTTCCTTAAAATGCTGTCCTACACGACTGATTTGGTGCCCGCCCTAATAAGCCTCGTGCCCCCTCTGAATATTTGCTCTGGCGCCGACCCTGCCCAGTGCAATACTACGCCCCTGATCCCATACCGTTCCAGTTTATTGAAAAATATGTTATGATTGATTGTGTCAAAAGCTTTTTTAAGGTCTATGAATACTCCAACTGCATACTGTTTGTGGTCTATTGCGTTTGTAATTTCCTCTATTGATTCAATTATTGCCAGTGATGTTGAGCTGTTTGATCTGAATCCGTACTGACTGTCAGAAAGTAATTTATGTTTATCTATGAATTTGTCTAGTCTGTTAATGAATAGTTTTTCTAACATTTTTGAGAATTGTGGAAGTAAAGAAACAGGCCTGTAATTTGTGTAGTGGTGTCTATCCCCAGTTTTATACAGCGGTACAACTTTAGCTATTTTCATTTTGTTTGGAAATTTACCGGTTTGGAATGACAAGTTACAGATGTATGTTAGTGGTTCTGAAATCCCATCAATGACCTTTGTTACAGTTTTCATATCCATTTCATTACAATCGGTGGATGTTTTATATTTACATTTATTTACAATATCTATTATTTCTTTTTCTTCCACTGCTGTAAGGAACATAAGATTGTCATTCCAATCATCAGATGACAATGGATCAGGGATTTTTTCTTTAAATTTACATTAAAGAAAGAAATTATTTCTTTGTTCAAACAAACCAGATAGCACTGCCCCCGACATGATTCATGAAATGTACGTAAGCAGACAAGCTTTTCTTTACTTTAATATATATATATATATTTATTTTGGAACTAAGTTACTGTAGATCCAACACAAGTCTCTGACTGTTAAAGGTTGTTGGAGCAAACCATGTTTGACTTTTGAATCAACACGTATGTTTCGGGTTAAGCACGTCACTAATGGGTTAATAAATGCACAAGAAGCGATGTTGTCATTCTCTGAGGAATTACAATCTTCAATCTTTGTTAGCGTTGATATCTTCTTAGTTTCCACACACTGATTTGGAACATTAACAGAACATTCACGTAGACGGAAATGTCCAACATCTATGTCCGAGCCAGTCGATGTTCAGAAAAATAAAATGAAGGGTTGAGGTTGGAAACTGAACATGCGTTTTATGATGCGGTAAGTTTAATGACTTTACAGTTCATTGTGTAAAGATACAGTGGATGATACTGCGACCCCACAGGAGCTGTAGCACTCGTGAGATGGTGTAGAGGAACTTCCAGGAAGGAGGAGTCAGACCAGATGAAAGCTTTGCACAAAACTAACAAACTAAACACTGATTAGTGGGTGTAGTTCAGCATAATCCGGAGCATCTTGGTCGTCTGTCTGACTTCACATCATTCCCGGACTGACAGCCAAACACCTGGATTTTTTCAGACCCAGGGTTCTGAAATCTGCGTGGCTCAACTCTGCAAGTTTCTCCAAGGTCTCTTCAACCTTGTTTCCCAGAGACAGGAGAATCAGAATCAGAATCAGGTTTATTGGCCAAGTCAGATCAAACAAGACGGGGAATTTGACTTGGTTATTTTCACTCACTGTACAGTAAATAGATAAATGACAGCTCTTAGTAACATATATACATTTTTTTTTAAAGTGAATGGTGCAGCAGTATGAGGTAGACATGGTTATTGAAAGGTGCATTGTTACAGCATATGATTGTGGTTATTATTATTATTGCACAGTGATTGATTACTCTGAGACTCTATGAGTGTTGAGAGTTCATCAGAGAAGGTTCCAGTGTCCTTCATGTACCAAAAAACATCTCATCCATCTGCCATCAGTGACGGTAAAGTCTTTTCCCTAAGAGTCCATATCATTAAAGTTCTAGAGAGACTATGTTTGGCTCCCCTTTGGAAGCAAACAACCATCTCTCAGGACCTATCCAACTTTGCTTACTGTGTGCTAACTGGGGTTAAAGATACCACTATAATGCTTCAGTAGGCCCACTCTCATCTGGATGACAGATAAAGCACTGAAAAATCATGTTCCTTCATTTCTTTACTGCATGTAACACATTCTCACTCGTAGTACTATGTGACAAACTCCAGGAAACACAGGTGGATGCCTCCACGATCACCTACATTATCATATATCTGATAGACAGACTACTTTTTGTGAGGTTTTAAGCAGCTCGTCATCGTCGCAGGAGGCTATACTTTCAGCATCAATATTCACTCTGTACAAACATCAAAACTTCCTGCACAACTCAGTCTTGCCGCTATCAGAAACCCTCAGATGACTCTGCTGTGGGGAGATGTGTCAGTGGAGAACAGGAGGCTGAGTGCAAAGGACTGGTGGAATACTTTATAGAATACTATTTCCTTCATGGCAGAAGAGCTGGAGATGGTGGAGGACGACAGAGACCCATGTGCTCACCTGGACAACAGACTGGAGTTACAATGTGATGCTGAGGCTCTTTAGAAAAGGGTATTTTGTAGATTTTACATCTTGAAGACGTTTGTATCCCTTGATATTTACAGCAAGATGTTGCATATATTCTATAGGTCTGTGGTGGAGAGTACAGTTTTACTTGCAGCAGCATCAGAGCCAGTAGGTGACACACAAAGGTCAGGTATGTCTTGGAAACTGCTTTAGAATAACCTTGTGTGACTGGTGTGTTTACTAAACCCTGTAAAATACCAATGTGGATTTTTAGATGCTGTACCTCCTTCCACCAGTAGGGGGCTCTGTTTGACCACCAGTGAGGACAGACGAGCGGTGTCAGGTTTCAGCCTCAGTGGAATAAATGTTATTAATCATCTCCAGTGACTTATTATTGAAATAACAAAACAATAATGATAATTTTCTCCTCGTAATAATATTATTATTATTATTATTAATAGTAGTATTAGTATTATTGGTAAATGAGTCCAGGAAAATAGGTATATTTGTCTGCAATTAAGTGTTTTTAGTGAATAACAAACATAAATACAGTATATTAAGAAACGCTTTACATGCATACTTTACTAGTTAATTGCATATTTGTGAGCACATATGACTACAAATCATGAAACAACCACAAAACAAAAGGTTTTACTTTTGAGAAAAGACTTTATTTATTCATTACATAAGGTGTCAATTTGTTTACACATTAAAATGCATCATCTTCTTGATAATTCTTGTTCCGTTATTTCATTTACATCTGATCTCAATCATCAGCAGCGTAAAATAAACTAATATATCACCATGATGATTTCAGTGTAACACAGTACTCTAGACTTCCACATCCATCCAGGTTTGAACAACAGCACAACAGATCATCTGTGTCGAGTATGTGTGTGTTTACATTTATATCTGTGAAGCACTTTGTGTTACACAAATTGTATGAAAAGATTGAGTTTTAAATGTTAAAGGAGGCTTTAAAGATGCAGTGATGGAGAAACAACATACAAATATATTTAGAAATATTCAAAAGTCTTATGTAGCAGAGAGAAATTTAAAGAAAGTCTAACGGGAGCCAATGAAGAGCTGAATTTAAGTTAGGAACTCAAACCAGCAGATTAAAAATGTATGAACAAACGGCATTGATCTCTCCATCATTGTTGACTTGATGCATCAGTCTGAGAGGAGTAAAGACGCAACACAACGATGAACTCAGTAAGAGATTGTACAATTATGTGGGTTTATAAAACCTTGCAGTGTTTCCATATGAGTAGAGATGTATCCCAACATGAAGTGGTTTTGTGAAAGTGGTCTGGACTCTGTGGAGAAGCGTCATGGTCTCAGAGACGCTGTAGAACGACAGAATACCTGCTCTGTGATCCAGGTAGACTCCCACTCTGGAGGACTGAGAATCAGAGACGGGGGTTTTGAGTTTGTTATGCCAAAAGGTGTTACTTTGATTTGAACAAAATAAAGCCCAAGATGTGTTATTACATCCAAATTCAGTGGTTGGTGTGTTGACATCCTTGTATGTGACTGCTACAGATCCTCGTCCTCCCCACTCCACTTCCCAGTAACAACGTCCAGTCAGACTCTCCTCACTCAGGATCTGAAACATTACAGAAGATCTCTCCGGGTGACTAGGATAACCCTGTGAACCTTTCTTTAAAGTTGCTTTCCTGTTTCCCTCAGATAACGCCAGCCAGTCGTGTGCTGTGTTTCTATCCAGCGTGATTTCACGTGAATATCTTAAGAAGTCAGCTCTGGTTCTTGGCTCTGGTGGCTGTGACAGTAAAACATCTGCCTCAGTCAGTCTCAGTGAGATGTCAGTCCATTTCTTTCCCAGAATGTCCTGTAGTTCCTCTCTGGTCTCTGACACAGCAGCTTGTACATCCTCAAAGTACTTCAGAGGGCGTCTATCGATGCCGGATGAGTGTGTGGACTCACTGAGTGGCAGCAGTGAAGTGTAGCCGTGTAGAAACTGGTTATGATCTTGTGTGCGTGAAAGCTGCTCCATGTCGGTGTCTTTCTTCTTCAGGTCAGTGATCTCCTGCTGCAGCTTCTCTTGAACTTCTTTCACCCGACTCACTTCAGTTTCCTGTTGGGATCTGACCTTCTGCTTCACATCAGAGCTTCTCTTCTGGATGAGAAGCACCAGCTCCCTGAAGATCTTCTCACTGTCCTCCACTGTTTTATCAGCAGAACGATTGATGTTCCCCACCTCTCGCTGCAGCAGCTTCACCTCCTCCTCCAGGTCCTGTACCTCCGTCTGGATCTTTTGTCGAGTCATCCCCATCTCCCTCTGTTTCTCTGCCCTTTCTGTTTTAGCTGAGACTACGTCATGGCCTTTATGCTCATCCACAGTGCAGACGTAACAGACGCTCTGCTGATCGGTGCGGCAGAACATCTTCATCACCTCGTCGTGGAGAGAGCACAAGTTCTCCTGTAAAGTCTTGGCGGGCTCCACAAGCTGGTGTTTCTTTAACTGTGCCACACTGTAATGGCGTTGCAGGTGTTTCTCACAGTAAGAGACCAGACACACCAAACAGGACTTTATGGCTTTCAGTTTCCTCCCAGTGCAAACATCACAGGCAACATCTTCAGGTCCTGCATAGGAGCAGTCAGCAGGAGCCGCTTGGAGTCCTGTCGTCCTCAGCTGCTCCACCAAAACTGCTAACATGACATTTTTCACCAGGAGAGGCTTCGGTGTGAAGGTCTGCCTACAGTCAGGGCAGCTGTGGGTCTTCTTGTGCTCCTTTTCATCCCAGAAGTTTCCAATACACTTCATGCAGTAACTGTGTCCACAGGGAATAGTCACCGGATCCTTCAGTAGATCCAGACAGATTGAACAAGTGAAAGTTTCTTGGTCCACCTGAGCTCCTTTCTGCGCCATTTCACCTGTCAGAGGCAGAGAGTGAGTGTGTGAGTTTAACTTTCTTTTTCCTGGAGGTAGAACCATGTGACCGTGCAGTGAGTGGAGCCAATCAGCTCTCAGTCTCCACCCACAGACTGCAGCTCTGAGAGGGATGGAACGAGGAAGTCTGCGGAGAGGACGGAGCTACGTCTGAGCTCAGGAAGAAGTGGGGGGTTATTGCAACAACAAAGCTCATCTACCATTTCACCACTCCCATAAATCATGTCTGGTCATGTAAAAGTAGTCTGTTGCTTTACTTGGCACGTAGCTGCAAACTTTCATGCAAGTGTTTCAGATTTTTCACACTGAGGCTGTCTTTGGTCAAATTTGAGCAATTTCTATTTTGATGGATTTTAGATCCATGCACTAAAAAGGAATAAAGTCTTTTTGAAGCATTATGGATTTTTATTTCTAAGTGTTTTTAAAAAGCAGGACATGAAACTGTGGGATAATAGATGTTTTTCTTCAATAACAAGTGACGTAGAACCTGTATTTGTATTTATTTATCTAGCACAATTTAAAAAATAGTGCAAGGAGGGAACGAAGCCCAGAGGGCTTGTACAGAGTTCCACTCCTGTCATCTACTGTAAACAGAAAATTAAATGTACAAACATAGGAAAACTCTAATTATAAACATGAAAAGAAAACAAAGATACATAATAGAGAATACATTGAAAAATTAGGACATGAGATGTTTTTTCAGCAATTTTTTGACGGATATAAATGACAATGTGGACCTCAGAGACATATCTAAATTGTTCCAGAGTTTAGGACCTCTAAATGAAATATTAAACTGATGAGAAGATGTTCGACAGAAGGGTAAATGTAGATTGACACTGTGTCTAGTTGAGTATGAATGCAAGTCAGATGAAAAACTAAAGAAATTATGAAAGGTGTCTGGAAGATCTTGCTTATTGTTGATAAACTTGTGCACAAATAAACATGAGTGAAAAACATTGGAGTTTATGAACCTGAA